>NC_140801.1:23926314-24526314 GCF_037176805.1 Vigna unguiculata
AAATTTGAAATTTTTCTGGTTTTCGTGACAGTTCCTTAATTTTTTACTAATTTTTACTATTTAAGATCTAAATAATCGAAATTTTATATATGAAAATGGGAAAAAAATCACAAGAATTAAGTTCGCCAATACTAGGATAGGATTTGTGTTCTTAAATTTGACAAGTTCCATCTCCTGTAACACTTTTTCAATTCTTTTTACTATTTTTAAGTATTTACATTTCAAATAATTGAACTTTCATGTACAAAAAGATCTCAAAATTTCATAACAAACATGTTGGCGGATACTCAAATTGGATTAGTTTCTGAAATTTAAAAAATTCAATCTCTAGGCAACAAATTTTCAATTGTCTTTTACTACTTTCTACTATTTACAATTTAAATAATTCATGTTTTCTACATAAATATTGCTCAAAGTTTCATAAGAAACTTGTCGCAAATATTCAAAGGGGATTACTGGTGTTATGAAATTTGAAAAATTTCCTGTTTTTCTACTGTTTATTTTAATTCTTTTACTAAGTTTTACTATTTACTAATTAAATAATTGATATTTTATATATAAAAATTTCAAAAAATTTACACAAGAAACAAGTTGGCCAATACCAGAATAGGATTTGTGTTCTTAAATTGGACAAGTTCCATCTCCTGGTAACACTTTTTTAATTCTTTTTACTAGTTTTAACTATTTACAGTTGAAATAATTGAAATTTTATGTACAAAGATATCTCAAAATTTCATAACAAACAGGTTGACAAATTCTCATATGCGATTTGTTTCTGAAATTTAAAAAATTAAATCTCTAGGTAACAATTTTTCAATTTTTTTCACTACTTTCTACCATATACAATTTAAATAATTCATGTTTTCTACATACAAATTGCTCAAATTTTCATGAGAAACTTGTTGCAAATACTCAAAGGGGATTAATGGTGTTACGAAATTTGAAATTTTTCTTTTTTTTTGTGACAGTTCCTTTATTTTTTACTAATTTTTACTATTTAAGATCTAAATAATCGAAATTTTATATATGAAAATGGGAAAAAATCACAAGAACTAAGTTCGTCAATACTAGGATAGGATTTGTGTTCTTAAATTGGACAAGTTCCATCTCCTGTAACACTTTTTCAATTCTTTTTACTATTTTTAACTATTTACATTTCAAATAATTGAACTTTCATGTACAAAAAGATCTCAAAATTTCATAACAAACATGTTGGCGGATACTCAAATTGGATTAGTTTCTGAAATTTAAAAAATTCAATCTCTAGGCAACAAATTTTCAATTGTTTTTTACTACTTTCTACTATTTACAATTTAAATAATTCATGTTTTCTACATAAATATTGCTCAAAGTTTCTTAAGAAACTTGTCGCAAATACTCAAAGGGGATTACTGGTGTTATGAAATTTGAAAAATTTCCTGTTTTTCTACTGTTTATTTTAATTCTTTTACTAAGTTTTACTGTTTACTAATTAAATAATTGATATTTTATATATAAAAATTTCAAAAAATTTACACAAGAAACAAGTTGGCCAATACCAGGATGGGATTTGTGTTCTTAAATTTGACAAGTTCCATCTCCTGGTAACACTTTTTTAATTCTTTTTACTAGTTTTAACTATTTACAATTGAAATAATTGAAATTTTATGTACAAAGATATCTCAAAATTTCATAACAAACAGGTTGACAGATACTCATATGCGATTTGTTTCTGAAATTTAAAAAATTAAATCTCTAGGTAACAATTTTTCAAATTTTTTTTACTACTTTCTACCATATACAATTCAAATAATTCATGTTTTCTACATACAAATTGCTCAAATTTTCATGAGAAACTTGTTGCAAATACTCAAAGGGGATTAATGGTGTTACGAAATTTGAAATTTTTCTGGTTTTCGTGACAGTTCCTTAATTTTTTACTAATTTTTACTATTTAAGATCTAAATAATCGAAATTTTATATATGAAAATGGGAAAAAAATCACAAGAATTAAGTTCGCCAATACTAGGATAGGATTTGTGTTCTTAAATTTGACAAGTTCCATCTCCTGTAACACTTTTTCAATTCTTTTTACTATTTTTAAGTATTTACATTTCAAATAATTGAACTTTCATGTACAAAAAGATCTCAAAATTTCATAACAAACATGTTGGCGGATACTCAAATTGGATTAGTTTCTGAAATTTAAAAAAATCAATCTCTAGGCAAAAAAATTTCAATTGTCTTTTACTACTTTCTGCTATTTACAATTTAAATAATTCATGTTTTCTACATAAATATTGGTCAAAGTTTCTTAAGAAACTTGTCGCAAATACTCAAAGGGGATTACTGGTGTTATGAAATTTGAAAAATTTCCTGTTTTTCTACCGTTTATTTTAATTCTTTTACTAAGTTTTACTATTTACTAATTAAGTAATTGATATTTTATATATAAAAATTTCAAAAAATTTAGACAAGAAACAAGTTGGCCAATACCAGGATGGGATTTGTGTTCTTAAATTTTACAAGTTCCATCTCCTGGTAACACTTTTTTAATTCTTTTTACTAGTTTTAACTATTTACAATTGAAATAATTGAAATTTTGTGTACAAAGATATCTCAAAATTTCATAACAAACAGGTTGACAAATACTCATATGCGATTTGTTTCTGAAATTTAAAAAATTAAATCTCTAGGTAACAATTTTTCAATTTTTTTTACTACTTTCTACCATATACAATTTAAATAATTCATGTTTTCTACATACAAATTGCTCAAATTTTCATGAGAAACTTGTTGCAAATACTCAAAGGGGATTAATGGTGTTACGAAATTTGAAATTTTTCTTTTTTTTGTGACAGTTCCTTTATTTTTTACTAATTTTTACTATTTAAGATCTAAATAATCGAAATTTTATATATGAAAATGGGAAAAATGCACAAGAACTAAGTTCGCCAATACTAGGATAGGATTTGTGTTCTTAAATTGGACAAGTTCCATCTCCTGTAACACTTTTTCAATTCTTTTTACTATTTTTAACTATTTACATTTCAAATAATTGAACTTTCATGTACAAAAAGATCTCAAAATTTCATAACAAACATGTTGGCGGATACTCAAATTTGATTAGTTTTTGAAATTTAAAAATTTCAATCTCTAGGCAACAAATTTTCAATTGTTTTTTACTACTTTCTACTATTTACAATTTAAATAATTCATGTTTTCTACATAAATATTGCTCAAAGTTTCTTAAGAAACTTGTCGCAAATACTCAAAGGGGATTACTGGTGTTATGAAATTTGAAAAATTTCCTGTTTTTCTACTGTTTATTTTAATTCTTTTACTAAGTTTTACTGTTTACTAATTAAATAATTGATATTTTATATATAAAAATTTCAAAAAATTTACACAAGAAACAAGTTGGCCAATACCAGGATGGGATTTGTGTTCTTAAATTTGACAAGTTCCATCTCCTGGTAACACTTTTTTAATTCTTTTTACTAGTTTTAACTATTTACAATTGAAATAATTGAAATTTTATGTACAAAGATATCTCAAAATTTCATAACAAACAGGTTGACAGATACTCATATGCGATTTGTTTCTGAAATTTAAAAAATTAAATCTCTAGGTAACAATTTTTCAAATTTTTTTTACTACTTTCTACCATATACAATTCAAATAATTCATGTTTTCTACATACAAATTGCTCAAATTTTCATGAGAAACTTGTTGCAAATACTCAAAGGGGATTAATGGTGTTACGAAATTTGAAATTTTTCTGGTTTTCGTGACAGTTCCTTAATTTTTTACTAATTTTTACTATTTAAGATCTAAATAATCGAAATTTTATATATGAAAATGGGAAAAAAATCACAAGAATTAAGTTCGCCAATACTAGGATAGGATTTGTGTTCTTAAATTTGACAAGTTCCATCTCCTGTAACACTTTTTCAATTCTTTTTACTATTTTTAAGTATTTACATTTCAAATAATTGAACTTTCATGTACAAAAAGATCTCAAAATTTCATAACAAACATGTTGGCGGATACTCAAATTGGATTAGTTTCTGAAATTTAAAAAATTCAATCTCTAGGCAACAAATTTTCAATTGTCTTTTACTACTTTCTACTATTTACAATTTAAATAATTCATGTTTTCTACATAAATATTGCTCAAAGTTTCATAAGAAACTTGTCGCAAATATTCAAAGGGGATTACTGGTGTTATGAAATTTGAAAAATTTCCTGTTTTTCTACTGTTTATTTTAATTCTTTTACTAAGTTTTACTATTTACTAATTAAATAATTGATATTTTATATATAAAAATTTCAAAAAATTTACACAAGAAACAAGTTGGCCAATACCAGAATAGGATTTGTGTTCTTAAATTGGACAAGTTCCATCTCCTGGTAACACTTTTTTAATTCTTTTTACTAGTTTTAACTATTTACAGTTGAAATAATTGAAATTTTATGTACAAAGATATCTCAAAATTTCATAACAAACAGGTTGACAAATTCTCATATGCGATTTGTTTCTGAAATTTAAAAAATTAAATCTCTAGGTAACAATTTTTCAATTTTTTTCACTACTTTCTACCATATACAATTTAAATAATTCATGTTTTCTACATACAAATTGCTCAAATTTTCATGAGAAACTTGTTGCAAATACTCAAAGGGGATTAATGGTGTTACGAAATTTGAAATTTTTCTTTTTTTTTGTGACAGTTCCTTTATTTTTTAGTAATTTTTACTATTTAAGATCTAAATAATCGAAATTTTATATATGAAAATGGGAAAAAATCACAAGAACTAAGTTCGTCAATACTAGGATAGGATTTGTGTTCTTAAATTGGACAAGTTCCATCTCCTGTAACACTTTTTCAATTCTTTTTACTATTTTTAACTATTTACATTTCAAATAATTGAACTTTCATGTACAAAAAGATCTCAAAATTTCATAACAAACATGTTGGCGGATACTCAAATTGGATTAGTTTCTGAAATTTAAAAAATTCAATCTCTAGGCAACAAATTTTCAATTGTTTTTTACTACTTTCTACTATTTACAATTTAAATAATTCATGTTTTCTACATAAATATTGCTCAAAGTTTCTTAAGAAACTTGTCGCAAATACTCAAAGGGGATTACTGGTGTTATGAAATTTGAAAAATTTCCTGTTTTTCTACTGTTTATTTTAATTCTTTTACTAAGTTTTACTGTTTACTAATTAAATAATTGATATTTTATATATAAAAATTTCAAAAAATTTACACAAGAAACAAGTTGGCCAATACCAGGATGGGATTTGTGTTCTTAAATTTGACAAGTTCCATCTCCTGGTAACACTTTTTTAATTCTTTTTACTAGTTTTAACTATTTACAATTGAAATAATTGAAATTTTATGTACAAAGATATCTCAAAATTTCATAACAAACAGGTTGACAGATACTCATATGCGATTTGTTTCTGAAATTTAAAAAATTAAATCTCTAGGTAACAATTTTTCAAATTTTTTTTACTACTTTCTACCATATACAATTCAAATAATTCATGTTTTCTACATACAAATTGCTCAAATTTTCATGAGAAACTTGTTGCAAATACTCAAAGGGGATTAATGGTGTTACGAAATTTGAAATTTTTCTGGTTTTCGTGACAGTTCCTTAATTTTTTACTAATTTTTACTATTTAAGATCTAAATAATCGAAATTTTATATATGAAAATGGGAAAAAAATCACAAGAATTAAGTTCGCCAATACTAGGATAGGATTTGTGTTCTTAAATTTGACAAGTTCCATCTCCTGTAACACTTTTTCAATTCTTTTTACTATTTTTAAGTATTTACATTTCAAATAATTGAACTTTCATGTACAAAAAGATCTCAAAATTTCATAACAAACATGTTGGCGGATACTCAAATTGGATTAGTTTCTGAAATTTAAAAAATTCAATCTCTAGGCAACAAATTTTCAATTGTCTTTTACTACTTTCTACTATTTACAATTTAAATAATTCATGTTTTCTACATAAATATTGCTCAAAGTTTCATAAGAAACTTGTCGCAAATATTCAAAGGGGATTACTGGTGTTATGAAATTTGAAAAATTTCCTGTTTTTCTACTGTTTATTTTAATTCTTTTACTAAGTTTTACTATTTACTAATTAAATAATTGATATTTTATATATAAAAATTTCAAAACATTTACACAAGAAACAAGTTGGCCAATACCAGAATAGGATTTGTGTTCTTAAATTTGACAAGTTCCATCTCCTGGTAACACTTTTTTAATTCTTTTTACTAGTTTTAACTATTTACAGTTGAAATAATTGAAATTTTATGTACAAAGATATCTCAAAATTTCATAACAAACAGGTTGACAAATTCTCATATGCGATTTGTTTCTGAAATTTAAAAAATTAAATCTCTAGGTAACAATTTTTCAATTTTTTTCACTACTTTCTACCATATACAATTTAAATAATTCATGTTTTCTACATACAAATTGCTCAAATTTTCATGAGAAACTTGTTGCAAATACTCAAAGGGGATTAATGGTGTTACGAAATTTGAAATTTTTCTTTTTTTTTGTGACAGTTCCTTTATTTTTTACTAATTTTTACTATTTAAGATCTAAATAATCGAAATTTTATATATGAAAATGGGAAAAAATCACAAGAACTAAGTTCGTCAATACTAGGATAGGATTTGTGTTCTTAAATTGGACAAGTTCCATCTCCTGTAACACTTATTCAATTCTTTTTACTATTTTTAACTATTTACATTTCAAATAATTGAACTTTCATGTACAAAAAGATCTCAAAATTTCATAACAAACATGTTGGCGGATACTCAAATTGGATTAGTTTCTGAAATTTAAAAAATTCAATCTCTAGGCAACAAATTTTCAATTGTTTTTTACTACTTTCTACTATTTACAATTTAAATAATTCATGTTTTCTACATAAATATTGCTCAAAGTTTCTTAAGAAACTTGTCGCAAATACTCAAAGGGGATTACTGGTGTTATGAAATTTGAAAAATTTCCTGTTTTTCTACCGTTTATTTTAATTCTTTTACTAAGTTTTACTATTTACTAATTAAATAATTGATATTTTATATATAAAAATTTCAAAAAATTTACACAAGAAACAAGTTGGCCAATACCAGGATGGGATTTGTGTTCTTAAATTTGACAAGTTCCATCTCCTGGTAACACTTTTTTAATTCTTTTTACTAGTTTTAACTATTTACAATTGAAATAATTGAAATTTTATGTACAAAGATATCTCAAAATTTCATAACAAACAGGTTGACAGATACTCATATGCGATTTGTTTCTGAAATTTAAAAAATTAAATCTCTAGGTAACAATTTTTCAAATTTTTTTTACTACTTTCTACCATATACAATTCAAATAATTCATGTTTTCTACCTACAAATTGCTCAAATTTTCATGAGAAACTTGTTGCAAATACTCAAAGGGAATTAATGGTGTTACGAAATTTGAAAATTTTCTTGTTTTCGTGACAGTTGCTTAATTTTTTACTAATTTTTACTATTTAAGATCTAAATAATCGAAAATTTATATATTAAAATGGGAAAAAAATCACAAGAATTAAGTTCGCCAATACTAGGATAGGATTTGTGTTCTTAAATTTGACAAGTTCCATCTCCTGTAACACTTTTTCAATTCTTTTTACTATTTTTAACTATTTACATTTCAAATAATTGAACTTTCATGTACAAAAAGATCTCAAAATTTCATAACAAACATGTTGGTGGATACTCAAATTGGATTAGTTTTTGAAATTTAAAAAATTCAATCTCTAGGCAACAAATTTTCAATTGTTTTTTACTACTTTCTACAATTTACAATTTAAATAATCATGTTTTCTACATAAATATTGCTCAAAGTTTCTTAAGAAATTTGTCTCAAATACTCAAAAGGGATTACTGGTGTTATGAAATTTGAAAATTTTCATATTTTTCTACCGTTTATTTTAATTCTTTTACAAAGCTTTACTATTTACTAATTAAATAATTGATATTTTATATATAAAAATTGCAAAAAAATTAACAAGAAACAAGTTGGCCAATACCAGGATAGGATTTGTGTTCTTAAATTTGACAAGTTCCATCTCCTGGTAACACTTTTTTAATTCTTTTTACTAGTTTTAACTATTTACAATTGAAATAATTGAAATTTTGTGTACAAAGATATCTCAAAATTTCATAACAAACAGGTTGACAGATACTCATATGCGATTTGTTTCTGAAATTGAAAAAATTAAATCTCTAGGTAACAATTTTTCAATTTTTTTTACTACTTTCTACCATATACAATTTAAATAATTCATGTTTTCTACATACAAATTGCTCAAATTTTCATGAGAAACTTGTTGCAAATACTCAAAGGGGATTAATGGTGTTACGAAATTTGAAATTTTTCTTTTTTTTGTGACAGTTCCATTATTTTTTACTAATTTTTACTATTTAAGATCTAAATAATCGAAATTTTATATATGAAAATGGGAAAAAAATCACAAGAATTAAGTTCGCCAATACTAGGATAGGATTTGTGTTCTTAAATTTGACAAGTTCCATCTCCTGTAACACTTTTTCAATTCTTTTTACTATTTTTAACTATTTACATTTCAAATACTTGAACTTTCATGTACAAAAAGATCTCAAAATTTCATAACAAACATGTTGGCGGATACTCAAATTGGATTAGTTTCTGAAATTTAAAAAATTCAATCTCTAGGCAACAAATTTTCAATTGTTTTTTACTACTTTCTACGATTTACAATTTAAATAATCATGTTTTCTACATAAATATTGCTCAAAGTTTCTTAAGAAATTTGTCTCAAATACTCAAAAGGGATTACTGGTGTTATGAAATTTGAAAATTTTCATATTTTTCTACCGTTTATTTTAATTCTTTTACAAAGTTTTACTATTTACTAATTAAATAATTGATATTTTATATATAAAAATTGCAAAAAAATTAACAAGAAACAAGTTGGCCAATACCAGGATAGGATTTGTGTTCTTAAATTTGACAAGTTCCATCTCCTGGTAACACTTTTTTAATTCTTTTTACTAGTTTTAACTATTTACAATTGAAATAATTGAAATTTTGTGTACAAAGATATCTCAAAATTTCATAACAAACAGGTTGACAGATACTCATATGCGATTTGTTTCTGAAATTTAAAAAATTAATTCTCTAGGTAACAATTTTTCAATTTTTTTTACTACTTTCTACCATATACAATTTAAATAATTCATGTTTTCTACATACAAATTGCTCAAATTTTCATGAGAAACTTGTTGCAAATACTCAAAGGGGATTAATGCTGTTACAAAATTTGAAATTTTTCTTTTTTTTGTGACAGTTCCTTTATTTTTTACTAATTTTTACTATCTAAGATCTAAATAATCGAAATTTTATATATGAAAATGGGAAAAAATCACAAGAAATAAGTTCGCCAATACTAGGATAGGATTTGTGTTCTTAAATTTGACAAGTTCCATCTCCTGTAACAGTTTTTCAATTCTTTTTACTATTTTTAAGTATTTACATTTCAAATAATTGAACTTTCATGTACAAAAAGATCTCAAAATTTCATAACAAACATGTTGGCGGATACTCAAATTGGATTAGTTTCTGAAATTTAAAAAATTCAATCTCTAGGCAACAAATTTTCCATTGTTTTTTACTACTTTCTACTATTTACAATTTAAATAATTCATGTTTTCTACATAAATATTGCTCAAAGTTTCTTAAGAAACTTGTCGCAAATACTCAAAGGGGATTACTGGTGTTATGAAATTTGAAAAATTTCCTGTTTTTCTACCGTTTATTTTAATTCTTTTACTAAGTTTTACTATTTACTAATTAAATAAATTATATTTTATATATAAAAATTTCAAAAAATTTACACAAGAAACAAGTTAGCCAATAGCAGGATGGGATTTGTGTTCTTAAATTTGACCAGTTCCATCTCCTGCTAACACTTTTTTAATTCTTTTTACTAGTTTTAACTATTTACAATTGAAATAATTGAAATTTTATGTACAAAGATATCTCAAAATTTCATAACAAACAGGTTGACAGATACTCATATGCGATTTGTTTCTGAAATTTAAAAAATTAAATCTCTATGTAACAATTTTTCAATTTTTTTTACTACTTTCTACCATATACAATTTAAATAATTCATGTTTTCTACATACAAATTGCTCAAATTTTCATGAGAAACTTGCCGCAAATACTCAAAGGGGATTAATGGTGTTACGAAATTTGAAATTTTTCTGGTTTTCGTGACAGTTCCTTAATTTTTTACTAATTTTTACTATTTAAGATCTAAATAATCGAAATTTTATATATGAAAATGGGAAAAAAATCACAAGAATTAAGTTCGCCAATACTAGGATAGGATTTGTGTTCTTAAATTTGACAAGTTCCATCTCCTGTAACACTTTTTCAATTCTTTTTGCTATTTTTAACTATTTACATTTCAAATAATTGAACTTTCATGTACAAAAAGATCTCAAAATTTCATAACAAACATGTTGGCTGATACTCAAATCGGATTAGTTTATGAAATTTAAAAAATTCAATCTCTAGGCAACAAATTTTCAATTGTGTTCTACTACTTTCTACTATTTACAATTTAAATAATTCATGTTTTCTACATAAATATTGCTCAAAGTTTCTTAAGAAACTTGTCGCAAATACTCAAAGGGGATTACTGGTGTTATGAAATTTGAAAATTTTCTGTTTTTCTACCGTTTATTTTAATTCTTTTACTAAGTTTTACTATTTACTAATTAAGTAATTGATATTTTATATATAAAAATTTCAAAAAATTTAGACAAGAAACAAGTTGGCCACTACCAGGATGGGATTTTTCTTCTTAAATTTGACAAGTTCCATCGCCTGGTAACACTTTTTTAATTCTTTTTACTAGTTTTAACTATTTACAATTGAAATAATTGAAATTTTATGTACAAAGATATCTCAAAATGTCATAACAAACAGGTTGACAGATACTCATATGCGATTTGTTTCTGAAATTTAAAAAATTAAATCTCTAGGTAACAATTTTTCAATTCTTTTTACTACTTTCTACCATATACAATTTAAATAATTCATGTTTTCTACATACAAATTGCTCAAATTTTCATGAGAAACTTGTTGCAAATACTCAAAGGGGATTAATGGTGTTACGAAATTTAAAATTTTTCTTGTTTTCGTGACAGTTCCTTAATTTTTTACTAATTTTTACTATTTAAGATCTAAATAATCGAAATTTTATATATGAAAATGGGAAAAAATCACAAGAATTAAGTTCGCCAATACTAGGATAGGATTTGTGTTCTTAAATTTGACAAGTTCCATCTCCTGTAACACTTTTTCAATTCTTTTTACTATTTTTAATTATTTACATTTCAAATAATTGAACTTTCATGTACAAAAAGATCTCAAAATTTCATAACAAACATGTTGGCGGATACTCAAATTGGATTAGTTTCTGAAATTTAAAAAATTCAATCTCTAGGCAACAAATTTTCAATTGTTTTTTACTACTTTCTACTATTTACAATTTAAATAATTCATGTTTTCTACTTAAATATTGCTCAAAGTTTCTTAAGAAACTTGTCGCAAATACTCAAAGGGGATTACTAGTGTTATGAAATTTGAAAAATTTCCTGTTTTTCTACCGTTTATTTTAATTTTTTTACTAAGTTTTACTATTTACTAATTAAATAATTGATATTTTATATATAAAAATTTCAAAAAATTTACACAAGAAACAAGTTGGCCAATACCAGGATGAGATTTGTGTTCTTAAATTTGACCAGTTCCATCTCTTGCTAACACTTTTTTAATTCTTTTTACTAGTTTTAACTATTTACAATTGAAATAATTGAAATTTTATGTACAAAGATATGTCACAATTTCATAACAAACAGGTTGACAGATACTCATATGCGATTTGTTTCTAAAATTTAAAAAATTAAATCTCTAGGTAACAATTTTTCAATTTTTTTTACTACTTTCTACCATATACAATTTAAATAATTCATGTTTTCTACATACAAATTGCTCAAATTTTCATGAGAAACTTGTTGCAAATACTCAAAGGGGATTAATGGTGTTACGAAATTTAAAATTTTTCTTGTTTTCGTGACAGTTCCTTAATTTTTTACTAATTTTTACTATTTAAGATCTAAATAATCGAAATTTTATATATGAAAATGGGAAAAAATCACAAGAATTAAGTTCGCCAATACTAGGATAGGATTTGTGTTCTTAAATTTGACAAGTTCCATCTCCTGTAACACTTTTTCAATTCTTTTTACTATTTTTAATTATTTACATTTCAAATAATTGAACTTTCATGTACAAAAAGATCTCAAAATTTCATAACAAACATGTTGGCGGATACTCAAATTGGATTAGTTTCTGAAATTTAAAAAATTCAATCTCTAGGCAACAAATTTTCAATTGTTTTTTACTACTTTCTACTATTTACAATTTAAATAGTTCATGTTTTCTACTTAAATATTGCTCAAAGTTTCTTAAGAAACTTGTTGCAAATACTCAAAGGGGATTACTGGTGTTATGAAATTTGAAAAATTTCCTGTTTTTCTACCGTTTATTTTAATTTTTTTACTAAGTTTTACTATTTACTAATTAAATAATTGATATTTTATATATAAAAATTTCAAAAAATTTACACAAGAAACAAGTTGGCCAATACCAGGATGGGATTTGTGTTCTTAAATTTGACCAGTTCCATCTCTTGCTAACACTTTTTTAATTCTTTTTACTAGTTTTAACTATTTACAATTGAAATAATTGAAATTTTATGTACAAAGATATGTCACAATTTCATAACAAACAGGTTGACAGATACTCATATGCGATTTGTTTCTAAAATTTAAAAAATTAAATCTCTAGGTAACAATTTTTCAATTTTTTTTACTACTTTCTACCATATACAATTTAAATAATTCATGTTTTCTACATACAAATTGCTCAAATTTTCATGAGAAACTTGTTGCAAATACTCAAAGGGGATTAATGGTGTTACGAAATTTAAAATTTTTCTTGTTTTCGTGACAGTTCCTTAATTTTTTACTAATTTTTACTATTTAAGATCTAAATAATCGAAATTTTATATATGAAAATGGGAAAAAATCACAAGAATTAAGTTCGCCAATACTAGGATAGGATTTGTGTTCTTAAATTTGACAAGTTCCATCTCCTGTAACACTTTTTCAATTCTTTTTACTATTTTTAATTATTTACATTTCAAATAATTGAACTTTCATGTACAAAAAGATCTCAAAATTTCATAACAAACATGTTGGCGGATACTCAAATTGGATTAGTTTCTGAAATTTAAAAAATTCAATCTCTAGGCAACAAATTTTCAATTGTTTTTTACTACTTTCTACTATTTACAATTTAAATAATTCATGTTTTCTACTTAAATATTGCTCAAAGTTTCTTAAGAAACTTGTCGCAAATACTCAAAAGGGATTACTGGTGTTATGAAATTTGAAAAATTTCCTGTTTTTCTACCGTTTATTTTAATTTTTTTACTAAGTTTTACTATTTACTAATTAAATAATTGATATTTTATATATAAAAATTTCAAAAAATTTACACAAGAAACAAGTTGGCCAATACCAGGATGGGATTTGTGTTCTTAAATTTGACCAGTTCCATCTCTTTCTAACACTTTTTTAATTCTTTTTACTAGTTTTAACTATTTACAATTGAAATAATTGAAATTTTATGTACAAAGATATGTCACAATTTCATAACAAACAGGTTGACAGATACTCATATGCGATTTGTTTCTAAAATTTAAAAAATTAAATCTCTAGGTAACAATTTTTCAATTTTTTTTACTACTTTCTACCATATACAATTTAAATAATTCATGTTTTCTACATACAAATTGCTCAAATTTTCATGAGAAACTTGTTGCAAATACTCAAAGGGGATTAATGGTGTTACGAAATTTAAAATTTTTCTTGTTTTCGTGACAGTTCCTTAATTTTTTACTAATTTTTACTATTTAAGATCTAAATAATCGAAATTTTATATATGAAAATGGGAAAAAATCACAAGAATTAAGTTCGCCAATACTAGGATAGGATTTGTGTTCTTAAATTTGACAAGTTCCATCTCCTGTAACACTTTTTCAATTCTTTTTACTATTTTTAATTATTTACATTTCAAATAATTGAACTTTCATTTACAAAAAGATCTCAAAATTTCATAACAAACATGTTGGCGGATACTCAAATTGGATTAGTTTCTGAAATTTAAAAAATTCAATCTCTAGGCAACAAATTTTCAATTGTTTTTTACTACTTTCTACTATTTACAATTTAAATAATTCATGTTTTCTACTTAAATATTGCTCAAAGTTTCTTAAGAAACTTGTCGCAAATACTCAAAGGGGATTACTGGTGTTATGAAATTTGAAAAATTTCCTGTTTTTCTACCGTTTATTTTAATTTTTTTACTAAGTTTTACTATTTACTAATTAAATAATTGATATTTTATATATAAAAATTTCAAAAAATTTACACAAGAAACAAGTTGGCCAATACCAGGATGGGATTTGTGTTCTTAAATTTGACCAGTTCCATCTCTTGCTAACACTTTTTTAATTCTTTTTACTAGTTTTAACTATTTACAATTGAAATAATTGAAATTTTATGTACAAAGATATGTCACAATTTCATAACAAACAGGTTGACAGATACTCATATGCGATTTGTTTCTAAAATTTAAAAAAATAAATCTCTAGGTAACAATTTTTCAATTTTTTTTACTACTTTCTACCATATACAATTTAAATAATTCATGTTTTCTACATACAAATTGCTCAAATTTTCATGAGAAACTTGTTGCAAATACTCAAAGGGGATTAATGGTGTTACGAAATTTAAAATTTTTCTTGTTTTCGTGACAGTTCCTTAATTTTTTACTAATTTTTACTATTTAAGATCTAAATAATCGAAATTTTATATATGAAAATGGGAAAAAATCACAAGAATTAAGTTCGCCAATACTAGGATAGGATTTGTGTTCTTAAATTTGACAAGTTCCATCTCCTGTAACACTTTTTCAATTCTTTTTACTATTTTTAATTATTTACATTTCAAATAATTGAACTTTCATGTACAAAAAGATCTCAAAATTTCATAACAAACATGTTGGCGGATACTCAAATTGGATTAGTTTCTGAAATTTAAAAAATTCAATCTCTAGGCAACAAATTTTCAATTGTTTTTTACTACTTTCTACTATTTACAATTTAAATAGTTCATGTTTTCTACTTAAATATTGCTCAAAGTTTCTTAAGAAACTTGTTGCAAATACTCAAAGGGGATTACTGGTGTTATGAAATTTGAAAAATTTCCTGTTTTTCTATCGTTTATTTTAATTTTTTTAAAAAATTTTACTATTTACTAATTAAATAATTGATATTTTATATAGAAAAATTTCAAAAAATTTACACAAGAAACAAGTTGGCCAATACCACGATGGGATTTGTGCTCTTAAATTTGACAAGTTCCATCTCCTGGTAACACTTTTTTAATTCTTTTTACTAGTTTTAACTATTTACAATTGAAATAATTGAAATTTTATGTACAAAGATATGTCACAATTTCATAACAAACAGGTTGACAGATACTCATATGCGATTTGTTTCTAAAATTTAAAAAATTAAATCTCTAGGTAACAATTTTTCAATTTTTTTTACTACTTTCTACCATATACAATTTAAATAATTCATGTTTTCTACATACAAATTGCTCAAATTTTCATGAGAAACTTGCTGCAAATACTCAAAGGGGATTAATGGTGTTACGAAATTTGAAATTTTTCTTGTTTTCGTGACAGTTCCTTAATTTTTTACTAATTTTTACTATTTAAGATCTAAATAATCGAAATTTTATATATGAAAATGGGAAAAAAATCACAAGAATTAAGTTCGCCAATACTAGGATAGGATTTGTGTTCTTAAATTTGACAAGTTCCATCTCCTGTAACACTTTTTCAATTCTTTTTGCTATTTTTAACTATTTACATTTCAAATAATTGAACTTTCATGTACAAAAAGATCTCAAAATTTCATAACAAACATGTTGGCTGATACTCAAATCGGATTAGTTTATGAAATTTAAAAAATTCAATCTCTAGGCAACAAATTTTCAATTGTTTTCTACTACTTTCTACTATTTACAATTTAAATAATTCATGTTTTCTACATAAATATTGCTCAAAGTTTCTTAAGAAACTTGTCGCAAATACTCAAAGGGGATTACTGGTGTTATGAAATTTGAAAAATTTCCTGTTTTTCTATCGTTTATTTTAATTCTTTTACTAAGTTTTACTATTTACTAATTAAGTAATTGATATTTTATATATAAAAATTTCAAAAAATTTAGACAAGAAACAAGTTGGCCAATACCAGGATGGGATTTTTGTTCTTAAATTTGACAAGTTCCATCTCCTGGTAACACTTTTTTAATTCTTTTTACTAGTTTTAACTATTTACAATTGAAATAATTGAAATTTTATGTACAAAGATATCTCAAAATTTCGTAAGAAACAGGTTGACAGATATTCATATGCGATTTGTTTCTGAAATTTAAAAAATTAAATCTCTAGGTAACAATTTTTCAATTTTTTTTACTACTTTCTACCATATACAATTTAAATAATTCATGTTTTCTACATACAAATTGCTCAAATTTTCATGAGAAACTTGTTGCAAATACTCAAAGGGGATTAATGCTGTTACGAAATTTAAAATTTTTCTTGTTTTCGTGACAGTTCCTTAATTTTTTACTAATTTTTACTATTTAAGATCTAAATAATCGAAATTTTATATATGAAAATGGGAAAAAATCACAAGAATTAAGTTCGCCAATACTAGGATAGGATTTGTGTTCTTAAATTTGACAAGTTCCATCTCCTGTAACACTTTTTCAATTCTTTTTACTATTTTTAACTATTTACATTTCAAATAATTGAACTTTCATGTACAAAAAGATCTCAAAATTTCATAACAAACATGTTGGCGGATACTCAAATTGGATTAGTTTCTGAAATTTAAAAAATTCAATCTCTAGGCAACAAATTTTCCATTGTTTTTTACTACTTTCTACTATTTACAATTTAAATAATTCATGTTTTCTACATAAATATTGCTCAAAGTTTCTTAAGAAACTTGTCGCAAATACTCAAAGGGGATTACTGGTGTTATGAAATTCGAAAAATTTCCTGTTTTTCTACCGTTTATTTTAATTCTTTTACTAAGTTTTACTATTTACTAATTAAATAAATTATATTTTATATATAAAAATTTCAAAAAATTTACACAAGAAACAAGTTAGCCAATAGCAGGATGGGATTTGTGTTCTTAAATTTGACCAATTCCATCTCCTGCTAACACTTTTTTAATTCTTTTTACTAGTTTTAACTATTTACAATTGAAATAATTGAAATTTTATGTACAAAGATATCTCAAAATTTCATAACAAACAGGTTGACAGATACTCATATGCGATTTGTTTCTGAAATTTAAAAAATTAAATCTCTATGTAACAATTTTTCAATTTTTTTTACTACTTTCTACCATATACAATTTAAATAATTCATGTTTTCTACATACAAATTGCTCAAATTTTCATGAGAAACTTGTTGCAAATACTCAAAGGGGATTAATGCTGTTACGAAATTTGAAATTTTTCTTGTTTTCGTGACAGTTCCTTAATTTTTTACTAATTTTTACTATTTAAGATCTAAATAATCGAAATTTTATATATGAAAATGGGAAAAAAATCACAAGAATTAAGTTCGCCAATACTAGGATAGGATTTGTGTTCTTAAATTTGACAAGTTCCATCTCCTGTAACACTTTTTCAATTCTTTTTGCTATTTTTAACTATTTACATTTCAAATAATTGAACTTTCATGTACAAAAAGATCTCAAAATTTCATAACAAACATGTTGGCTGATACTCAAATCGGATTAGTTTATGAAATTTAAAAAATTCAATCTCTAGGCAACAAATTTTCAATTGTGTTCTACTACTTTCTACTATTTACAATTTAAATAATTCATGTTTTCTACATAAATATTGCTCAAAGTTTCTTAAGAAACTTGTCGCAAATACTCAAAGGGGATTACTGGTGTTATGAAATTTGAAAATTTTCTGTTTTTCTACCGTTTATTTTAATTCTTTTACTAAGTTTTACTATTTACTAATTAAGTAATTGATATTTTATATATAAAAATTTCAAAAAATTTAGACAAGAAACAAGTTGGCCACTACCAGGATGGGATTTTTGTTCTTAAATTTGACAAGTTCCATCGCCTGGTAACACTTTTTTAATTCTTTTTACTAGTTTTAACTATTTACAATTGAAATAATTGAAATTTTATGTACAAAGATATCTCAAAATTTCATAACAAACAGGTTGACAGATACTCATATGCGATTTGTTTCTGAAATTTAAAAAATTAAATCTCTAGGTAACAATTTTTCAATTCTTTTTACTACTTTCTACCATATACAATTTAAATAATTCATGTTTTCTACATACAAATTGCTCAAATTTTCATGAGAAACTTGTTGCAAATACTCAAAGGGGATTAATGGTGTTACGAAATTTAAAATTTTTCTTGTTTTCGTGACAGTTCCTTAATTTTTTACTAATTTTTACTATTTAAGATCTAAATAATCGAAATTTTATATATGAAAATGGGAAAAAATCACAAGAATTAAGTTCGCCAATACTAGGATAGGATTTGTGTTCTTAAATTTGACAAGTTCCATCTCCTGTAACACTTTTTCAATTCTTTTTACTATTTTTAATTATTTACATTTCAAATAATTGAACTTTCATGTACAAAAAGATCTCAAAATTTCATAACAAACATGTTGGCGGATACTCAAATTGGATTAGTTTCTGAAATTTAAAAAATTCAATCTCTAGGCAACAAATTTTCAATTGTTTTTTACTACTTTCTACTATTTACAATTTAAATAATTCATGTTTTCTACTTAAATATTGCTCAAAGTTTCTTAAGAAACTTGTCGCAAATACTCAAAGGGGATTACTGGTGTTATGAAATTTGAAAAATTTCCTGTTTTTCTACCGTTTATTTTAATTTTTTTACTAAGTTTTACTATTTACTAATTAAATAATTGATATTTTATATATAAAAATTTCAAAAAATTTACACAAGAAACAAGTTGGCCAATACCAGGATGGGATTTGTGTTCTTAAATTTGACCAGTTCCATCTCTTGCTAACACTTTTTTAATTCTTTTTACTAGTTTTAACTATTTACAATTGAAATAATTGAAATTTTATG
The DNA here is from genome assembly GCF_037176805.1 of Vigna unguiculata. Taxonomy (NCBI): domain Eukaryota; kingdom Viridiplantae; phylum Streptophyta; class Magnoliopsida; order Fabales; family Fabaceae; genus Vigna; species Vigna unguiculata. Next base: position 23,945,737 of record NC_140801.1, read on the forward strand.
TACAAAGATATGTCACAATTTCATAACAAACAGGTTGACAGATACTCATATGCGATTTGTTTCTAAAATTTAAAAAATTAAATCTCTAGGTAACAATTTTTCAATTTTTTTTACTACTTTCTACCATATACAATTTAAATAATTCATGTTTTCTACATACAAATTGCTCAAATTTTCATGAGAAACTTGTTGCAAATACTCAAAGGGGATTAATGGTGTTACGAAATTTAAAATTTTTCTTGTTTTCGTGACAGTTCCTTAATTTTTTACTAATTTTTACTATTTAAGATCTAAATAATCGAAATTTTATATATGAAAATGGGAAAAAATCACAAGAATTAAGTTCGCCAATACTAGGATAGGATTTGTGTTCTTAAATTTGACAAGTTCCATCTCCTGTAACACTTTTTCAATTCTTTTTACTATTTTTAATTATTTACATTTCAAATAATTGAACTTTCATGTACAAAAAGATCTCAAAATTTCATAACAAACATGTTGGCGGATACTCAAATTGGATTAGTTTCTGAAATTTAAAAAATTCAATCTCTAGGCAACAAATTTTCAATTGTTTTTTACTACTTTCTACTATTTACAATTTAAATAATTCATGTTTTCTACTTAAATATTGCTCAAAGTTTCTTAAGAAACTTGTCGCAAATACTCAAAGGGGATTACTGGTGTTATGAAATTTGAAAAATTTCCTGTTTTTCTACCGTTTATTTTAATTTTTTTACTAAGTTTTACTATTTACTAATTAAATAATTGATATTTTATATATAAAAATTTCAAAAAATTTACACAAGAAACAAGTTGGCCAATACCAGGATGGGATTTGTGTTCTTAAATTTGACCAGTTCCATCTCTTGCTAACACTTTTTTAATTCTTTTTACTAGTTTTAACTATTTACAATTGAAATAATTGAAATTTTATGTACAAAGATATGTCACAATTTCATAACAAACAGGTTGACAGATACTCATATGCGATTTGTTTCTAAAATTTAAAAAATTAAATCTCTAGGTAACAATTTTTCAATTTTTTTTACTACTTTCTACCATATACAATTTAAATAATTCATGTTTTCTACATACAAATTGCTCAAATTTTCATGAGAAACTTGTTGCAAATACTCAAAGGGGATTAATGGTGTTACGAAATTTAAAATTTTTCTTGTTTTCGTGACAGTTCCTTAATTTTTTACTAATTTTTACTATTTAAGATCTAAATAATCGAAATTTTATATATGAAAATGGGAAAAAATCACAAGAATTAAGTTCGCCAATACTAGGATAGGATTTGTGTTCTTAAATTTGACAAGTTCCATCTCCTGTAACACTTTTTCAATTCTTTTTACTATTTTTAATTATTTACATTTCAAATAATTGAACTTTCATGTACAAAAAGATCTCAAAATTTCATAACAAACATGTTGGCGGATACTCAAATTGGATTAGTTTCTGAAATTTAAAAAATTCAATCTCTAGGCAACAAATTTTCAATTGTTTTTTACTACTTTCTACTATTTACAATTTAAATAATTCATGTTTTCTACTTAAATATTGCTCAAAGTTTCTTAAGAAACTTGTCGCAAATACTCAAAGGGGATTACTGGTGTTATGAAATTTGAAAAATTTCCTGTTTTTCTACCGTTTATTTTAATTTTTTTACTAAGTTTTACTATTTACTAATTAAATAATTGATATTTTATATATAAAAATTTCAAAAAATTTACACAAGAAACAAGTTGGCCAATACCAGGATGGGATTTGTGTTCTTAAATTTGACCAGTTCCATCTCTTGCTAACACTTTTTTAATTCTTTTTACTAGTTTTAACTATTTACAATTGAAATAATTGAAATTTTATGTACAAAGATATGTCACAATTTCATAACAAACAGGTTGACAGATACTCATATGCGATTTGTTTCTAAAATTTAAAAAATTAAATCTCTAGGTAACAATTTTTCAATTTTTTTTACTACTTTCTACCATATACAATTTAAATAATTCATGTTTTCTACATACAAATTGCTCAAATTTTCATGAGAAACTTGTTGCAAATACTCAAAGGGGATTAATGGTGTTACGAAATTTAAAATTTTTCTTGTTTTCGTGACAGTTCCTTAATTTTTTACTAATTTTTACTATTTAAGATCTAAATAATCGAAATTTTATATATGAAAATGGGAAAAAATCACAAGAATTAAGTTCGCCAATACTAGGATAGGATTTGTGTTCTTAAATTTGACAAGTTCCATCTCCTGTAACACTTTTTCAATTCTTTTTACTATTTTTAATTATTTACATTTCAAATAATTGAACTTTCATGTACAAAAAGATCTCAAAATTTCATAACAAACATGTTGGCGGATACTCAAATTGGATTAGTTTCTGAAATTTAAAAAATTCAATCTCTAGGCAACAAATTTTCAATTGTTTTTTACTACTTTCTACTATTTACAATTTAAATAGTTCATGTTTTCTACTTAAATATTGCTCAAAGTTTCTTAAGAAACTTGTTGCAAATACTCAAAGGGGATTACTGGTGTTATGAAATTTGAAAAATTTCCTGTTTTTCTACCGTTTATTTTAATTTTTTTAAAAAATTTTACTATTTACTAATTAAATAATTGATATTTTATATATAAAAATTTCAAAAAATTTACACAAGAAACAAGTTGGCCAATACCACGATGGGATTTGTGCTCTTAAATTTGACAAGTTCCATCTCCTGGTAACACTTTTTTAATTCTTTTTACTAGTTTTAACTATTTACAATTGCAATAATTGAAATTTTATGTACAAAGATATGTCACAATTTCATAACAAACAGGTTGACAGATACTCATATGCGATTTGTTTCTAAAATTTAAAAAATTAAATCTCTAGGTAACAATTTTTCAATTTTTTTTACTACTTTCTACCATATACAATTTAAATAATTCATGTTTTCTACATACAAATTGCTCAAATTTTCATGAGAAACTTGCTACAAATACTCAAAGGGGATTAATGGTGTTACGAAATTTGAAATTTTTCTTGTTTTCGTGACAGTTCCTTAATTTTTACCTAATTTTTACTATTTAAGATCTAAATAATCGAAATTTTATATATGAAAATGGGAAAAAAATCACAAGAATTAAGTTCGCCAATACTAGGATAGGATTTGTGTTCTTAAATTTGACAAGTTCCATCTCCTGTAACACTTTTTCAATTCTTTTTGCTATTTTTAACTATTTACATTTCAAATAATTGAACTTTCATGTACAAAAAGATCTCAAAATTTCATAACAAACATGTTGGCTGATACTCAAATCGGATTAGTTTATGAAATTTAAAAAATTCAATCTCTAGGCAACAAATTTTCAATTGTTTTCTACTACTTTCTACTATTTACAATTTAAATAATTCATGTTTTCTACATAAATATTGCTCAAAGTTTCTTAAGAAACTTGTCGCAAATACTCAAAGGGGATTACTGGTGTTATGAAATTTGAAAAATTTCCTGTTTTTCTATCGTTTATTTTAATTCTTTTACTAAGTTTTACTATTTACTAATTAAGTAATTGATATTTTATATATAAAAATTTCAAAAAATTTAGACAAGAAACAAGTAGGCCAATACCAGGATGGGATTTTTGTTCTTAAATTTGACAAGTTCCATCTCCTGGTAACACTTTTTTAATTCTTTTTACTAGTTTTAACTATTTACAATTGAAATAATTGAAATTTTATGTACAAAGATATCTCAAAATTTCATAAGAAACAGGTTGACAGATTTTCATATGCGATTTGTTTCTGAAATTTAAAAAATTAAATCTCTAGGTAACAATTTTTCAATTTTTTTTACTACTTTCTACCATATACAATTTAAATAATTCATGTTTTCTACATACAAATTGCTCAAATTTTCATGAGAAACTTGTTGCAAATACTCAAAGGGGATTAATGCTGTTACGAAATTTAAAATTTTTCTTGTTTTCGTGACAGTTCCTTAATTTTTTACTAATTTTTACTATTTAAGATCTAAATAATCGAAATTTTATATATGAAAATGGGAAAAAATCACATGAATTAAGTTCGCCAATACTAGGATAGGATTTGTGTTCTTAAATTTGACAAGTTCCATCTCCTGTAACACTTTTTCAATTCTTTTTACTATTTTTAACTATTTACATTTCAAATAATTGAACTTTCATGTACAAAAAGATCTCAAAATTTCATAACAAACATGTTGGCGGATACTCAAATTGGATTAGTTTCTGAAATTTAAAAAATTCAATCTCTAGGCAACAAATTTTCCATTGTTTTTTACTACTTTCTACTATTTACAATTTAAATAATTCATGTTTTCTACATAAATATTGCTCAAAGTTTCTTAAGAAACTTGTCGCAAATACTCAAAGGGGATTACTGGTGTTATGAAATTTGAAAAATTTCCTGTTTTTCTACCGTTTATTTTAATTCTTTTACTAAGTTTTACTATTTACTAATTAAATAAATTATATTTTATATATAAAAATTTCAAAAAATTTACACAAGAAACAAGTTAGCCAATAGCAGGATGGGATTTGTGTTCTTAAATTTGACCAGTTCCATCTCCTGCTAACACTTTTTTAATTCTTTTTACTAGTTTTAACTATTTACAATTGAAATAATTGAAATTTTATGTACAAAGATATCTCAAAATTTCATAACAAACAGGTTGACAGATACTCATATGCGATTTGTTTCTGAAATTTAAAAAATTAAATCTCTATGTAACAATTTTTCAATTTTTTTTACTACTTTCTACCATATACAATTTAAATAATTCATGTTTTCTACATACAAATTGCTCAAATTTTCATGAGAAACTTGCTGCAAATACTCAAAGGGGATTAATGGTGTTACGAAATTTGAAATTTTTCTTGTTTTCGTGACAGTTCCTTAATTTTTTACTAATTTTTACTATTTAAGATCTAAATAATCGAAATTTTATATATGAAAATGGGAAAAAAATCACAAGAATTAAGTTCGCCAATACTAGGATAGGATTTGTGTTCTTAAATTTGACAAGTTCCATCTCCTGTAACACTTTTTCCATTCTTTTTGCTATTTTTAACTATTTACATTTCAAATAATTGAACTTTCATGTACAAAAAGATCTCAAAATTTCATAACAAACATGTTGGCTGATACTCAAATCGGATTAGTTTATGAAATTTAAAAAATTCAATCTCTAGGCAACAAATTTTCAATTGTGTTCTACTACTTTCTACTATTTACAATTTAAATAATTCATGTTTTCTACATAAATATTGCTCAAAGTTTCTTAAGAAACTTGTCGCAAATACTCAAAGGGGATTACTGGTGTTATGAAATTTGAAAATTTTCTGTTTTTCTACCGTTTATTTTAATTCTTTTACTAAGTTTTACTATTTACTAATTAAGTAATTGATATTTTATATATAAAAATTTCAAAAAATTTAGACAAGAAACAAGTTGGCCACTACCAGGATGGGATTTTTGTTCTTAAATTTGACAAGTTCCATCGCCTGGTAACACTTTTTTAATTCTTTTTACTAGTTTTAACTATTTACAATTGAAATAATTGAAATTTTATGTACAAAGATATCTCAAAATTTCATAACAAACAGGTTGACAGATACTCATATGCGATTTGTTTCTGAAATTTAAAAAATTAAATCTCTAGGTAACAATTTTTCAATTCTTTTTACTACTTTCTACCATATACAATTTAAATAATTCATGTTTTCTACATACAAATTGCTCAAATTTTCATGAGAAACTTGTTGCAAATACTCAAAGGGGATTAATGGTGTTACGAAATTTAAAATTTTTCTTGTTTTCGTGACAGTTCCTTAATTTTTTACTAATTTTTACTATTTAAGATCTAAATAATCGAAATTTTATATATGAAAATGGGAAAAAAATCACAAGAATTAAGTTCGCCAATACTAGGATAGGATTTGTGTTCTTAAATTTGACAAGTTCCATCTCCTGTAACACTTTTTCAATTCTTTTTGCTATTTTTAACTATTTACATTTCAAATAATTGAACTTTCATGTACAAAAAGATCTCAAAATTTCATAACAAACATGTTGGCTGATACTCAAATCGGATTAGTTTATGAAATTTAAAAAATTCAATCTCTAGGCAACAAATTTTCAATTGTTTTCTACTACTTTCTACTATTTACAATTTAAATAATTCATGTTTTCTACATAAATATTGCTCAAAGTTTCTTAAGAAACTTGTCGCAAATACTCAAAGGGGATTACTGGTGTTATGAAATTTGAAACATTTCCTGTTTTTCTATCGTTTATTTTAATTCTTTTACTAAGTTTTACTATTTACTAATTAAGTAATTGATATTTTATATATAAAAATTTCAAAAAATTTAGACAAGAAACAAGTTGGCCAATACCAGGATGGGATTTTTGTTCTTAAATTTGACAAGTTCCATCTCCTGGTAACACTTTTTTAATTCTTTTTACTAGTTTTAACTATTTACAATTGAAATAATTGAAATTTTATGTACAAAGATATCTCAAAATTTCGTAAGAAACAGGTTGACAGATATTCATATGCGATTTGTTTCTGAAATTTAAAAAATTAAATCTCTAGGTAACAATTTTTCAATTTTTTTTACTACTTTCTACCATATACAATTTAAATAATTCATGTTTTCTACATACAAATTGCTCAAATTTTCATGAGAAACTTGTTGCAAATACTCAAAGGGGATTAATGCTGTTACGAAATTTAAAATTTTTCTTGTTTTCGTGACAGTTCCTTAATTTTTTACTAATTTTTACTATTTAAGATCTAAATAATCGAAATTTTATATATGAAAATGGGAAAAAATCACAAGAATTAAGTTCGCCAATACTAGGATAGGATTTGTGTTCTTAAATTTGACAAGTTCCATCTCCTGTAACACTTTTTCAATTCTTTTTACTATTTTTAACTATTTACATTTCAAATAATTGAACTTTCATGTACAAAAAGATCTCAAAATTTCATAACAAACATGTTGGCGGATACTCAAATTGGATTAGTTTCTGAAATTTAAAAAATTCAATCTCTAGGCAACAAATTTTCCATTGTTTTTTACTACTTTCTACTATTTACAATTTAAATAATTCATGTTTTCTACATAAATATTGCTCAAAGTTTCTTAAGAAACTTGTCGCAAATACTCAAAGGGGATTACTGGTGTTATGAAATTTGAAAAATTTCCTGTTTTTCTACCGTTTATTTTAATTCTTTTACTAAGTTTTACTATTTACTAATTAAATAAATTATATTTTATATATAAAAATTTCAAAAAATTTACACAAGAAACAAGTTAGCCAATAGCAGGATGGGATTTGTGTTCTTAAATTTGACCAGTTCCATCTCCTGCTAACACTTTTTTAATTCTTTTTACTAGTTTTAACTATTTACAATTGAAATAATTGAAATTTTATGTACAAAGATATCTCAAAATTTCATAACAAACAGGTTGACAGATACTCATATGCGATTTGTTTCTGAAATTTAAAAAATTAAATCTCTATGTAACAATTTTTCAATTTTTTTTACTACTTTCTACCATATACAATTTAAATAATTCATGTTTTCTACATACAAATTGCTCAAATTTTCATGAGAAACTTGCTGCAAATACTCAAAGGGGATTAATGGTGTTACGAAATTTGAAATTTTTCTTGTTTTCGTGACAGTTCCTTAATTTTTTACTAATTTTTACTATTTAAGATCTAAATAATCGAAATTTTATATATGAAAATGGGAAAAAAATCACAAGAATTAAGTTCGCCAATACTAGGATAGGATTTGTGTTCTTAAATTTGACAAGTTCCATCTCCTGTAACACTTTTTCAATTCTTTTTGCTATTTTTAACTATTTACATTTCAAATAATTGAACTTTCATGTACAAAAAGATCTCAAAATTTCATAACAAACATGTTGGCTGATACTCAAATCGGATTAGTTTATGAAATTTAAAAAATTCAATCTCTAGGCAACAAATTTTCAATTGTGTTCTACTACTTTCTACTATTTACAATTTAAATAATTCATGTTTTCTACATAAATATTGCTCAAAGTTTCTTAAGAAACTTGTCGCAAATACTCAAAGGGGATTACTGGTGTTATGAAATTTGAAAATTTTCTGTTTTTCTACCGTTTATTTTAATTCTTTTACTAAGTTTTACTATTTACTAATTAAGTAATTGATATTTTATATATAAAAATTTCAAAAAATTTAGACAAGAAACAAGTTGGCCACTACCAGGATGGGATTTTTGTTCTTAAATTTGACAAGTTCCATCGCCTGGTAACACTTTTTTAATTCTTTTTACTAGTTTTAACTATTTACAATTGAAATAATTGAAATTTTATGTACAAAGATATCTCAAAATTTCATAACAAACAGGTTGACAGATACTCATATGCGATTTGTTTCTGAAATTTAAAAAATTAAATCTCTAGGTAACAATTTTTCAATTCTTTTTACTACTTTCTACCATATACAATTTAAATAATTCATGTTTTCTACATACAAATTGCTCAAATTTTCATGAGAAACTTGTTGCAAATACTCAAAGGGGATTAATGGTGTTACGAAATTTAAAATTTTTCTTGTTTTCGTGACAGTTCCTTAATTTTTTACTAATTTTTACTATTTAAGATCTAAATAATCGAAATTTTATATATGAAAATGGGAAAAAAATCACAAGAATTAAGTTCGCCAATACTAGGATAGGATTTATGTTCTTAAATTTGACAAGTTCCATCTCCTGTAACACTTTTTCAATTCTTTTTGCTATTTTTAACTATTTACATTTCAAATAATTGAACTTTCATGTACAAAAAGATCTCAAAATTTCATAACAAACATGTTGGCTGATACTCAAATCGGATTAGTTTATGAAATTTAAAAAATTCAATCTCTAGGCAACAAATTTTCAATTGTTTTCTACTACTTTCTACTATTTACAATTTAAATAATTCATGTTTTCTACATAAATATTGCTCAAAGTTTCTTAAGAAACTTGTCGCAAATACTCAAAGGGGATTACTGGTGTTATGAAATTTGAAAAATTTCCTGTTTTTCTATCGTTTATTTTAATTCTTTTACTAAGTTTTACTATTTACTAATTAAGTAATTGATATTTTATATATAAAAATTTCAAAAAATTTAGACAAGAAACAAGTTGGCCAATACCAGGATGGGATTTTTGTTCTTAAATTTGACAAGTTCCATCTCCTGGTAACACTTTTTTAATTCTTTTTACTAGTTTTAACTATTTACAATTGAAATAATTGAAATTTTATGTACAAAGATATCTCAAAATTTCATAAGAAACAGGTTGACAGATATTCATATGCGATTTGTTTCTGAAATTTAAAAAATTAAATCTTTAGGTAACAATTTTTCAATTTTTTTTACTACTTTCTACCATATACAATTTAAATAATTCATGTTTTCTACATACAAATTGCTCAAATTTTCATGAGAAACTTGTTGCAAATACTCAAAGGGGATTAATGCTGTTACGAAATTTAAAATTTTTCTTGTTTTCGTGACAGTTCCTTAATTTTTTACTAATTTTTACTATTTAAGATCTAAATAATCGAAATTTTATATATGAAAATGGGAAAAAATCACAAGAATTAAGTTCGCCAATACTAGGATAGGATTTGTGTTCTTAAATTTGACAAGTTCCATCTCCTGTAACACTTTTTCAATTCTTTTTACTATTTTTAACTATTTACATTTCAAATAATTGAACTTTCATGTACAAAAAGATCTCAAAATTTCATAACAAACATGTTGGCGGATACTCAAATTGGATTAGTTTCTGAAATTTAAAAAATTCAATCTCTAGGCAACAAATTTTCCATTGTTTTTTACTACTTTCTACTATTTACAATTTAAATAATTCATGTTTTCTACATAAATATTGCTCAAAGTTTCTTAAGAAACTTGTCGCAAATACTCAAAGGGGATTACTGGTGTTATGAAATTTGAAAAATTTCCTGTTTTTCTACCGTTTATTTTAATTCTTTTACTAAGTTTTACTATTTACTAATTAAATAAATTATATTTTATATATAAAAATTTCAAAAAATTTACACAAGAAACAAGTTAGCCAATAGCAGGATGGGATTTGTGTTCTTAAATTTGACCAGTTCCATCTCCTGCTAACACTTTTTTAATTCTTTTTACTAGTTTTAACTATTTACAATTGAAATAATTGAAATTTTATGTACAAAGATATCTCAAAATTTCATAACAAACAGGTTGACAGATACTCATATGCGATTTGTTTCTGAAATTTAAAAAATTAAATCTCTATGTAACAATTTTTCAATTTTTTTTACTACTTTCTACCATATACAATTTAAATAATTCATGTTTTCTACATACAAATTGCTCAAATTTTCATGAGAAACTTGCTGCAAATACTCAAAGGGGATTAATGGTGTTACGAAATTTGAAATTTTTCTTGTTTTCGTGACAGTTCCTTAATTTTTTACTAATTTTTACTATTTAAGATCTAAATAATCGAAATTTTATATATGAAAATGGGAAAAAAATCACAAGAATTAAGTTCGCCAATACTAGGATAGGATTTGTGTTCTTAAATTTGACAAGTTCCATCTCCTGTAACACTTTTTCAATTCTTTTTGCTATTTTTAACTATTTACATTTCAAATAATTGAACTTTCATGTACAAAAAGATCTCAAAATTTCATAACAAACATGTTGGCTGATACTCAAATCGGATTAGTTTATGAAATTTAAAAAATTCAATCTCTAGGCAACAAATTTTCAATTGTGTTCTACTACTTTCTACTATTTACAATTTAAATAATTCATGTTTTCTACATAAATATTGCTCAAAGTTTCTTAAGAAACTTGTCGCAAATACTCAAAGGGGATTACTGGTGTTATGAAATTTGAAAATTTTCTGTTTTTCTACCGTTTATTTTAATTCTTTTACTAAGTTTTACTATTTACTAATTAAGTAATTGATATTTTATATATAAAAATTTCAAAAAATTTAGACAAGAAACAAGTTGGCCACTACCAGGATGGGATTTTTGTTCTTAAATTTGACAAGTTCCATCGCCTGGTAACACTTTTTTAATTCTTTTTACTAGTTTTAACTATTTACAATTGAAATAATTGAAATTTTATGTACAAAGATATCTCAAAATTTCATAACAAACAGGTTGACAGATACTCATATGCGATTTGTTTCTGAAATTTAAAAAATTAAATCTCTAGGTAACAATTTTTCAATTCTTTTTACTACTTTCTACCATATACAATTTAAATAATTCATGTTTTCTACATACAAATTGCTCAAATTTTCATGAGAAACTTGTTGCAAATACTCAAAGGGGATTAATGGTGTTACGAAATTTAAAATTTTTCTTGTTTTCGTGACAGTTCCTTAATTTTTTACTAATTTTTACTATTTAAGATCTAAATAATCGAAATTTTATATATGAAAATGGGAAAAAAATCACAAGAATTAAGTTCGCCAATACTAGGATAGGATTTGTGTTCTTAAATTTGACAAGTTCCATCTCCTGTAACACTTTTTCAATTCTTTTTGCTATTTTTAACTATTTACATTTCAAATAATTGAACTTTCATGTACAAAAAGATCTCAAAATTTCATAACAAACATGTTGGCTGATACTCAAATCGGATTAGTTTATGAAATTTAAAAAATTCAATCTCTAGGCAACAAATTTTCAATTGTTTTCTACTACTTTCTACTATTTACAATTTAAATAATTCATGTTTTCTACATAAATATTGCTCAAAGTTTCTTAAGAAACTTGTCGCAAATACTCAAAGGGGATTACTGGTGTTATGAAATTTGAAAAATTTCCTGTTTTTCTATCGTTTATTTTAATTCTTTTACTAAGTTTTACTATTTACTAATTAAGTAATTGATATTTTATATATAAAAATTTCAAAAAATTTAGACAAGAAACAAGTTGGCCAATACCAGGATGGGATTTTTGTTCTTAAATTTGACAAGTTCCATCTCCTGGTAACACTTTTTTAATTCTTTTTACTAGTTTTAACTATTTACAATTGAAATAATTGAAATTTTATGTACAAAGATATCTCAAAATTTCATAAGAAACAGGTTGACAGATATTCATATGCGATTTGTTTCTGAAATTTAAAAAATTAAATCTCTAGGTAACAATTTTTCAATTTTTTTTACTACTTTCTACCATATACAATTTAAATAATTCATGTTTTCTACATACAAATTGCTCAAATTTTCATGAGAAACTTGTTGCAAATACTCAAAGGGGATTAATGCTGTTACGAAATTTAAAATTTTTCTTGTTTTCGTGACAGTTCCTTAATTTTTTACTAATTTTTACTATTTAAGATCTAAATAATCGAAATTTTATATATGAAAATGGGAAAAAATCACAAGAATTAAGTTCGCCAATACTAGGATAGGATTTGTGTTCTTAAATTTGACAAGTTCCATCTCCTGTAACACTTTTTCAATTCTTTTTACTATTTTTAACTATTTACATTTCAAATAATTGAACTTTCATGTACAAAAAGATCTCAAAATTTCATAACAAACATGTTGGCGGATACTCAAATTGGATTAGTTTCTGAAATTTAAAAAATTCAATCTCTAGGCAACAAATTTTCCATTGTTTTTTACTACTTTCTACTATTTACAATTTAAATAATTCATGTTTTCTACATAAATATTGCTCAAAGTTTCTTAAGAAACTTGTCGCAAATACTCAAAGGGGATTACTGGTGTTATGAAATTTGAAAAATTTCCTGTTTTTCTACCGTTTATTTTAATTCTTTTACTAAGTTTTACTATTTACTAATTAAATAAATTATATTTTATATATAAAAATTTCAAAAAATTTACACAAGAAACAAGTTAGCCAATAGCAGGATGGGATTTGTGTTCTTAAATTTGACCAGTTCCATCTCCTGCTAACACTTTTTTAATTCTTTTTACTAGTTTTAACTATTTACAATTGAAATAATTGAAATTTTATGTACAAAGATATCTCAAAATTTCATAACAAACAGGTTGACAGATACTCATATGCGATTTGTTTCTGAAATTTAAAAAATTAAATCTCTATGTAACAATTTTTCAATTTTTTTTACTACTTTCTACCATATACAATTTAAATAATTCATGTTTTCTACATACAAATTGCTCAAATTTTCATGAGAAACTTGCTGCAAATACTCAAAGGGGATTAATGGTGTTACGAAATTTGAAATTTTTCTTGTTTTCGTGACAGTTCCTTAATTTTTTACTAATTTTTACTATTTAAGATCTAAATAATCGAAATTTTATATATGAAAATGGGAAAAAAATCACAAGAATTAAGTTCGCCAATACTAGGATAGGATTTGTGTTCTTAAATTTGACAAGTTCCATCTCCTGTAACACTTTTTCAATTCTTTTTGCTATTTTTAACTATTTACATTTCAAATAATTGAACTTTCATGTACAAAAAGATCTCAAAATTTCATAACAAACATGTTGGCTGATACTCAAATCGGATTAGTTTATGAAATTTAAAAAATTCAATCTCTAGGCAACAAATTTTCAATTGTGTTCTACTACTTTCTACTATTTACAATTTAAATAATTCATGTTTTCTACATAAATATTGCTCAAAGTTTCTTAAGAAACTTGTCGCAAATACTCAAAGGGGATTACTGGTGTTATGAAATTTGAAAATTTTCTGTTTTTCTACCGTTTATTTTAATTCTTTTACTAAGTTTTACTATTTACTAATTAAGTAATTGATATTTTATATATAAAAATTTCAAAAAATTTAGACAAGAAACAAGTTGGCCACTACCAGGATGGGATTTTTGTTCTTAAATTTGACAAGTTCCATCGCCTGGTAACACTTTTTTAATTCTTTTTACTAGTTTTAACTATTTACAATTGAAATAATTGAAATTTTATGTACAAAGATATCTCAAAATTTCATAACAAACAGGTTGACAGATACTCATATGCGATTTGTTTCTGAAATTTAAAAAATTAAATCTCTAGGTAACAATTTTTCAATTCTTTTTACTACTTTCTACCATATACAATTTAAATAATTCATGTTTTCTACATACAAATTGCTCAAATTTTCATGAGAAACTTGTTGCAAATACTCAAAGGGGATTAATGGTGTTACGAAATTTAAAATTTTTCTTGTTTTCGTGACAGTTCCTTAATTTTTTACTAATTTTTACTATTTAAGATCTAAATAATCGAAATTTTATATATGAAAATGGGAAAAAATCACAAGAATTAAGTTCGCCAATACTAGGATAGGATTTGTGTTCTTAAATTTGACAAGTTCCATCTCCTGTAACACTTTTTCAATTCTTTTTACTATTTTTAATTATTTACATTTCAAATAATTGAACTTTCATGTACAAAAAGATCTCAAAATTTCATAACAAACATGTTGGCGGATACTCAAATTGGATTAGTTTCTGAAATTTAAAAAATTCAATCTCTAGGCAACAAATTTTCAATTGTTTTTTACTACTTTCTACTATTTACAATTTAAATAGTTCATGTTTTCTACTTAAATATTGCTCAAAGTTTCTTAAGAAACTTGTTGCAAATACTCAAAGGGGATTACTGGTGTTATGAAATTTGAAAAATTTCCTGTTTTTCTACCGTTTATTTTAATTTTTTTACTAAGTTTTACTATTTACTAATTAAATAATTGATATTTTATATATAAAAATTTCAAAAAATTTACACAAGAAACAAGTTGGCCAATACCAGGATGGGATTTGTGTTCTTAAATTTGACCAGTTCCATCTCTTGCTAACACTTTTTTAATTCTTTTTACTAGTTTTAACTATTTACAATTGAAATAATTGAAATTTTATGTACAAAGATATGTCACAATTTCATAACAAACAGGTTGACAGATACTCATATGCGATTTGTTTCTAAAATTTAAAAAATTAAATCTCTAGGTAACAATTTTTCAATTTTTTTTACTACTTTCTACCATATACAATTTAGATAATTCATGTTTTCTACATACAAATTGCTCAAATTTTCATGAGAAACTTGTTGCAAATACTCAAAGGGGATTAATGGTGTTACGAAATTTAAAATTTTTCTTGTTTTCGTGACAGTTCCTTAATTTTTTACTAATTTTTACTATTTAAGATCTAAATAATCGAAATTTTATATATGAAAATGGGAAAAAATCACAAGAATTAAGTTCGCCAATACTAGGATAGGATTTGTGTTCTTAAATTTGACAAGTTCCATCTCCTGTAACACTTTTTCAATTCTTTTTACTATTTTTAATTATTTACATTTCAAATAATTGAACTTTCATGTACAAAAAGATCTCAAAATTTCATAACAAACATGTTGGCGGATACTCAAATTGGATTAGTTTCTGAAATTTAAAAAATTCAATCTCTAGGCAACAAATTTTCAATTGTTTTTTACTACTTTCTACTATTTACAATTTAAATAATTCATGTTTTCTACTTAAATATTGCTCAAAGTTTCTTAAGAAACTTGTCGCAAATACTCAAAGGGGATTACTGGTGTTATGAAATTTGAAAAATTTCCTGTTTTTCTACCGTTTATTTTAATTTTTTTACTAAGTTTTACTATTTACTAATTAAATAATTGATATTTTATATATAAAAATTTCAAAAAATTTACACAAGAAACAAGTTGGCCAATACTAGGATGGGATTTGTGTTCTTAAATTTGACCAGTTCCATCTCTTGCTAACACTTTTTTAATTCTTTTTACTAGTTTTAACTATTTACAATTGAAATAATTGAAATTTTATGTACAAAGATATGTCACAATTTCATAACAAACAGGTTGACAGATACTCATATGCGATTTGTTTCTAAAATTTAAAAAATTAAATCTCTAGGTAACAATTTTTCAATTTTTTTTACTACTTTCTACCATATACAATTTAAATAATTCATGTTTTCTACATACAAATTGCTCAAATTTTCATGAGAAACTTGTTGCAAATACTCAAAGGGGATTAATGGTGTTACGAAATTTAAAATTTTTCTTGTTTTCGTGACAGTTCCTTAATTTTTTACTAATTTTTACTATTTAAGATCTAAATAATCGAAATTTTATATATGAAAATGGGAAAAAATCACAAGAATTAAGTTCGCCAATACTAGGATAGGATTTGTGTTCTTAAATTTGACAAGTTCCATCTCCTGTAACACTTTTTCAATTCTTTTTACTATTTTTAATTATTTACATTTCAAATAATTGAACTTTCATGTACAAAAAGATCTCAAAATTTCATAACAAACATGTTGGCGGATACTCAAATTGGATTAGTTTCTGAAATTTAAAAAATTCAATCTCTAGGCAACAAATTTTCAATTGTTTTTTACTACTTTCTACTATTTACAATTTAAATAATTCATGTTTTCTACTTAAATATTGCTCAAAGTTTCTTAAGAAACTTGTCGCAAATACTCAAAGGGGATTACTGGTGTTATGAAATTTGAAAAATTTCCTGTTTTTCTACCGTTTATTTTAATTTTTTTACTAAGTTTTACTATTTACTAATTAAACAATTGATATTTTATATATAAAAATTTCAAAAAATTTACACAAGAAACAAGTTGGCCAATACCAGGATGGGATTTGTGTTCTTAAATTTGACCAGTTCCATCTCTTGCTAACACTTTTTTAATTCTTTTTACTAGTTTTAACTATTTACAATTGAAATAATTGAAATTTTATGTACAAAGATATGTCACAATTTCATAACAAACAGGTTGACAGATACTCATATGCGATTTGTTTCTAAAATTTAAAAAATTAAATCTCTAGGTAACAATTTTTCAATTTTTTTTACTACTTTCTACCATATACAATTTAAATAATTCATGTTTTCTACATACAAATTGCTCAAATTTTCATGAGAAACTTGTTGCAAATACTCAAAGGGGATTAATGGTGTTACGAAATTTAAAATTTTTCTTGTTTTCGTGACAGTTCCTTAATTTTTTACTAATTTTTACTATTTAAGATCTAAATAATCGAAATTTTATATATGAAAATGGGAAAAAATCACAAGAATTAAGTTCGCCAATACTAGGATAGGATTTGTGTTCTTAAATTTGACAAGTTCCATCTCCTGTAACACTTTTTCAATTCGTTTTACTATTTTTAATTATTTACATTTCAAATAATTGAACTTTCATGTACAAAAAGATCTCAAAATTTCATAACAAACATGTTGGCGGATACTCAAATTGGATTAGTTTCTGAAATTTAAAAAATTCAATCTCTAGGCAACAAATTTTCAATTGTTTTTTACTACTTTCTACTATTTACAATTTAAATAATTCATGTTTTCTACTTAAATATTGCTCAAAGTTTCTTAAGAAACTTGTCGCAAATACTCAAAGGGGATTACTGGTGTTATGAAATTTGAAAAATTTCCTGTTTTTCTACTGTTTATTTTAATTTTTTTACTAAGTTTTACTATTTACTAATTAAATAATTGATATTTTATATATAAAAATTTCAAAAAATTTACACAAGAAACAAGTTGGCCAATACCAGGATGGGATTTGTGTTCTTAAATTTGACCAGTTCCATCTCTTGCTAACACTTTTTTAATTCTTTTTACTAGTTTTAACTATTTACAATTGAAATAATTGAAATTTTATGTACAAAGATATGTCACAATTTCATAACAAACAGGTTGACAGATACTCATATGCGATTTGTTTCTAAAATTTAAAAAATTAAATCTCTAGGTAACAATTTTTCAATTTTTTTTACTACTTTCTACCATATACAATTTAAATAATTCATGTTTTCTACATACAAATTGCTCAAATTTTCATGAGAAACTTGTTGCAAATACTCAAAGGGGATTAATGGTGTTACGAAATTTAAAATTTTTCTTGTTTTCGTGACAGTTCCTTAATTTTTTACTAATTTTTACTATTTAAGATCTAAATAATCGAAATTTTATATATGAAAATGGGAAAAAATCACAAGAATTAAGTTCGCCAATACTAGGATAGGATTTGTGTTCTTAAATTTGACAAGTTCCATCTCCTGTAACACTTTTTCAATTCTTTTTACTATTTTTAATTATTTACATTTCAAATAATTGAACTTTCATGTACAAAAAGATCTCAAAATTTCATAACAAACATGTTGGCGGATACTCAAATTGGATTAGTTTCTGAAATTTAAAAAATTCAATCTCTAGGCAACAAATTTTCAATTGTTTTTTACTACTTTCTACTATTTACAATTTAAATAATTCATGTTTTCTACTTAAATATTGCTCAAAGTTTCTTAAGAAACTTGTCGCAAATACTCAAAGGGGATTACTGGTGTTATGAAATTTGAAAAATTTCCTGTTTTTCTACCGTTTATTTTAATTTTTTTACTAAGTTTTACTATTTACTAATTAAATAATTGATATTTTATATATAAAAATTTCAAAAAATTTACACAAGAAACAAGTTGGCCAATACCAGGATGGGATTTGTGTTCTTAAATTTGACCAGTTCCATCTCTTGCTAACACTTTTTTAATTCTTTTTACTAGTTTTAACTATTTACAATTGAAATAATTGAAATTTTATGTACAAAGATATGTCACAATTTCATAACAAACAGGTTGACAGATACTCATATGCGATTTGTTTCTAAAATTTAAAAAATTAAATCTCTAGGTAACAATTTTTCAATTTTTTTTACTACTTTCTACCATATACAATTTAAATAATTCATGTTTTCTACATACAAATTGCTCAAATTTTCATGAGAAACTTGTTGCAAATACTCAAAGGGGATTAATGGTGTTACGAAATTTAAAATTTTTCTTGTTTTCGTGACAGTTCCTTAATTTTTTACTAATTTTTACTATTTAAGATCTAAATAATCGAAATTTTATATATGAAAATGGGAAAAAATCACAAGAATTAAGTTCGCCAATACTAGGATAGGATTTGTGTTCTTAAATTTGACAAGTTCCATCTCCTGTAACACTTTTTCAATTCTTTTTACTATTTTTAATTATTTACATTTCAAATAATTGAACTTTCATGTACAAAAAGATCTCAAAATTTCATAACAAACATGTTGGCGGATACTCAAATTGGATTAGTTTCTGAAATTTAAAAAATTCAATCTCTAGGCAACAAATTTTCAATTGTTTTTTACTACTTTCTACTATTTACAATTTAAATAGTTCATGTTTTCTACTTAAATATTGCTCAAAGTTTCTTAAGAAACCTGTTGCAAATACTCAAAGGGGATTACTGGTGTTATGAAATTTGAAAAATTTCCTGTTTTTCTACCGTTTAAAATTTAATTTTTTTAAAAAATTTTACTATTTACTAATTAAATAATTGATATTTTATATATAAAAATTTCAAAAAATTTACACAAGAAACAAGTTGGCCAATACCACGATGGGATTTGTGCTCTTAAATTTGACAAGTTCCATCTCCTGGTAACACTTTTTTAATTCTTTTTACTAGTTTTAACTATTTACAATTGAAATAATTGAAATTTTATGTACAAAGATATGTCACAATTTCATAACAAACAGGTTGACAGATACTCATATGCGATTTGTTTCTAAAATTTAAAAAATTAAATCTCTAGGTAACAATTTTTCAATTTTTTTTACTACTTTCTACCATATACAATTTAAATAATTCATGTTTTCTACATACAAATTGCTCAAATTTTCATGAGAAACTTGCTGCAAATACTCAAAGGGGATTAATGGTGTTACGAAATTTGAAATTTTTCTTGTTTTCGTGACAGTTCCTTAATTTTTTACTAATTTTTACTATTTAAGATCTAAATAATCGAAATTTTATATATGAAAATGGGAAAAAAATCACAAGAATTAAGTTCGCCAATACTAGGATAGGATTTGTGTTCTTAAATTTGACAAGTTCCATCTCCTGTAACACTTTTTCAATTCTTTTTGCTATTTTTAACTATTTACATTTCAAATAATTGAACTTTCATGTACAAAAAGATCTCAAAATTTCATAACAAACATGTTGGCTGATACTCAAATCGGATTAGTTTATGAAATTTAAAAAATTCAATCTCTAGGCAACAAATTTTCAATTGTTTTCTACTACTTTCTACTATTTACAATTTAAATAATTCATTTTTTCTACATAAATATTGCTCAAAGTTTCTTAAGAAACTTGTCGCAAATACTCAAAGGGGATTACTGGTGTTATGAAATTTGAAAAATTTCCTGTTTTTCTATCGTTTATTTTAATTCTTTTACTAAGTTTTACTATTTACTAATTAAGTAATTGATATTTTATATATAAAAATTTCAAAAAATTTAGACAAGAAACAAGTTGGCCAATACCAGGATGGGATTTTTGTTCTTAAATTTGACAAGTTCCATCTCCTGGTAACACTTTTTTAATTCTTTTTACTAGTTTTAACTATTTACAATTGAAATAATTGAAATTTTATGTACAAAGATATCTCAAAATTTCATAAGAAACAGGTTGACAGATATTCATATGCGATTTGTTTCTGAAATTTAAAAAATTAAATCTCTAGGTAACAATTTTTCAATTTTTTTTACTACTTTCTACCATATACAATTTAAATAATTCATGTTTTCTACATACAAATTGCTCAAATTTTCATGAGAAACTTGTTGCAAATACTCAAAGGGGATTAATGCTGTTACGAAATTTAAAATTTTTCTTGTTTTCGTGACAGTTCCTTAATTTTTTACTAATTTTTACTATTTAAGATCTAAATAATCGAAATTTTATATATGAAAATGGGAAAAAATCACAAGAATTAAGTTCGCCAATACTAGGATAGGATTTGTGTTCTTAAATTTGACAAGTTCCATCTCCTGTAACACTTTTTCAATTCTTTTTACTATTTTTAATTATTTACATTTCAAATAATTGAACTTTCATGTACAAAAAGATCTCAAAATTTCATAACAAACATGTTGGCGGATACTCAAATTGGATTAGTTTCTGAAATTTAAAAAATTCAATCTCTAGGCAACAAATTTTCAATTGTTTTTTACTACTTTCTACTATTTACAATTTAAATAATTCATGTTTTCTACTTAAATATTGCTCAAAGTTTCTTAAGAAACTTGTCGCAAATACTCAAAGGGGATTACTGGTGTTATGAAATTTGAAAAATTTCCTGTTTTTCTACCGTTTATTTTAATTTTTTTACTAAATTTTACTATTTACTAATTAAATAATTGATATTTTATATATAAAAATTTCAAAAAATTTACACAAGAAACAAGTTGGCCAATACCAGGATGGGATTTGTGCTCTTAAATTTGACCAGTTCCATCTCTTGCTAACACTTTTTTAATTCTTTTTACTAGTTTTAACTATTTACAATTGAAATAATTGAAATTTTATGTACAAAGATATGTCACAATTTCATAACAAACAGGTTGACAGATACTCATATGCGATTTGTTTCTGAAATTTAAAAAATTAAATCTCTAGGTAACAATTTTTCAATTTTTTTTACTACTTTCTACCATATACAATTTAAATAATTCATGTTTTCTACATACAAATTGCTCAAATTTTCATGAGAAACTTGCTGCAAATACTCAAAGGGGATTAATGGTGTTACGAAATTTGAAATTTTTCTTGTTTTCGTGACAGTTCCTTAATTTTTTACTAATTTTTACTATTTAAGATCTAAATAATCGAAATTTTATATATGAAAATGGGAAAAAAATCACAAGAATTAAGTTCGCCAATAGTAGGATAGGATTTGTGTTCTTAAATTTTGACAAGTTCCATCTCCTGTAACACTTTTTCAATTCTTTTTGCTATTTTTAACTATTTACATTTCAAATAATTGAACTTTCATGTACAAAAAGATCTCAAAATTTCATAACAAACATGTTGGCTGATACTCAAATCGGATTAGTTTATGAAATTTAAAAAATTCTATCTCTAGGCAACAAATTTTCAATTGTTTTCTACTACTTTCTACTATTTACAATTTAAATAATTCATGTTTTCTACATAAATATTGCTCAAAGTTTCTTAAGAAACTTGTCGCAAATACTCAAAGGGGATTACTGGTGTTATGAAATTTGAAAAATTTCCTGTTTTTCTACCGTTTATTTTAATTCTTTTACTAAGTTTTACTATTTACTAATTAAGTAATTGATATTTTATATATAAAAATTTCAAAAAATTTAGACAAGAAACAAGTTGGCCAATACCAGGATGGGATTTTTGTTCTTAAATTTGACAAGTTCCATCTCCTGGTAACACTTTTTTAATTCTTTTTACTAGTTTTAACTATTTACAATTGAAATAATTGAAATTTTATGTACAAAGATATCTCAAAATTTCATAACAAACAGGTTGACAGATACTCATATGCGATTTGTTTCTGAAATTTAAAAAATTAAATCTCTAGGTAACAATTTTTCAATTTTTTTTACTACTTTCTACCATATACAATTTAAATAATTCATGTTTTCTACATACAAATTACTCAAATTTTCATGAGAAACTTGTTGCAAATACTCAAAGGGGATTAATGCTGTTACGAAATTTAAAATTTTTCTTGTTTTCGTGACAGTTCCTTAATTTTTTACTAATTTTTACTATTTAAGATCTAAATAATCGAAATTTTATATATGAAAATGGGAAAAAATCACAAGAATTAAGTTCGCCAATACTAGGATAGGATTTGTGTTCTTAAATTTGACAAGTTCCATCTCCTGTAACACTTTTTCAATTCTTTTTACTATTTTTAATTATTTACATTTCAAATAATTGAACTTTCATGTACAAAAAGATCTCAAAATTTCATAACAAACATGTTGGCGGATACTCATATTGGATTAGTTTCTGAAATTTAAAAAATTCAATCTCTAGGCAACAAATTTTCAATTGTTTTTTACTACTTTCTACTATTTACAATTTAAATAATTCATGTTTTCTACTTAAATATTGCTCAAAGTTTCTTAAGAAACTTGTCGCAAATACTCAAAGGGGATTACTGGTGTTATGAAATTTGAAAAATTTCCTGTTTTTCTACCGTTTATTTTAATTTTTTTACTAAATTTTACTATTTACTAATTAAATAATTGATATTTTATATATAAAAATTTCAAAAAATTTACACAAGAAACAAGTTGGCCAATACCAGGATGGGATTTGTGCTCTTAAATTTGACCAGTTCCATCTCTTGCTAACACTTTTTTAATTCTTTTTACTAGTTTTAACTATTTACAATTGAAATAATTGAAATTTTATGTACAAAGATATGTCACAATTTCATAACAAACAGGTTGACAGATACTCATATGCGATTTGTTTCTGAAATTTAAAAAATTAAATCTCTAGGTAACAATTTTTCAATTTTTTTGACTACTTTCTACCATATACAATTTAAATAATTCATGTTTTCTACATACAAATTGCTCAAATTTTCATGAGAAACTTGCTGCAAATACTCAAAGGGGATTAATGGTGTTACGAAATTTGAAATTTTTCTTGTTTTCGTGACAGTTCCTTAATTTTTTACTAATTTTTACTATTTAAGATCTAAATAATCGAAATTTTATATATGAAAACGGGAAAAAAATCACAAGAATTAAGTTCGCCAATAGTAGGATAGGATTTGTGTTCTTAAATTTGACAAGTTCCATCTCCTGTAACACTTTTTCAATTCTTTTTGCTATTTTTAACTATTTACATTTCAAATAATTGAACTTTCATGTACAAAAAGATCTCAAAATTTCATAACAAACATGTTGGCTGATACTCAAATCGGATTAGTTTATGAAATTTAAAAAATTCAATCTCTAGGCAACAAATTTTCAATTGTTTTCTACTACTTTCTACTATTTACAATTTAAATAATTCATGTTTTCTACATAAATATTGCTCAAAGTTTCTTAAGAAACTTGTCGCAAATACTCAAAGGGGATTACTGGTGTTATGAAATTTGAAAAATTTCCTGTTTTTCTACCGTTTATTTTAATTCTTTTACTAAGTTTTACTATTTACTAATTAAGTAATTGATATTTTATATATAAAAATTTCAAAAAATTTAGACAAGAAACAAGTTGGCCAATACCAGGATGGGATTTTTGTTCTTAAATTTGACAAGTTCCATCTCCTGGTAACACTTTTTTAATTCTTTTTACTAGTTTTAACTATTTACAATTGAAATAATTGAAATTTTATGTACAAAGATATCTCAAAATTTCATAACAAACAGGTTGACAGATACTCATATGCGATTTGTTTCTGAAATTTAAAAAATTAAATCTCTAGGTAACAATTTTTCAATTTTTTTTACTACTTTCTACCATATACAATTTAAATAATTCATGTTTTCTACATACAAATTGCTCAAATTTTCATGAGAAACTTGTTGCAAATACTCAAAGGGGATTAATGGTGTTACGAAATTTAAAATTTTTCTTGTTTTCGTGACAGTTCCTTAATTTTTTACTAATTTTTACTATTTAAGATCTAAATAATCGAAATTTTATATATGAAAATGGGAAAAAATCACAAGAATTAAGTTCGCCAATACTAGGATAGGATTTGTGTTCTTAAATTTGACAAGTTCCATCTCCTGTAACACTTTTTCAATTCTTTTTACTATTTTTAATTATTTACATTTCAAATAATTGAACTTTCATGTACAAAAAGATCTCAAAATTTCATAACAAACATGTTGGCGGATACTCAAATTGGATTAGTTTCTGAAATTTAAAAAATTCAATCTCTAGGCAACAAATTTTCAATTGTTTTTTACTACTTTCTACTATTTACAATTTAAATAGTTCATGTTTTCTACTTAAATATTGCTCAAAGTTTCTTAAGAAACTTGTTGCAAATACTCAAAGGGGATTACTGGTGTTATGAAATTTGAAAAATTTCCTGTTTTTCTACCGTTTATTTTAATTTTTTTAAAAAATTTTACTATTTACTAATTAAATAATTGATATTTTATATATAAAAATTTCAAAAAATTTACACAACAAACAAGTTGGCCAATACCACGATGGGATTTGTGCTCTTAAATTTGACAAGTTCCATCTCCTGGTAACACTTTTTTAATTCTTTTTACTAGTTTTAACTATTTACAATTGAAATAATTGAAATTTTATGTACAAAGATATGTCACAATTTCATAACAAACAGGTTGACAGATACTCATATGCGATTTGTTTCTGAAATTTAAAAAATTAAATCTCTAGGTAACAATTTTTCAATTTTTTTTACTACTTTCTACCATATACAATTTAAATAATTCATGTTTTCTACATACAAATTGCTCAAATTTTCATGAGAAACTTGCTGCAAATACTCAAAGGGGATTAATGGTGTTACGAAATTTGAAATTTTTCTTGTTTTCGTGACAGTTCCTTAATTTTTTACTAATTTTTACTATTTAAGATCAAAATAATCGAAATTTTATATATGAAAACGGGAAAAAAATCACAAGAATTAAGTTCGCCAATAGTAGGATAGGGTTTGTGTTCTTAAATTTGACAAGTTCCATCTCCTGTAACACTTTTTCAATTCTTTTTGCTATTTTTAACTATTTACATTTCAAATAATTGAACTTTCATGTACAAAAAGATCTCAAAATTTCATAACAAACATGTTGGCTGATACTCAAATCGGATTAGTTTATGAAATTTAAAAAATTCAATCTCTAGGCAACAAATTTTCAATTGTGTTCTACTACTTTCTACTATTTACAATTTAAATAATTCATATTTTCTACATAAATATTGCTCAAAGTTTCTTAAGAAACTTGTCGCAAATACTCAAAGGGGATTACCGGTGTTATGAAATTTGAAAAATTTCCTGTTTTTCTACCGTTTATTTTAATTTTTTTGCAAAATTTTACTATTTACTAATTAAATAATTGATATTTTATATATAAAAATTTCAAAAAATTTACACAAGAAACAAGTTGGCCAATACCACGATGGGATTTGTGCTCTTAAATTTGACAAGTTCCATCTCCTGGTAACACTTTTTTAATTCTTTTTACTAGTTTTAACTATTTACAATTGAAATAATTGAAATTTTATGTACAAAGATATGTCACAATTTCATAACAAACAGGTTGACAGATACTCATATGCGATTTGTTTCTGAAATTTAAAAAATTAAATCTCTAGGTAACAATTTTTCAATTTTTTTTACTACTTTCTACCATATACAATTTAAATAATTCATGTTTTCTACATACAAATTGCTCAAAGTTTCTTAAGAAACTTGTCGCAAATACTCAAAGGGGATTACTGGTGTTATGAAATTTGAAAAATTTCCTGTTTTTCTACCGTTTATTTTAATTTTTTTACAAAATTTTACTATTTACTAATTAAATAATTGATATTTTATATATAAAAATTTCAAAAAAATTTACACAAGAAACAAGTTGGCCAATACCACGATGGGATTTGTGTTCTTAAATTTGACAAGTTCCATCTCCTGTAACACTTTTTCAATTCTTTTTACTATTTTTAACTATTTACATTTCAAATAATTGAACTTTCATGTACAAAAAGATCTCAAAATTTCATAACAAACATGTTGGCGGATACTCAAATTGGATTAGTTTCTGAAATTTAAAAAATTCAATCTCTAGGCAACAAATTTTCAATTGTTATTTACTACTTTCTACTATTTACAATTTAAATAATTCATGTTTTCTACATAAATATTGCTCAAAGTTTCTTAAGAAACTTGTCGCCAATACTCAAAGGGGATTACTGGTGTTATGAAATTTGAAAAATTTCCTGTTTTTCTACCGTTTATTTTAATTCTTTTACTTAGTTTTACTATTTACTAATTAAATAATTGATATTTTATATATAAAAATTTCAAAAAATTTACACAAGAAACAAGTTAGCCAATACCAGGATGGGATTTGTGTTCTTAAATTTGACCATCTCCTGCTAACACTTTTTTAATTCTTTTTACTAGTTTTAACTATTTACAATTGAAATAATTGAAATTTTATGTACAAAGATATGTCACAATTTCATAACAAACAGGTTGACAGATACTCATATGCGATTTGTTTCTGAAATTTAAAAAATTAAATCTCTAGGTAACAATTTTTCAATTTTTTTTAATACTTTCTACCATATACAATTTAAATAATTCATGTTTTCTACATACAAATTGCTCAAATTTTCATGAGAAACTTGCTGCAAATACTCAAAGGGGATTAATGGTGTTACGAAATTTGAAATTTTTCTTGTTTTCGTGACAGTTCCTTAATTTTTTACTAATTTTTACTATTTAAGATCTAAATAATCGAAATTTTATATATGAAAATGGGAAAAAAATCACAAGAATTAAGTTCGCCAATACTAGGATAGGATTTGTGTTCTTAAATTTGACAAGTTCCATCTCCTGTAACACTTTTTCAATTCTTTTTACTATTTTTAACTATTTACATTTCAAATAATTGAACTTTCATGTACAAAAAGATCTCAAAATTTCATAACAAACATGTTGGCGGATACTCAAATTGGATTACTTTGTGAAATTTAAAAAATTCAATCTCTAGGCAACAAATTTTCAGTTGTTTTTTACTACTTTCTACTATTTATAATTTAAATAATTCATGTTTTCTACATAAATATTGCTCAAAGTTTCATAAGAAACTTGTCGCAAATACTCAAAGGGCATTACTGGTGTTATGAAATTTGAAAAATTTCCTGTTTTTCTACCGTTTATTTTAATTCTTTTACTTAGTTTTACTATTTACAATTTAAATAATTCATGTTTTCTTCAAAAAAATTTCTCAAAATTTCATACGAAACTTGTTGCAAATTGTCAAAGGGATTATTGGTGTCATGAAATTTGAAAATTTTCTTCTTTTTGTGACACTTTTTTAATTTTTTACTAATTTTTACTCTTTACAATTTAAATAACTGATATTTTATATATAAAAATTGCTAAAAATTTCACAAGTAACGAGTTGGCAATTACTAGGATAGGATTTTGGTTATTAAATTTGACAAATTTCATCTCCTGGTAACAATTTTTTAATTCTTTTTACTATTTTTAACTATTTACAATCCAAATAATTGAACTTTTATATACAAAAAGATCTCAAAATTTCATAACCAACAGGTTGGCAGATACTCAAAGGGATTAGTTTCTGAAATTTATAAAATTCAATCTCTAGGTAACAAATTTTCAATTGTTTTTTATTACTTTCTACTATTTGCAATTTAAACAATTCATGTTTTCTGCATAAAAATTACTCAAAATTTTATGAGAAACTTGTTGCAAATAGTCAAAGAGAATTATTGGGATTTTGAAATTTGAAAATTTTCTTCTTTTTGTGACACTTTTTAAATTTTTTACTAATTTTTAGTATTTACAATTTAAATAATTGATATTTTATAAATAAAAATTGCTAAAAATTTCACAAGTAACGAGTTGGCCAACACTAGGATAGGATTTGTCTTCTTAAATTTGACAAATTCCATCTCTTGGTAACAAATTTTTAATTCTTTTTATGTACAAAAAGAACTCAAAATTTCATAACAAAGATTTTGGCGGATACTCAAATGGAATTAGTTTCTGAAATTTATAAAATTCAATCTCTAGGCAACAAATTTTCAATTGTTTTTTACTACTTTCTTCTATTTACAATTTAAATAATTCATGTTTTCTACATAAAAATTGCTCAAAATTTCATGAGAAACTTGTTGCAAATAGTCAAAGAGGATTATTGGTGTTATGAAATTTTAAAATTTTCTTCTTTTTGTCACACTTCTTTGATTTTTTACTATTTTTTACTATATACAAATTAAATAATTGATATTTTATATAAAAAAATTGCAAAAAGTTTAACAAGAAACAAGTTAACCAATACTAGGATAGGATTTGTGTTCTTGAATGTAATCAATTCCATCTCCTCGTAACACTTTTTTAATTCTTTTTACTATTTTTCACTATTTACAATTCAAATAATTAAAATTTTATTTTCAAAAATATCTCAAAATTTCATAACAAACACGTTCGCGAATATTTAAATAAAATTTGTTTCTAAATTTAAAAAATTCAATCTCTAGGTAACTATTTTTCAATTGTTTTTTACTACATTCTACTATTTACAATTTAAATAATTCATGTTTTCTTCATAAAAATTGCTCGAAATTTCATAAGAAACTTGTTGCAAATTGTCAAAGGGATTATTGGTGTTATGAAATTTGAAAATTTTCTTCTTTTTGTGATACTTTTTTAATTTTTTACTAATTTTTACTCTTTAAAATTCAAATAATTGATATTTTATATATAAAAATCGCTAAAAATTTAGCAAGTAACGAGTTGGTCAATACTAGAATAGGATTTGTGTTAATAAATTTGACAAATTCCATCTCCTGGTAACAATTTTTTAATTCTTTTTACTATTTTTAACTATTTACAATTCAAATAATTTACTTATATGTACAAAAAGATCTCAAATTTTCATAACAAACATGTTGGCAGATACTCAAATGGGATCAGTGTCTGAAATTTATAAAATTCAATCTCTAGGTAACAAATTTTCAATTGTTTTTTACTACTTTCTACTATTTACAATTTAAATAATTCATGTTTTCCACATAAAAATTGCTCAAAATTTCATGAGAAACTTGTCGCAAATAGTCAAAGAGGATTTTTGGTGTTATGAAATTTGAAAATTTTCTTCTTTTTGTCACACTTCTTTGATTTTTTACTAATTTTTACTATATAAAAATTAAATAATTGATATTTTATATAAATAATTGCAAAAAGTTTAACAAGAAACAAGTTAACCAATACTAGGATAGGATTTGTGTTCTTGAATTTGACAAATTCCATCTCCTGGTAACCCTTTTTCAAATTCTTTTTACTATTTTTAACTATTTACAATTCAAGTAATTAAAATTTTATGTACAAAAATATCTCAAAATTTCTGAACAAACAGGTTCGCGGATACTCAATTGCAATTTGTTTTGAAATTTAAAAAATTCAATCTCTAGGTAACAATTTTTTAATTTTATTTACTACTTTCTACTATTTACAATTTAAATAATTCATGTTTTCTTCATAAAAATTGCTCGAAATTTCATAAGAAACTTGTTGCAAATTGTCAAAGGGAATATTGGAGTTATGAAATTTGAAAATTTTCTTCTTTTTGTGACACTTTTTAATTTTTTACTAATTTTTACTCTTTACAATTTAAATAGCTGATTTTTTATATATAAAAGATGCTAAAAATTTCACAAGTAATGAGTTGGCCAAAACGAGGATAGGATTTGTGTTCTTGAATTTCAAAAATTCCATCTCCTGGTAACACTTTTTTAATTCTTTTTACTATTTTTAACTATTTACAATTCAAGTAATTAAAATTTTATGTACAAAAATATCTCAAAATTTCATAACAAACAGGTTCGCGGATACTCAAATGCAATTTGTTTCTAAATTTAAGAAATTCAATCTCTAGGTAACGATTTTTCAATTGTTTTTACTACTTTCTACTATTTACAATTTAAATAAATCATGTTTTCTACATAAAAATTGCTCAAAATTTCAGGAGAAACATGTTGCAAATAGTCAAAGAGGATTATTGGTGTTATGAAATTTGAAAATTTTCTTCTTTTTGTCACACTTCTTTAATTTTCTATTAATTTTTACTATATACAAATTAAATAATTGATATTTTATATAAAAAAATTGCAAAAAGTTTAACAAGAAACAAGTTAACCAATACTAGGATAGGATTTGTGTTCTTGAATGTAACCAATTCCATCTCCTCGTAACACTTTTTTAATTCTTTTTACTATTTTTCACTATTTACAATTCAAATAATTAAAATTTTGTTTTCAAAAATATCTCAAAATTTCATAACAAACACGTTCGCGAATATTTAAATAAAATTTGTTTCTAAATTTAAAAAATTCAATCTCTAGGTAACCATTTTTCAATTGTTTTTTACTACTTTCTACTATTTACAATTTAAATAATTCATTTTTTCTTCGTAAACATTGCTCAAAATTTCATAAGAAACTTGTTGCAAATTGTCAAAGGGATTATTGGAGTTATGAAATTTGTAAATTTTCTTCTTTTTGTGACACTTTTTAATTTTTTTACTAATTTTTACTCTTTACAATTCAAATAATTGATATTTTATATATAAAAATTGCTAAAAATTTCACAAGTAACGAGTTGCTCAATACTAGGATAGGATTTGTGTTATTAAATTTGACAAATTCCATCTCCTGGTAACAATTTTTTAATTCTTTTTACTATTTTTAACTATTTACAATTCAAATAATTGACTTATACGTACAAAAAGATCTCAAATTTTCATAACAAACATGTTGGCAGATACTCAAATGGGATTAGTGTCTGAAATTCATAAAATTCAATCCCTAGGTAACAAATTTTCAATTGGTTTTTACTACTTTCTACTATTTACAATTTAAATAATTTATGTTTTCCACATAAAAATTGCTCAAAATTTCATGAGAAACTTGTTGCAAATAGTGAAAGAGGATTATTGGTGTTATGAAATTTGAAAATTTTCTTCTTTTTGTCACACTTCTTTGATTTTTTACTAATTTTTACTATATACAAATTAAATAATTGATATTTTATATAAAAAAATTGCAAAAAGTTTAACAAGAAACAAGTTAACCAATACTAGGATAGGATTTGTGTTCTTGAATGTAACCAATTCCATCTCCTCGTAACACTTTTTTAATTCTTTTTACTATTTTTCACTATTTACAATTCAAATAATTAAAATTTTATTTTCAAAAATATCTCAAAATTTCATTACAAACACGTTCGCGAATATTTAAATAAAATTTGTTTCTAAATTTAAAAAATTCAATCTCTAGGTAACTATTTTTCAATTGTTTTTTACTACTTTCTACTATTTACAATTTAAATAATTCATGTTTTCTTCATAAAAATTGCTCGAAATTTCATAAGAAACTAGTTGCAAATTGTCAAAGGGAATATTGGAGTTATGAAATTTGAAAATTTTCTTCTTTTTGTGACATTTTTTTAATTTTTTACTAATTTTTACTCTTTAAAATTCAAATAATTGATATTTTATATATAAAAATTGCTAAAAATTTCACAAGTAACGAGTTGGTCAATACTAGAATAGGATTTGTGTTAATAAATTTGACAAATTCCATCTCCTGGTAACAATTTTTTAATTCTTTTTACTATTTTTAACTATTTACAATTCAAATAATTTACTTATATGTACAAAAAGATCTCAAATTTTCATAACAAACATGTTGGCAGATACTCAAATGGGATTAGTATCTGAAATTTATAAAATTCAATCTCTATGTAACAAATTTTCAATTGTTTTTTACTACTTTCTACTATTTACAATTTAAATAATTCATGTTTTCCACATAAAAATTGCTCAAAATTTCATGAGAAACTTGTCGCAAATAGTCAAAGAGGATTTTTGGTGTTATGAAATTTGAAAATTTTATTCTTTTTGTCTCACTTCTTTGATTTTTTACTAATTTTTACTATATACAAATTAAATAATTGATATTTTATATAAATAATAGCAAAAAGTTTAACAAGAAACAAGTTAACCAATACTAGGATAGGATTTGTGTTTTTGAATTTGACAAATTCCATCTCCTGGTAACCCTTTTTCAAATTCTTTTTACTATTTTTAACTATTTACAATTCAAGTAATTAAAATTTTATGTACAAAAATATCTCAAAATTTCTGAACAAACAGGTTCGCGGATACTCAATTGCAATTTGTTTCGATATTTAAAAAATTCAATCTCTAGGTAACTATTTTTCAATTGTTTTTTACTACTTTCTACTATTTACAATTTAAATAATTCATGTTTTCTTCATAAAAATTGCTCGAAATTTCATAAGAAACTTGTTGCAAATTGTCAAAGGGATTATTGGTGTTATGAAATTTGAAAATTTTCTTCTTTTTGTGACACTTTTTTAATTTTTTACTAATTTTTACTCTTTAAAATTCAAATAATTGATATTTTATATATAAAAATTGCTAAAAATTTCACAAGTAACGAGTTGGTCAATACTAGAATAGGATTTGTGTTAATAAATTTGACAAATTCCATCTCCTGGTAACAATTTTTTAATTCTTTTTACTATTTTTAACTATTTACAATTCAAATAATTTACTTATATGTACAAAAAGATCTCAAATTTTCATAACAAACATGTTGGCAGATACTCAAATGGGATTAGTATCTGAAATTTATAAAATTCAATCTCTAGGTAACAAATTTTCAATTATTTTTTACTACTTTCTACTATTTACAATTTAAATAATTCATGTTTTCCACATAAAAATTGCTCAAAATTTCATGAGAAACTTGTCGCAAATATTCAAAGAGGATTTTTGGTGTTATGAAATTTGAAAATTTTCTTCTTTTTGTCTCACTTCTTTGATTTTTTACTAATTTTTACTATATACAAATTAAATAATTGATATTTTATATAAATAATTGCAAAAAGTTTAACAAGAAACAAGTTAACCAATACTAGGATAGGATTTGTGTTTTTGAATTTGACAAATTCCATCTCCTGGTAACCCTTTTTCAAATTCTTTTTACTATTTTTAACTATTTACAATTCAAGTAATTAAAATTTTATGTACAAAAATATCTCAAAATTTCTGAACAAACAGGTTCGCGGATACTCAATTGCAATTTGTTTCGAAATTTAAAAAATTCAATCTCTAGGGAACAATTTTTTAATTTTTTTACTACTTTCTACTATTTACAATTTAAATAATTCATGTTTTCTTCATAAAAATTGCTCGAAATTTCATAAGAAACTTGTTGCAAATTGTCAAACGGATTATTGGAGTTACGAAATTTGAAAATTTTCTTCTTTTTGTGACACTTGTTAATTTTTTACTAATTTTTACTCTTTACAATTTAAATAACTGATATTTTATATATAAAAGATGCTAAAAATTTCACAAGTAATGAGTTGGCCAAAACGAGGATAGGATTTGTGTTCTTGAATTTCAAAAATTCCATCTCCTGGTAACACTTTTTTAATTCTTTTTACTATTTTTAACTATTTACAATTCAAGTAATTAAAATTTTATGTACAAAAATATCTCAAAATTTCATAACAAACAGGTTCGCGGATACTCAAATGCAATTTGTTTCTAAATTTAAGAAATTCAATCTCTAGGTAACGATTTTTCAATTCTTTTTTACTACTTTCTACTATTTACAATTTAAATAAATCATGTTTTCTACATAAAAATTGCTCAAAATTTCCGGAGAAACATGTTGCAAATAGTCAAAGAGGATTATTGGTGTTATGAAATTTGAAAATTTTCTTCTTTTTGCCACACTTCTTTAATTTTCTACTAAATTTTACTATATACAAATTAAATAATTGATATTTTATATGAAAAAATTGCAAAAAGTTTAACAAGAAACAAGTTAACCAATACTAAGATAGGATTTGTGTTCTTGAATTTGAGAAATTCCATCTCCTGGTAACCCTTTTTCAAATTCTTTTTACTAATTTTAACTATTTACAATTCAAGTAATTAAAATTTTATGTACAAAAATATCTCAAAATTTCAGAACAAACAGGTTCGCGGATACTCAATCGCAATTTGTTTCGAAATTTAAAAAATTCAATCTCTAGGTAACAATTTTTTAATTTTTTTTACTACTTTCTACTATTTACAATTTAAATAATTCATGTTTTCTTCAAAAAAATTTCTCAAAATTTCATACGAAACTTGTTGCAAATTGTCAAAGGGATTATTGGTGTCATGAAATTTGAAAATTTTCTTCTTTTTGTGACACTTTTTTAATTTTTTACTAATTTTTACTCTTTACAATTTAAATAACTGATATTTTATATATAAAAATTGCTAAAAATTTCACAAGTAACAAGTTGGCAATTACTAGGATAGGATTTTGGTTATTAAATTTGACAAATTTCATCTCCTGGTAACAATTTTTTAATTCTTTTTACTATTTTTATGTATTTACAATTCAAATAATTGAACTTATATGTACAAAAAGATCTCAAATTTTCATAACAAACATGTTGGCAGATACTCAAATGGGATTAGTGTCTGAAATTTAAAAAATTCAATCTCTAGGTAAC
This sequence comes from Vigna unguiculata, assembly GCF_037176805.1. NCBI lineage: Eukaryota > Viridiplantae > Streptophyta > Magnoliopsida > Fabales > Fabaceae > Vigna > Vigna unguiculata. The sequence goes on from NC_140801.1 coordinate 23,981,000, forward strand.
AAATTTTCAATTGTTTTTTTATTACTTTCTACTGTTTACAATTTAAATAGTTCATGTTCTCTTCATAAAAATTCCTCAAAATTTCATGAAAAACTTGTTGCAAATAGTCAAAGAGGATTATTGGTGTTATGAAATTTGAAAATTTTCTTCTTTTTGTGACACTTTTTTAATTTTTTACTAATTTTTACTCTTTACAATTTAAATAACTGATATTTTATATATAAAAATTGCTAAATATTTCACAAGTAACGAGTTGGCAATTACTAGGATACGATTTTTCTTATTAAATTTGACAAATTTCATCTCCTGGTAACAATTTTTTAATTCTTTTTACTATTTTTAAGTATTTACAATTCAAATAATTCAACTTATATGTACAAAAAAATCTCAAATTTTCATAACAAACATGTTGGCAGATACTCAAATGGGATTAGTGTCTGAAATTTATAAAATTCAATCTCTAGGTAACAAATTTTCAATTGTTTTTTACTACTTTCTACTGTTTACAATTTAAATAATTCATGTTTTCTACATAAAAATAGCTCAAAATTTCATGATAAACTTGTTGCAAATAGTCAAAGAGGATTATTGGTGTTATGAAATTTGAAAATTTTCTTCTTTTTGTCACACTTCTTTAATTTTTTACTAATTTTTACTATATACAAATTAAATAATTGATATTTTATATAAAAAGATTGCAAAAAGTTTAACAAGAAACAAGTCAACCAATACCAGGATAGGATTTGTGTTCTTAAATGTAACCAATTCCATCTCCTCGTAACACTTTTTTAATTCTTTTTACTATTTTTAACTATTTACAATTCAAATAATTAAAATTTTATTTTCAAAAATATGTCAAAATTTCATAACAAACAGGTTCGCGAATACTCAAATGAAATTTGTTTCTAAATTTAAAAAATTCAATCTCTAGGTAACGATTTTTCAATTGTTTTTTACTACTTTCTACTATTTACAATTTAAATAGTTCATGTTTTCTTCATAAAAATTGCTCAAAATTTCATACGAAACTTGTTGCAAATTGTCAAAGGGATTATTGGTGTCATGAAATTTGAAAATTTTCTTCTTTTTGTGACACTTTTTAATTTTTTACTAATTTTTACTCTTTACAATTTAAATAATTGATATTTTATATATAAAAATTGCTAAAAATTTCACAAGTAACGAGTTGGCAATTACTAGGATAGGATTTTTGTTATTAAATTTGACAAATTCCATCTCCTGGTAACAATTTTTTAATTCTTTTTACTATTTTTAACTATTTACAATTCAAATAATTGAACTTATATGTACAAAAAGATCTCAAATTTTCATAACAAACATGTTGGCAGATACTCAAATGGGATTAGTGTCTGAAATTTATAAAATTCAATCTCTAGGTAACAAATTTTCAATTGTTTTTTACTACTTTCTACTATTTATAATAATTCATGTTTTCCACATAAAAATTGCTCAAAATTTCATGAGAAACTTGTTGCAAATAGTCAAAGAGGATTATTGGTGTTATGAAATTTGAAAATTTTCTTCTTTTTGTCACACTTCTTTGATTTTTTACTAATTTTTACTATATACAAGTTAAATAATTCATATCTTAAATAAAAAAATTGCAAAAAGTTTAACAAGAAACAAGTTAACCAATACTAGGAAAGGATTTGTGTTCTCGAATTTGACAAATTCCAACTCCTCGTAACCCTTTTTTTAATTCTTTTTACTATTTTTAACTATTTACAATTCAAGTAATTAAATTTTTATGTACAAAAATATCTCAAAATTTCATAACAAACAGGTTCGCGGATACTCAAATGGAATTTGTTTCTAAATTTAAAAAATTCAATCTCTAGGTAACAATTTTTCAAGTGTTTTTTACAACTTTCTACTATTTACAATTTAAATAAATCATGTTTTTTTTTCATAAAAATTGCTCAAAATGTCAGAAGAAACTTGTTGCAAATTGTCAAAGGGATTATTGGTGTTATGAAATTTGAAAATTTTCTTCTTTTTGTGACATTTTTTTTATTTTTTACTAATTTTTACTCTTTACAATTTAAATAATTGATATTTTATATATATAAATTGCAAAAAAATTCACAAGTAACGAGTTGGCCAATACTAGGATAGGATTTGTGTTCTTAAATTTGACAAATTCCATCTCCTGGTAACAATTTTTTAATTCTTTTTACTATTTTTAACTATTTACAATTCAAATAATTAAACTTATATGTACAAAAAGATCTCAAAATTTTATAACAAACAAGTTGGCAGATACTTAAATGAGATTAGTTTATGAAATTTATAAAATTCAATCTCTAGGTAACAAATTTTCAATGGTTTTTTACTACTTTGTACTATTTACAATTTAAATAATTCATGTTTTCTATATAAAAATTGCTCAAAATTTCTTGATAAACTTCTTGCAAATAGTTAAAGAGGATTATTGGTGTTATGAAATTTGAAAATTTTCTTCTTTTTGTCCCACTTCTTTAATTTTTTACTAATTTTTACTATATACAAATTAAATAATTGATATTTTATACAAAAAAATTGCAAAAAGTTTAACAAGAAACAAGTAAACAAAAAACTAGGATAGGATTTCTGTTCTTGAATTTGACAAATTCCATCTCCTGGTAACCCTTTCTTAATTCTTTTTACCATTTTTAACTCTTTACAATTCAAGTAATTAAAATTTTATGTACAAAAATATCTCAAAATATCATAACAAACAGGTTCGCGGATACTCAAATGCAATTTGTTTCTAAATTTAAAAAATTCAATCTCTAGGTAACAATTTTTCAATTGTTTTTCACACCTTTCTACTATTTACAATTTAAATAAATCATGTTTTTTCATAAAAATTGCTCAAAATTTCATAAGAAACTTGTTGCAAATTGTCAAAGAGGATTATTGGTGTTATGAAATTTGAAAATTTTCTTTTTTTGTCACACTTCTTTAATTTTTTACTAATTTTTACAATATACAATTTAAATAATTGATATTTTATATAAAAAAATTGCAAAAAGTTTAACAAGAAACAAGTTAACCAATACTAGGATAGGATTTGTGTTCTTGAATTTGACAAAGTCCATCTCCTGGTAACCCTTTTTTTAATTCTTTTTACTATTTTTAACTATTTACAATTCAAGTAATTAAAATTTTATGTACAAAAATATCTCAAAATTTTATAACAGACAGGTTCGCGGAAACCCAAATGCAATTTCTTTCTAAATTTAAAAATTTCAATCTCTTGGGAATAATTTTTCAATTGTTTTTTATTACTTTCTACTATTTACAATTTAAATAAATCATGTTTTTTTCATAAAAAATTGCTCAAAATTTCATAAGAAACTTGTTGCAAATTGTCAAATGGATTATTGGTGATATGAAATTTGAAAATGTTCTTCTTTTTGTGAAACTTTTTTAATTTTTTATTAATTTTTACTCTTTACAATTTAAATAATTTATATTTTGTATATAAAAATTGCAAAATTTTCACAAGTAACGAGTTGGCCAATACTAGGATAGGATTTGTGTTCTTAAATTTGACAAATTCCATCTCCTAGTAAATATTTTTTAATTCCTTTTACTATTTTTAACTATTTACAATTCAAATAATTGAACATTTATGTACAAAAAGATCTCAAAACTTCATAACAAACAGGTTGGCAGATACTCAAATGGGATTAGTGTCTGAAATTTATAAAATTCAATCTCTAGGTAACAAATTTTCAATGGTTTTTTACTACTTTCTACTATTCACAATTTAAATAATTCAGGTTTTCGACATAAAAATTGCTCATAATTTCATGAGAAACTTGTTGGAAATAGTTAAAGAGGATTATTGGTGTTATGAAATTTGAAAATTTTCTTCTTTTTGTCACACTTCTTTAATTTTTTACTAATTCTTACTATATACAAATTAAATAATTGATATTTTATATAAAAAAATTGCAAAAAGTTTAACAAGAAACAAGTTAACCAATACTAGGATAGGATTTGTGTTCTTGAATTTGACAAATTCTATCTCCTGGTAACCCTTTTTTAATTCTTTTTACTATTTTTAACTATTTACAATTCAAGTAATTAAAATTTTATGTACAAAAATATCTCAAAATTTTATAACAGACAAGTTCGCGGAAACCCAAATGCAATTTCTTTCTAAATTTAAAAATTTCAATCTCTTGGGAATAATTTTTCAATTGTTTTTTATTACTTTCTACTATTTACAATTTAAATAAATCATGTTTTTTTCATAAAAAATTGCTCAAAATTTCATAAGAAACTTGTTGCAAATTGTCAAATGGATTATTGGTGATATGAAATTTGAAAATGTTCTTCTTTTTGTGAAACTTTTTTAATTTTTTATTAATTTTTACTCTTTACAATTTAAATAATTTATATTTTGTATATAAAAATTGCAAAATTTTCACAAGTAACGAGTTGGCCAATACTAGGATAGGATTTGTGTTCTTAAATTTGACAAATTCCATGTCCTGGTAAATATTTTTTAATTCCTTTTACTATTTTTAACTATTTACAATTCAAATAATTGAACTTTTATGTACAAAAAGATCTCAAAACTTCATAACAAACAGGTTGGCAGATACTTAAATGGGATTAGTGTCTGAAATTTATAAAATTCAATCTCTAGGTAACAAATTTTCAATGGTTTTTTACTACTTTCTACTATTCACAATTTAAATAATTCAGGTTTTCGACATAAAAATTGCTCATAATTTCATGAGAAACTTGTTGGAAATAGTCAAAGAGGATTATTGGTGTTATGAAATTTGAAAATTTTCTTCTTTTTGTCACACTTCTTTAATTTTTTACTAATTCTTACTATATACAAATTAAATAATTGATATTTTATATAAAAAAATTGCAAAAAGTTTAACAAGAAACAAGTTAACCAATAATAGGATAGGATTTGTGTTCTTGAATTTGACAAATTCCATCTCCTGGTAACCCTTTTTTAATTCTTTTTACTATTTTTAACTATTTACAATTCAAGTAATTAAAATTTTATGTACAAAAATATCTCAAAATTTCATAACAAACAGGTTCGCGGATACTCAAATGCAATTTGTTTCTAAATTTAAAAAATTCAATCTCTAGGTAACAATTTTTCAAGTTTTTTTTACTACTTTCAACTATTTACAATTTTAATAAATCATGTTTTTTTCACAAAAATTGCTCAAAATTTGAGAAGAAACTTGTTGCAAATTGTCAAAGGGATTATTCGTGTTATGAAATTTGAAAATTTTCTTCTTTTTTTGACACTTATTTAATTTTTTACTAATTTTTACTCTTTACAATTTAAATAATTGATATTTTATATACAAAAATTGCAAAAAATTTCACAAGTAACGAGTTGGCCAATACTGGGATAGGATTTGTGTTCTTAAATTTGACAAATTCCATCTCCTGGTAATAATTTTTTAATTCTTTTTACTATTTTTAACTATTTGCAATTCAAATAATTGAACTTATATGTATAAAAAGATCTAAAAATTTCATAACAAACATGTTGACAGATACTTAAATGGGATTAGTTTCCGAAATTTATAAAATTCAATCTCTAGGTAACAAATTTTCAATGGTTTTTTACTACTTTCTACTATTTACAATTTAAATAATTCTTGTTTTCTACATAAAAATTGCTCGAAATTTCATGAGAAACTTGTTGCAAACAGTCAAAGAGGATTATTGGTGTTATGAAATTTGAAAATTTTCTTCTTTTTGTCACACTTCTTTAATTTTTTACTAATTTTTACTATATAAAAATTAAATAGTTGATATTTTATATAAAAAAAATTGCAAAAAGTTTAACACGAGACAAGTTAACCAATACTAGGATAGGATTTGTTTTCTTGAATTTGACAAATTTCATCTCCTGGTAACCCTTTTTTAATTCTTTTTCCTATTTTTAACTATTTACAATTCAAGTAATTACAATTTTATGTACAAAAATATCTCAAAATTTCATAACAAACAGGTTCGCGGATACTCAAATGCCATTTGTTTCTAAATTTATAAAATTCAATCTCTAGGTAACAAATTTTCAATGGTTTTTTACTACTTTTTACTATTTACGATATAAATAAATCATGTCTTTTTCATAAAAATTGCTCAAAATTTCAGTAGAAACTTTTTGCAAATTTTCAGAGGGCTTATTTCTGTTATGAAATTTGAAAATTTTCTTCTTTTTGTGACACTTTTTTAATTTTTTACTAATTTTTATTCTTTACAATTTAAATAATTGATATTTTATATATAAAAATTGAAAAAAAATTTCACCAGTAACGAGTGGGCCAATACTAGGATAGAATTTGTGTTCTTAAATTTGACAAATTCCATCTCCTAGTAACAATTTTTTAATTCTTTTTACTATTTTTAACTATTTACAATTCAAATAATGGAACTTATATGTACAAAAAGATCTCAAAAAGATCTCAAAATTTCATAACAAACAGGTTGGCAGATACTCAAATGGGATTAGTTTCTGAAATTTATAAAATTCAATCTCTAGGTAACAAATTTTCAATGGTTTTTTACTACTTTCTACTATTTACAATTTAAATAATTTATGTTTTCACATAAAAATTGCTCAAAATTTCATGAGAAACTTGTTGCAAAAAGTCAAAGAGAATTATTGGTGTTATGAAATTTGAAAATTTTCTTCTTTTTGGCACACTTCTTTAATTTTTTTACTGATTTTTACTATATACAAATTAAATAATTGATATTTTATATAAAAAAATTGCAAAAAGTTTAACAAGAAACAAGTTAACCAATAATAGGATAGGATTTGTGTTCTTGAATTTGACAAATTCCATCTCCTAGTAACCCTTTTTAATTCTTTTTACTATTTTTAACTATTTACAATTCAAGTAATTAAAATTTTATGTACAAAAAGATCTCAAAATTTCATAACAAACAGGTTCGTGGATACTCAAATTCAATTTGTTTCTAAATTTAAAAAATTCAATTTGTAGGTAAAAAATTTTCAATTGTTTTTTATTACTTTCTACTATTTACAGTTTAAATAAATCATGTTTTTTTCATAAAAATTGCTCAAAATTTCAGAAGAAACTTGTTGCAAATTGTCAAAGGGATTATTGGTGTTAGGAAATTTGAAAATTTTCTTCCTTTTTGTGACACTTTTTTTAATTTTTTACTAATTTTTACTCTTTACAATTTAAGTAATTTATATTTTATGTATAAAAATTGCAAAAATTTCACAAGTAACGAGTTGGCCAATACTAAGATAGGATTTGTGTTCTTAAATTTGACAAATTCCATCTCCTAGTAACAATTTTTTAATTCTTTTTACTATTTTTAACTATTTACAAATCAAATAATTGAACTTATATGTACAAAAAGATCTCAAAATTTCATAACAAACAGGTTGACAGATACTCAAATGGGATTAGTTTATGAAATTTATAAAATTCAATCTCTAGGTAACAAATTTTCAATGGTTTTTTACTACTTTCTACTATTTACAATTTCAATAATGCATGTTTTCTACATAAAAATTGCTCAAAATTTTATGAGAAACTTGTTGCAAATATTCAAACAGGATTATTGGTGTTATGAAATTTGAAAATTTTCTTCTTTTTGTCACACTTCTTTAATTTTTTACTAACTTTTACTATATACAAATTAAATAATTGATATTTCATATAAAAAAAATTGCAAAAAGTTCAACAAGAAACAAGTTAAGCAATACTAGGATAGGATTTGTGTTCTTGAATTTGAAAATTCCATCTCCTGGTAACCCTTTTTTAATTCTTTTTACTATTTTTAACTATTTACAACTCAAATAATTGAACTTTTATGTACAAAAAGATCTCAAAAGTTCATAACAAACAGGTTGGCAGATACTCAAATGGGATTAGTTTCTGAAATTTAAAAAATTAAATTTCTAGGTAAAAATTTTTCTGTTTATTTTACTACTTTCTACTATTTACCATTTAAATAATTCATGTTTTCTACATACAAATTGGTCAAAGTTTGATAAGAAACTTATTGGAACTAGTCAAAGGGGATTAATGTGTTGGTATCGCGCAGCGGAATGTTTGAGTGTGCGGACAAACCCAAGAGGGGGGTGAATTGGTTTTTAAGTAATAAAATTAATACTTTAAAATTTTCCAAAATTTATCAATTAAATCAATAATTAATTTCTTTAAACACAATAATAGATGAAATAAAGAGATAGAGAAGAAGATTGAACACAAGTATTTGTACTGGTTCGGATAAAAAGACCCTACGTCTAGTTATTAATCTCTCAAAAACGAGATTAACTAAATCCCTAACAAGTAACAGATTTACAATCATATATTAAGAGTGTAAGGAAAGAAAACACCTCTCTTGAATCACATAAGAGATGAACACCTTTCTCTGAATCACACAGAGAACCTTGACCTTAGCTTTCCTAGCAACAGCAGCAGCACTCAATCTCCTAGAACACCTCTCATTAAATGTTATCGCTCTACCCACACTAGGTTTTTCAAAGCTTATATTGAGAACACTCAGAGAACTCTCTTGCAGTCACAACACTAGTACTCTAGCTTCTCAAAAAGCTAAGTGAGAAGTAACTCTGAGGTTCCTTTAAATAGGGGTTCCAGAAATTAGGTCAAAAAGTTGAACAGTCGTACCCAACTGACCAGTTATCACTAGTGATAATCGATTATTCCAGTGTGGTTTATGAAAAACAAATTTTTTGAGCAGATAATCGATTATCAGAGGTGATAATCGATTATTCCAATGCTTGCTTGAAAAGGAATTGGTTCAGCTCAGGATAATTGATTATTCTAAGTGATAATCGATTATCACTTTGATTTTTCGAGAAATACCAGAATTTTCATTGTACAATACTGATTCTAACTAATCTAATTACATTTTACAAGATAGCTTTAAACATAACAACACATGGTCTTCATATTGACTTCCGGATGGCTTTCAGTCTTCTTTTATCATCATCAAAATCTTGCTTCAGCATTTAGACTTGTATTGCTTTTGCCAACAATCTCCCCTTTTTTGATGATGATCAAAACAGTATGTTTAAAGTATCTGCAATCAAAATATCTTACAAGTAGATTTGTTAGTAGCACTGTTTGGTTTAAACATTTAAACTTTTTCTCCCCCTGTTTTGATCATATGAAAAAAGTTTTAATGAGGAAGCTCCCCCTCAATTAGGCAATGGTAAAGAATAACAAGAAAAATATACTTTTATTGAAAAAAAATAATAAAATTGGAAAACATATTACAATTGCAAAAAAATAGACTATGATGTAGACTTTTAAAAGTCTTGACTCATGTCATCATCTTCCTCATATTTATCAAATTTATGTTCTAAGTTAGAGATCCTAGAATTTAATCCTCTAATTAAGCCAGTGACTTCTTCATGTCTATGAGTGGAGAGAAGAAAGAATTCTTCAAGTCTCTGGTTGACATTTAAAATGTGATCCTCTAAAGAAGAAGATGAGCCACCAACACCACTGGATGATCCAATATTTGTGTCAACAGGATGAATAGGAGCAGTGGGAGGATTTTCTTCTTCTTCATTGTCCGAGAAAGGCATATCATCCTTGTGAATGTAGGTATTCCCAAAAGAATAAACTTTATCTGCTTCAAGGAGTTTTCCGCAATTTTGTTGGCTCTAGTTGTCTTATGAGACTGTTCATCAGAGACATTTACCCCTTTATACTCACAAATACGAGAGATGAGCAACGAATACGGGAGAGGATATTGAGGCAATCTCTTGGCTTTGAGCATGGTGTCAAGAATGATGCTTGGCCAATAGATAGGAATGTGTTTGAGCATGGCATAGATGATCATAAGATCTGCTTCACTGCACTATGCGTGGTTTGTACCACGTGGCCATAGAATCCAAATAATGAGATAGTGAAGTAGACGCTCATCGATTTTGAGAGGTCCGGCTAGCAATTGGCGACCTATTTCTTGATCTGGGCATCGCATAAAGGATCTATATGCAAAAATTTTGTTGAACCCTTCAATGCCAGCCGTGAGGATTGGGGATGTGCCATCATGAATGGGAAATTGTGCAACATTTTCCCAAATATCATCATCTAGAATAATGTTGACACCTTTCACCTTTGTGGACCCAACTCCATCTCTGAATTTTTAATTGAAGTAGAAGGCTCGTACCAAATCAGGGTAGTAGATGCCTTGCATCTCTGTGAAGAATTTCACACCTTGTTCACCCAGAAAATTTTGAATTGTGAAATGGCGATTTACAAACCATTGAGACTGGATGAATTTTGCAGTGATGAGGGGTTTGTCTTTCCACAATGTGATGAATTCAGATCTTCTTTCTTCATTCGAAATCCATCCTTCAATGGAAGCTGTTCGAGGTGCAGTTGAGGGTTGAGAGGCACGAGATGCTGTCCTTCTGCGTGTAGGAATCTTTCTACGAGAGGATTCAGCCATGGTTGAGGTAAAGGAGAGGGAAGTTTTTGTGAGTTTTTGAGAAAATGAGAAAATGAGAAAATGAGAAAACTGAGTGTTGATGGAGAGAAAAGAGTGTTCTGGTGAGAAAAATGGCTCATATTTATAGAGAAGAGTCTCCAACGGCCATATACACACGATTTGATGCAAATCTAGCCGTTGCAACGGCTAGTTTTTAAAATTATTTGGTCCAACAACGTGTAATAATCGATTATCCTAAGATGATAATCGATTATTGGTTCATGTTCTGGGCAAAATATGAATCCTGACGAGCTGATAATCGATTATCCTAAGTGATAATCGATTATTCCAGTGAGTTTTTGATTTTTGGCTCAAAATTAAGGATAATCGATTATTGCCCCAAATAATCGATTATTACAGAACATTTTTGAATTTTAAGGCTGAGAAGTTTAAGGATAATCGATTATGTCTCCAGATAATCGATTATTCCAGAATGTTTTGGGAATTTTTAAGAGTGTCTGATAATCGATTATTGACACTTATAATCGATTATTGACGCTATTTTTCGGATTTTTTAAGGATTTTTAGTTTTTGACAATTTAAGAGATCTCTAATATGCCTAAGTCTCTTCTTAGTTCATAAAATCTATCTTTAGCTAAAGGTTTGGTAAAGATATAAGCTAATTGATGCTTTGTATCTACGTATTTTATCTCACAATTTCCTTTATTAATGTGATCTCTTAGGAAATGATGCCTTATTTCAATGTGCTTTGTCCTAGAGTGCATTATGGGATTTTTGGTTAAATTAATAGCACTGGTATTATCACATTTCAAAGGTATGTGATTTAGAAAGATATTATAATCTTCTAGTTGTTGTTTCATCCAAAGAATTTGAGCACAACAGTTTCCAGCTGCTATGTATTCAGCCTCTGTAGTTGACAAAGCCACACAAGGTTGTTTCTTCGAGTGCCAAGAGACTAATGAACTACCTAGGAGGTGATAGGTACCACTGGTACTTTTTCTATCTATTTTACCGCCACCATAATCAGCATCTGAATAGCCTATCAAATTAGGAGATGCTCCTGAAGGATACCAAAGTCCAAAACATGCAGTTCGTTTAAAGTATTTTAAAATTCTTTTTACTGCAGTAAGATGTGATTCTTTTGGATTGGCTTGAAATCGAGCACACACACATACAGAATGCATAATATCAGGCCTACTTGCAGTAAGATACAACAAAGAACCTATCATGCCTCTAAACATAGTTTGATTTACCTCTATTCCTGATTCATCTTTGTCTAAGTAGCAGAAGGTTCCCATAAGAGTACTTGCTTCCTTAGCAGTATCCATTCCAAATTTCTTAAGTACTTCTTTACAGTACTTAGATTGAGAAATGAAAGTTCCATTTTCCATTTGCTTAATTTGAAGACCCAAAAAGAATGTCAATTCTCCCATCATTGACATTGCAAACTCTCCCTGCATTATGCTTGCAAAGCCTTTACATAGTGAACTATCAGTAGACCCAAATATTATGTCATCTACATAAATCTGAACTAGCAAAATATGCTCATTTACTAATAAACAGAGTTAAATCAATTTTACCTCTTTCAAAATCATTTTCTAGCAAAAATGTACTTAATCGTTCATACCAAGATCTAGGTGCTTGTTTTAATCCATACAATGCTTTTTTTAATTTATAAATGTGATTAGGAAACTTATAGTCTTCAAAGCCAGGTGGTTGTTCAACATACACATTTTCTTTTATAAATCCATTTAAAAAAGCACTTTTGACATCCATCTGATATAATTTAAATTTCATGAGAGAAGCATAGGCAAGAAGTAAACGTATAGCTTCTAACCTGGCAACTGGAGCATAAGTCTCATCATAGTCTATACCTTCTTCTTGTCTGTATCCCTTTGCTATAAGTCTGGCTTTGTTTTTAGTGATGTTTCCATCCTCATCCAGCTTGTTTCTGAACACCTATTTTGTTCCTATGACTTGGTGTGAATCATCGCTAGGAATGAGTTCCCAAACTTCATTCCTTTCAAATTGATTCAGCTCTTCTTGCATTGCTATGCACCATTGATCATCTTGAAGAGCTTTGTCTACACTTTTGGTTTCTATCTATGAAACAAAGGCAACAGTCATACAAAAATTTGACATATTTCTAGTAACTACTCCCTTTGATATATCTCCAATGACATTTTCTAGAGATAATCCTCTAGGTGATTTCTAGCTTTTGGCAAGATCTTCAGGTTCAGTCAGTGGATTTTCATTTAGATATATCTCATCAAGGGCTTCTTTGAAATATTCTTCATCACCTGCATTTGTTTTATTTGACTCAAGAGGGTTCTCCTCAAGGTCCACAATTTCATCAAAAACAACATGCACAGATTTTTCCATATTCAAGGTTCTTCTATTAAAAATCCTATAGGCTTTACTAGTTAATGAATATCCTAAGAAAATAGCTTCATCAGCTTTAGAATCAAATTTACCCAAATTTTCTTTTTCGTTATTTAGAACAAAGCATTTGCATCCAAATATTTTTAAATGTGCTACATTAGGCTTTCTTCCTTTAAACAATTCATAGGGGGTAACTTTTAAAATTGGTCTAATGAGCATTCTATTTAATACATAACAAGTTGTGCTCACAACATCAGCCCAAAAATATTTAGGCACATCATATTCGTTCAACATTGTGCGAGCTAATTCTTCTAAAGATCTATTTTTCCTTTCTACAACTCCATTTTGTTGAGGAGTTCTAGGTGCAGAAAAATTATGCATAATTCCGTTTTCTTCACAAAAGTTTTCAAATAATTCATTTTGAGATTCTCCACCATGATCACTTCTTAAAACTTTAATTTTCAAATCTTTTTCATTTTGAACTGCTTTTGCAAACTTTTTAAAAGCTTTAAATGCCTCCCTTTTTAGTGTGAGAAAGAAAGTCCATGTATATCGTGAGTAATCATCAACAATAACAAAAGCATAATAATTTCCTCCAAAGCTTTTTGTCCTTGAAGGACCAAACAAATCCATATGCAAAAGTTCTAAAGGTTTTGATGTAGAAATCACATTTTTTGAATGAAATGAAGATTTTACTTGTTTTCCTTTTTGACATGCATCACATAGTTTATCTTTTTCAAACTTTATTTTAGGCAATCCAATTACTAATTCTTTAGAAATCAGTTTGTTTAATTGTTGCATGTTAATATGAGCAGCTCGTTTATGCCATAACCAGGGATTTTCTTCTTTAACAACCAAACAAGTTATATCACTAGATGATGCATTATCAAGATCAATCAAGTAAATATTATTGTGTCTCATACCTTTTAAAACTATGATTATGAGCATGCTTGGTCTTATTTGGGTTTTTCTTGATTTTAAACTTTTCACAGTTTTTATTTGCTAAAGCATCTTCAAGATGTTTTTCCAAAATACATATATCAAACATGTAACTTTTACATGAAGCACATTCATCAGTTTCTTTATTTTCTAAATTTGAAATTTTGTTTTTCAAAAATTCTTCCTCTTCAAGAGATTTTTCGAATTTACTTTGTAAATCTTTAAAATCAGATTTTAACTTTTTATGAGCAGTATCCAATTTACTAGATTTAATAAGTAATTGTTGAAAAGCATCATACAAATCATCATAGTCATTTTCATAGTAAATAGAATTTACCTCACTGTTAGAATCATCATGATTAGCCATCAAACATAGATTTGCTTCTTCAGTTTCAGAATCACTAGAATTTGATGAGCTTGAGGCATTGTCTTCCCAAGCTATGTATGCTTTCTTTTTGAAGAATTTTCTACCCTTCTTTTCTTCACTTTTCTTTGAATTTGGGCAGTCAGCTTTGATGTGTCCAGAATCTCCACATCCGTAGCATTTGAAATTTGAGGATGATCCTTGATTATCCTTCTTGTTGCTCTTGAATTAATTTTTACCTTTGGCCTTCATGAATTTTGTAAATTTCTTAATCATAAGACTAAGATTTTCATCGTCATCCGAATCTTCTTCTTCCTTTTGCCTTTTGCCTTTAATCACCTCGGTTTTAAAGGCTATGTTCTTCTTTCTTCCAATATCTTCTTCATCATTTAATCTGCCTAGTTCAAGCTCATGTTCTCTCAGCTTTCCAAACAGAGCCGCCATTGTCATTGTCCAAAGGTTTTGTGACTCCGTGATGGCACCTTCGGCTGCCAAGTCCTGTTCAAGGATTTAAGAACTTTTATATTTAATTCATCAGTGTCAAAATTTTTACCTAGACTTGTGAGATGATTAACGATATGTGTGAATCGTTTCTGCACATCGTATATAGTTTCTCCTTGCTACACCCGAAACATTTCGTATTCTTGGATCAAGGAGTTCTTGCGTGCTCTTTTCACATCGTCTGTTCCTTCATGGTTTACACGCAATATTTCCCACATTTCTTGTGCACTGGTGCATACTGAGATCCTGTAAAACTCATCTAGGGTTAAAGCAGATGAAATTATATTTTAGCTTTTACATCATATTGGGCTCGTCTATTTTCGTCTGTTGTCCATTGCGAAAATGGCTTTGGTTCCTGCACATCATTTACAATATTAACAGGAACAAATGGACCATTTAAAACAGCATCCCAAATACCTCTATCAACAGATTCCAGAAAAATTTGCATTCTAACTTTCCAGAAAGGATAATTTTCACCAGTAAATAGAGGACGTCTGTTGATAGACGCACCCTCAGCAAAGCTTTGATTTTGTCCAACCATTTTCGAAAAATTTTAATAACTATCAAAGCAAGCTCTGATACCAATTGTTGGTATCGTGCAGCGGAATGTTTGAGCATGCGGACAAAACCAAGAGGGGGGGTGAATTGGTTTTTAAGTAATAAAATTAATACTTTAAAATTTTTCCAAAATTTATCAATTAAATCAATAATTAATTTCTTTAAACACAATAATAGATGAAATAAAGAGATAGAGAAGAAGATTGAACACAAGTATTTATACTGGTTGGGATCAAAAGACCCTACGTCCAGTTGTTAATCTCTCAAAAACGCGATTAACTAAATCACTAACAAGTAACAGATTTACAATCAGATATTAAGAGTGTAAGGAAAGAAAACACCTCTCTTGAATCACACAAGAGATGAACACCTTTCTCTGAATCACACAAAGAACCTTGACCTTAGCTTTCCTAGCAACAACAGTAGCACTCAATCTCCTAGAACACTTTCAAGGAAAAGTTATCGCTCTACCCACACTAGGTTTTTCAAAGCTTCTATTGAGAACACTCAGAGAACTCTCTTGCAGTCACAGCACTAGTACTCTAGTTTCTAAAAAAGGTAAGTGAGAAGTAACTCTGAGATTCCTTTAAATAAGGGTTCCAGAAATTAGGTCAAAAAGTTGAACAGTCGCGCCCAACTGACCAGGATAATCGATTATCACTAATGATAATCGATTATTCAAGTGGGGTTTATGAAAAACAAATTTTTTGAGCAGATAATCATTATCAGAGGTGATAATCGATTATTCTAGTGCTTTCTTGAAAATGAATTGGTTCAGCTCAGGATAATCTATTATTCTAAGTGATAATCGATTATCACTTTGATTTTTCGAGAAATACCATAATTTTCTTTGTACAATACTGATTCTAACTAATCTAATTACATTTTACAAGATAGCTTTAAACAAAACAACATATGGTCTTCATATTGACTTCCGGATGGCTTTCAGGCTTCTTCTATCATCATCAAAATCTTACTTCAGCATTTAGACTTGTATTGCTTTTGCCAACATAATGGTGTTACGAAATTTAAAAATTTTCTTGTTTTTGTGACACTTTTTTATTTTTTACTAATTTTTACTATTTACAATTTAAATAATTGATATTTTATATATAAAATTTGAAAAAAAAAATTCACAAGAAACGAGTTGGCCATTACTAGGATAGGATTTGTGTTCTTAAATTTGACAAATTCCATCTCCTGGTAAGACTTTTTTAATTCTTTTTACTATTTTTAACTATTTACAATTCAAATAATTGAAATTGAATGTACCAAAAAATCTCAATATTTCATAACAAACAGGTTGGCGAATTCTCAAATGGGATTAGTTTTTGAAATTTAAAAAATAAATTTCTAGGTAAAAAATATTCAATTTATTTTACTACTTTCTACTATTTACAATTTAAATAATTCATGTTTTCTACATACAAATTGGTCAAAGTTTGATAAGAAACTTGTTGCAAATACTCAAAGGGGATTAATGGTGTTACGAAATTTAAATATTTTCTTCTTTTTCTGACCCTTGTTTAATTTTTTACTAATGTTTACTATTTACAATTTAAATAATTTATATTTTATATATAAAAATTGCAAAAAATTTTACGAGAAACGAGTTGGCCAATACTAGGATAGAATTTGTGTTCTTAAATTTGACAAATTCCATCTCCTGGTAAGACTTTTTTCATTCTTTTTACTATTTTTAACTATTTGCAATTCAAATAATTGAAATTGAATGTACCAAAAAATCTCAATATTTCATAACAAACAGGTTGGCGAATTCTCAAATGGGATTAGTTTCTGAAATTTAAAAAATAAATTTCTAGGTAAAAATTTTTCAATTTATTTTACTACTTTCTACTATTTACAATTTAAATAATTCATGTTTTCTACATACAAATTGGTCAAAGTTTGATAAGAAACTTGTTGCAAATAGTCAAAGGGGATTAATGGTGTTACGAAATTTGAAAATTTTCTTGTTTTTGTGACACTTGTTTAATTTTTTACTAATTTTTACTATTTATAATTTAAATAATTGATATTTTATATATAAAAATTGCAAAAATTTAACAAGAAACAAGTTGGTCAATGCCAGGATAAGATTTGTGTTCTTAAATTTGACAAGTTCCACCTCCTGTAAAACTTTTTTTAATTCTTTTTACTATATTTAACTATTTACAATTCAAATAATTGCAATTTTATGTACAAAAAGAACTCAAAATTTCGTAACAAACATGTTGGCGGATACTTAAATGGGATTAGTTTCTGAAATTTAAAAAATTCAATCTCTAGGTAACCATTTTCAATTGTTTTTTACTATTTTCTATTATTTACGATTTAAATAATTCATGTTTTCTACATAAAAACTGCTCAAAATTTCATGAGAAACTTGTTCCAAATAGTCAACGAGGATTATTGGTGTAATGAAATTTGAATATTTTCTTCCTTTTGTGACACTTTTGTAATTTTTTTCTAATTTTTACTCTTTACAATTTAAATAATTGATATTTTATATATAAAAATTGAAAAAAATTTCACAAGTAACGAGTTGGCGAATACAAGAATAGCATTTTTGTTCTTAAATTTGACAAATTCCATCTCCTGGTAACAACTTTTTAATTCTTTTTACTATTTTTCACTATTTACAATTCAAATAGTTGAAGTTATATGTACAAAAAGATATCGAAATTTCATAACAAACAGGTTGACAGATACTCAAATGGGATTAGTTTCTGAAATTTATAAAATTCAATCTCTAGGTAACAAATTTTCAATGGTTTTTTACTACTTTCTACTATTTACAATTTAAATAATTCATGTTTTCTATATAAAAATTTCTCAAAATCTCATGAGAAATTTGTTGTAAATAGTCAAAGAGGATTATTGGTGTTACGAAATTTGAAAATTTTCTTCTTTTTGTTGTACTTCTTTAAGAGGTTTTTACTAATTTTTACTATATACAATACTAGGAAAGGATTAGTGTTCTTGAATTTGACAAATTCCATCTCCTGGTAACCCTTTTTTTAATTCTTTTTACTATTTTTAACTATTTACAATTCAAGTAATTAAAATTTTATGTACAAAAATATCTCAAAATTTCATAACAAACAAGTTCGCGGATACTCAAATGGAATTTGTTTCTAAATTTAAAAAATTCAATCTCTAGGTAACAATTTTTCAATTGTTTTTTACAACTTTCTACTATTTACAATTTAAATAAATCATGTTTTTTTTCATAAAAAATGCTCAAAATTTCATAAGAAACTTGTTGCAAATTGTCAAAGGTATTATTGGTGTTATGAAATTTGAAAATTTTCTTCTCTTTGTGACACTTTTTTTATTTTTTACTAATTTTTACTCTTTACAATTTAAATAATTGATATTTTATATATATAAATTGCAAAAAATTTCACAAGTAACGAGTTGGCCAATACTAGGATAGGATTTGTGTTCTTAAATTTGACAAATTCCATCTCCTGGTAACAATTTTTTAATTCTGTTTACTATTTTTAACTATTTGCAATTCAAATAATTGAACCTATATGTACAAAAAGATCTTAAAATTTCATAACAAACAGGTTGGCAGATACTCAAATGGGATTAGTTTCTGAAATTTATAAAATTCAATCTCTAGGTAACAAATTTTCAATGGTTTTTTACTACTTTGTACTATTTACAATTTAAATAATTCATGTTTTCTATATAAAAATTGCTCAAAATTTCATGATAAACTTGTTGCAAATTGTCAAACAGGATTATTGGTGTTATGAAATTTGAAAATTTTCTTTTTTTTGTCACACTTCTTTAATTTTTTACTAAATTTTACGATATACAAATTAAATAATTGATATTTTATATAAAAAAATTGCAAAAAGTTTAACAAGAAACAAGTTAACCAATACTAGGATAGGATTTGTGTTCTTGAATTTGACAAATTCCATCTCCTGGTAACCCTTTATTTAATTTTTTTTACTATTTTTAACTATTTACAATTCAAGTAATTAAAATTTTATGTACAAAAATATCTCAAAATTTCATAACAGACAAGTTCGCGGAAACCCAATTGCAATTTCTCTCTAAATTTAAAAATTTCAATCTCTTGGGAATAATTTTTCAATTGTTTTTTATTACTTTCTACTATTTACAATTTAAATAAATCATGTTTTTTTCATAAAAAATTGCTCAAAATTTCAGAAGAAACTTGTTGCAAATTGTCAAATGGATTATTGGTGATATGAAATTTGAAAATGTTCTTCTTTTTGCGAAACTTTTTTAATTTTTTATTAATTTTTACTCTTTACAATTTAAATAATTGATATTTTATATATAAAAATTGAAAAAAAATTCACAAGTAACGAGTTGGCCAATACTAGGATAGGATTTTTTAATTCTTTTTACTGTTTTTAACTATTTGCAATTCAAATAATTGAACTTTTATGTACAAAAAGATCGCAAATTTTCATAACAAACATGTTGGCAGATACTCAAATGGGATTAGTGTCTGAAATTTATAAAATTCAATCTCTAAGTAACAAATTTTCAATGATTTTTTACTACTTTCTACTATTCACAATTTAAATAATTGAGGTTTTCGACATAAAAATTGCTCAAAATTTCATGAGAAACTTGTTGCAGATAGTCAAATAGGATTATTGGTGTTATGAAATTTGAAAATTTTCTTCTTTTTGTCACACTTCTTTAATTTTTTACTAATTTTTAATATATACAAATTAAATAATTGATATTTTATATAAAAAAATTTGAAAAAGTTTAACAAGAAAAAAGTTAACCAATACTAGGATAGGATTTGTGTTCTTGAATTTGACAAATTCCATCTCCTGGTAACCCTTTTTTAATTCTTTTTCCTATTTTTAACTATTTACAATTCAAGTAATTAAAATTTTATGCACAAAAATATCTCAAAATTTCATAACAAACAGGTTCGCGGATACTCAAATGCAATTTGTTTCTAAATTTAAAAAATTTAATCTCTAGGTAACAATTTTTCAATTGTTTTTTACTACATTCAACTATTTACAATTTAAATAAATCATGTTTTTTTCATGAAAGTTGCTCAAAATTTCAGAAGAAACTTGTTGCAAATTGTCAAAGGGATTATTCGTGTTATGAAATTTGAAAATTTTCTTCTTTTTGTGACACTTTTTTAATTTTTTACTAATTTTTAATTTTTACAATTTAAATAATTGATATTTTATATATAAAAATTGCAAAAAATTTCACAAGTAACGAGTTGGACAATACAAGGATAGGATTTGTGTTCTTAAATTTGACAAATTCCATCTCCTGGTAACAATTTTTTAATTCTGTTTACTATTTTTAACTATTTGCAATTCAAATAATTGAACTTATATGTATAAAAAGATCTAAAAATTTCATAACAAACAGGTTGGCAGATACTCAAATGGGATTAGTGTCTGAAATTTATAAAATTCAATCTCTAGGTAACAAATTTTCAATGGTTTTTTACTACTTTCTACTATTCACAATTTAAATAATTCAGGTTTTCGACATAAAAATTGCTCAAAATTTCATGAGAAACTTGTTGCAGATAGTCAAATAGGATTATTGGTGTTATGAAATTTGAAAATTTTCTTCTTTTTGTCACAGTTCTTTAATTTTTTACTAATTTTTAATATATACAAATTAAATAATTGATATTTTATATAAAAAAATTGCAAAAAGTTTAACAAGAAACAAGTTAACCAATACTAGGATAGGATTTGTGTTCTTGAATTTGACAAATTCCATCTCCTGGTAACCCTTTTTTAATTCTTTTTACTATTTTTAACTATTTACAATTCAAGTAATTAAAATTTTATGTACAAAAAAATATCAAAATTTCATAACAAACAGGCTCGCGGATACTCAAATGCAATTTGTTTCTAAATTTAAAAAATTCAATCTCTAGGTAACAATTTTTCAATTGTTTTTTACTACTTTCAACTATTTACAATTTTAATAAATCATGTTTTTTTCACAAAAATTGCTCAAAATTTCAGAAAAAACTTGTTGCAAATTGTCAAAGGGATTATTCGTGTTATGAAATTTGAAAATTTTCTTCTTTTTGTGACACTTTTTTTAATTTTTTACTAATTTTTACTTTTTACAATTTAAATAATTGATATTTTATATATAAAAATTGCAAAAAATTTCACAAGTAACGAGTTGGCCAATACTAGGATAGGATTTGTGTTCTTAAATTTGACAAATTCCATCTCCTGGTAACAATTTTTTAATTCTGTTTTCTACTTTTAACTATTTGCAATTCAAATAATTGAACTTATATGTATAAAAAGATCTAAAAATTTCATAACAAACAGGTTGGCAGATACTCAAATGGGATTAGTTTCTTAAATTTATAAAATTGAATCTCTAGGTAACAAATTTTCAATGGTTTTTTACTACTTTCTACTATTTAAAATTTAAATAATTCATGTTTTCTACATAAAAATTGCTCAAAATTTCATGAGAAACTTGTTGGAAATAGTCAAAGAGTATTATTGGTGTTATGAAATTTGAAAATTTTCTTCTTTTTGTCACACTTCTTTAATTGTTTCTTAATTTTTACTATATACAAATTAAATAATTGATATTTTATATAAAAAAATTGCAAAAAGTTTATCAAGAAACAAGTTCACCAGTACTAGGACAGGACTTCTATTATTGAATTTGACAAATTCCATCTCCTGGTAACCCTTTTTTAATTCTTTTTACTATTTTTAACTATTTATAATTCAAGTAATTAAAATTTTATGTACAAAAATATCTCAAAATTTCATTACAAACAGGTTCGTGGATACTCAAATGCAATTTGTTTCTAAATTTATAAAATTCAATCTCTAGGTAACAATTTTTCAATTGTTTTTTACTACTTTCTACTATTTACAATTTAAATAAATCATGTTTTTTTCATAAAAATTGTTCAAAATTTCAAAAGAAACTTGTTGCAAATTGTCAAAGGAATTATTGGTGTTATGAAATTTGAAAATTGTCTTCTTTTTGTGACACTTTTTTAATTTTTTACTAATTTTTACTCTTTACAATTTAAATAATTTATAGTTTATACATAAATATTGCAAAAAATTTCACAAGTAACGAGTTGGTCAATACTAGGATAGGATTTGTTTTATTAAATTTGACAAATTCTATCTCCTCGTAAGAATTTTTTAATTCTTTTTACTATTTTTAAATATTTACAATTCAAATAATTAAACTTATATGTACAAAAAGAGCTCAAAATTTCATAACAAACAGGTTGGCAGATACTCAAATGGAATTAATGTGGCGATAAAAAAAAAATCTAAATTCTATTTATTTATTTATTGCAGTATACTTATAAGAATTTAGAGGCAATAATTTATACACTAATATATCATTATATTTAAAATATTCACATTTATATATATATTTACAATGCTATATACTTCCTATATCCACATTGTTTAGTACATTTTATATTTCCTACACTAGAAGAGGGAGAAGGATTATTTATTTACAGTTTCCCTCTCATATACGGTTTATCAAACAGGTGGAGGGAAAAGGTTATGGATAGGATTCACTTGGACTGTTGGGGGTAAATAAAAGGTAACTCCGATTTGTCCTTCGATGACAATCGGTGCATTCGGAGCAGAGAGAAAAGTAATGGTAGAGTTTCCCGTTCCCTGAAATGTTACAGAATTATTCACTACATTGGTTTGCCATGCATTTCCCGGAAAAACAGCTACAATGTCGGCGAAGAAGGGATCAGGCGTGTTCGGAGCAGCCATCTATGATAATGTTATAAAATTTTGTTTTTCGCACACAATAAAAAAAATAGGGAAGTGAGACAAATATCACAAAAAAAAAACATATCATAATAAAATAAAATGAAATAAAAATTCTCCCAAGTTCATGAAACTGAATTTTTATTATACTTTTATAAAGACATTGATTAATTTTGTAGTGACTAGTCAGGATAAATGAGCTCATGGCCAACAAAGTAACTCAAGAACATCTCATCTTGAGTGATACTAACTCGTTTAAATCCCCAAGGTCATACCTCCAACTACAATAATCAAATCTTTATTTATCATAATTTTTTTTTTATATTAAACCATATAAATAAATTAATAAATAGATTGGATCAATGAATAATTAAAATAGATATAAATAAATAAAAAGGGTCAATACATAACTAGAGATAAATATAAATAAGTAAATGAGAGTAAATATAAATTGAATAAATAGGATTAGTGCACAACTAGAGATGAATATAAATAAATAAATAGGAATGGAAACTAAATATAAATTAGAATGAGGTTAGGGACACCTCACTTAAGGTAAATATAGAGATAAAAATAATTATGAATAGATAAAAAAATAATTAAAGTAAAAAGATAAAATGATAGATGTCTCCTTCACTTACCTCAAAGATTGAAAAAGATAAATGCACGTTTCTCCTTTTTACACACTCGGATTGTAGCACTCTTTTTTTTTTTTTAACGCCTTCGTTGTATATCTTTCACTTCTCTGCTTCCCTTCACTCTCACTGTCTTTTGTTTTTATTTTTTTTACAGCTTTGAATCTCCATTATTTATAGCCATCTTAATCTATACATACATATATAGATATAATTTTGCATTCAATTGCTCTTAGATTTTATTCTGATTTGAGTTATCTCCATTTATCCGAAGCTCCCAACATTTAATGTTCTGACATTACGTACTTAAGGTTTATCCAACAGCCAACGTGATTAGCTGAGCATGAGTGCTGTTACTATATTCCTTATATTCCTTGCATTCTGCATCCAAAGAAATACAATTCACATATAATATATTTATATTATAACATTCTACGTACGCTCATTTAATGGAAGCTTAAAACCTATATATACACACGACGACGCATGGCTCTTTTAATATATTATTTATTTTATTATTATTATTATTATTATTATTTTATTTTATTTTTATTTTTTTTTGAAAAAGTTATCTTAATTTCTTTATCCTTTATATTTTTTTTTTCATTTTAAATGTTTATTATCATCGTTATAGTATTACTTATTAATTCTTATTAATTATTATTATTATTATTCTATATATATATATATATATATATTACTATCATTATTTCTAATAAAATAAAACATTTCTAAATAATGTGATAATAATAAATTGTATTATAAAATTTATGGATGTTACAATTCTTCCCTTCTTATAAAAATTTCGTCCTCGAAATTTTGCTTTTATTTACTAAAATAAATGAGGATAAATTCCTTGTATTTTTTCTTCTAATTCCCATGTAATATCTGCATTAGCTTCATTCCACATGACCTTCACTAGAGGGATCTGTCTGCCTCTCAATTCTTTGACCTTCTTGTCCATAATCTGTACAGGTATTGCGTCAAATGTAAGGTTATTCTTTAATTGTACTGTATCAGGTCTTATCACATGAGTTGGATCAGAAATATATTTTCTTAATTGAGACACATGAAAGACATTATGAAGGTTGGAAAGGAACGTAGGTAAGCAAACTTGATAAGCAACAGGACCTATTTTTCTAAGAATTTGGTAAGGGCCAATAAACCGGGGAGTGAGTTTCTTTGATTTCATCACTCTACCAATTCCAGTGGTTGGTGTTACTTTCAAGAATACATGATCACCTTCTTGAAATTCAAGAGGTCGTCTTTTCTTGTTAGCATAACTTTTCTGTCTACTTTGGGTTGCTCTCAATTTGTCCCTGATCATCATGATTTTCTCTGTTGTCTGTTGAATCATGTCAGGACCTAATACTAAATTATCACCGGTCTCAAACCAACATAAAGGTGTTCTACATTTTCTCCCATATAATGCTTCATAAGGTGCCATACCTATGCTGGAATGGAAACTATTGTTATAGGTGAACTCAATCAAAGGCAGGTATCGATCCCAACTATCAGAATTTTCTAACACACAAGCTCTCAACAAATCTTCCAAAGATTGAATGGTTCGTTCAGATTGTCCATCAGTTTGGGGATGATAAGCTGAGCTAAGGTGAAGCTTGGTACCTAAGGCTTGATGTAAACTTCTCCAAAATTTTGAAGTGAATCTAGGGTCCCTATCAGATATAATACTTATTGGAACCCCATGTAACCTGACAATTTCTCTTATGTATAAATCAGTCAATTTTTCCAACGAATACCTAATGTTAATGGGTAAGAAATGAGCAGACTTTGTTAACCTATCCACGATAACCCATATGGAATCAAATTTTTGAACGGTTCGTGGAAGGCCAACTACAAAATCCATTGCTATACTATCCCATTTCCATTCAGGTATATCTAAGGATTGTAGCATTCCTGCTGGCTTTTGGTGTTCTATTTTAGCTTTTTGACAAACTAGACATTTTGCTACATATTGCGCCACTTCCTTTTTCATTTTGGGCCACCAAAACATTTTCTTGAGATCTTGGTACATTTTTGTTGTGCCCGGATGTATGCTTAATTTGCTTTTATGTGCTTCTCCTAGAATCATTTCCTTAATTTCCTCATTATTGGGTACACACATCCTGTCCTTAAATCTTAAAGTTCCGGTTTTATCTATGCCAAAATTCTCCCCACCCCTTTGACCTATCAATTTCTTTTTCTTATTAATTAACTCATCACTTACTTGTGCCTCATGGATTTGCTTTTGTAAATTGTTAATGATCTGAATGGAGTTTAATTGCATTTTATCATGGCTTAGGGTGACCGACAAATTCATGTCTCTAAATTTTTCTAACAAATTCATTTCATGAATCATTAGTGAAGAGACATGTAAAGATTTTCTGCTCAACGCATCTGCCACTACATTTGCCTTACCTGGGTGGTACTGTAATTCAAAATCATAATCTTTCAGAAATTCCATCCATCTTCTTTGTCTCATATTTAATTCTTTTTGATCAAACAAGTATTTGAGACTCTTATGATCACTAAAAATTTCAAACTTTCCACCATAAACATAATGTCTCCATATCTTAAGTGCAAAAACAATGGCAGCTAGTTCTAGATCATGGGTTGGGTAATTTTTTTCATGTGTTTTCAGTTGTCTGGAACTATATGCCACTACCCTTCTATCTTGCATAAGAACACAACCTAATCCCATTTTAGAAGCATCACAAAATATAACAAAGTGTCCAGTAGGATCAGGTAATGCTAAAACAGGAGAAGTGGTTAATCTTTTCTTGAGTTCTTGAAAACTATTTTCACATTTTTCTGTCCACACAAAAGCTTGGCCCTTTTTGGTGAGTTGGGTTAAAGGCAAAGCTATTTTAGAAAATCCCTCAATGAATCTCCTATAATATCCTGCCAAACCGAGAAAACTGCGAATCTCAGTCACTGTTTTTGGTGGTTCCCATTGTAAAACTGCTTCTACTTTGGTTGGATCCACTGACACTCCGTTATTGGAAATCACATGTCCTAAGAATTTTACTTCCTCTAACCAGAATTCACACTTAGACAATTTAGCATACAATTTCTTTTCTTTCAAGATTTGCAAGACAATTCGAAGGTGTTCCTCATGTTCCTCAAGAGTCTTAGAGTAAATAAGAATATCATCTATAAAAACAACCACAAATTGATCTAAAAATGGATGAAAGATCCTATTCATGTAATCCATGAATATTGCAGGAGCATTGGTCACACCAAAAGGCATCACTTGATATTCATAATGACCATACCTAGTTCTGAAAGCAGTTTTTTGTATGTCTTCTGCTTTTACTCTAATCTGATGATATCCGGACCTTAAATCTATCTTAGAAAATACAGAGGCTCCTCTCAATTGGTCCATCAAGTCATCTATTCTAGGAAGAGGGTATTTATTCTTTATGGTGAATTTATTTAATTGACGGTAATCTACGCACAACCTAAAACTTCCATCTTTCTTTTTAACTAACAAAACAGGGGCTCCCCAAGGTGACACACTAGGACGAATGAACTGTTTTTCAAGTAACTCTTCTAATTGTTTCTTCAATTCTGCTAATTCAGAGGGTGACATCCTATATGGTGCCATAGAGATTGGTCCAACTCCAGGCATCAGATCTATGGAAAATTCAATTTCTCTGTTAGGTGGTAAACCAGGAATATCATTGGGAAAGACTTCAGGAAAATTTTGAACAACTGCTATATTTTTCAACTCAACTTCCTCTTTTATTTCCATAGAAGATAATAACAAGTACCCTCGAATTTCATTCCTTAAAGGCTCACTTTTTGAATTGGTAGGTGATTTTAGAAGACTCTCAGAGTTTGGAAATATCACTGATTTCTTAGCACAATCCAAAAGGACTTGATTGGAAGATAACCAGTCCATACCTAAGATTACATCTAATTGAGATAAAGGTAGACATATTAAATTTACAAGGAATTTTGTATTCTCAATGAACAGTGGACAGTCTAAACAAACTCTATTGGTTATTACTGAGTCATTTGTGGGAGTTGAAACAACCAAACTAGTTTTTAGAAAAGAGGTCGACATATTAAGATGTTGAACACAATGATTGGAAATGAATGAATGAGTTGCACCTGAGTCATACAGTACATTTAAAGTTTTTCCTTTAATAAAACACATACCTTGAATTAGATCATGGTTTTTAGCAGCTTCAGCTCCAGTCATGGTGTACACTCTTCCTGTTGTGGTAGGTCTTGTCTTGGTTGCAGTTGGATTGAAATGTGGCTTCTGTTGTCCACACTCAGAGAATATGTGACCAGGTTTCCCACACTTGAAACAGACTGGTCCTTTAAGGTGACAATCTTTAGCATGATGACCTTGTCCGCATTTAAAGCATCTGATATGATCATATACAGGTCTACTAGAATTTCCTGATGAAGATTGGTTGGATTGGGTCCTCCATTGTGGGCGATTGTAAGGTTTTCCCTCATTGCGTTTATTTTTATTTATCTGGGGTCCAAAATACTTTGGTTTGATATTTTGGTTGTTCTCAAAATCTTCCAAAAATCTACACTTGTGAATAAGCATAGGAAAATCAGCAATTTCTAGTATCCCTACTGCTTTTCTCAATTCATCTCTAAGTCCATTTTCAAATTTTATACATTTCATCCTTTCCTCTGGGTGATAAAAGAAAGTAGAGTATTTTCCTAATTCTTCAAATTTGGAAGCATATTCCCCTACAGTCATACTTCCTTGCTTCAACTGCATGAACTCTATTTCTTTTGCTCTCCTCACATCATTAGGAAAATATTTTTCTAAAAACCTTGTTCTAAATACATCCCAGGTAATAATTATTCTTCCTCCGTCAAGTAATCTCCTGGTACCATCCCACCAATATTCGGCTTCTCCTATTAGCATAAATACAGCATAATTCACCTTTTGGTTGTCAGCACAGTTCATAACTCGAAATATTTTCTCCATTTCTTTAATCCATAATTCAGCCTTTTCTGGATCATATCCTCCAGAGAATTGTGGGGGTTTGTTTCTCCTAAATTCAGCTAATCCTTGTGATTCAGGGTTTCCTTCAGGTCTTTGATTCCTCATTAGAGCAGCAGCCATGTCTCGGATAGCTTGCATTGCTTCAGTTAATTCATTGTTTCTTCTAATGTTCGCCATCTGGAACTGTATGAGTTAGAAAGAAAAATATATATATAATGAGCACATTTCACAGATCTCGCATGAAACGTCGCTCTGATACCATCTAATGTGGCGATAAAAAAAAAATCTAAATTCTATTTATTTATTTATTGCAGTATACTTATAAGAATTTAGAGGCAATAATTTATACACTAATATATCATTATATTTAAAATATTCACATTTATATATATATTTACAATGCTATATACTTCCTATATCCACATTGTTTAGTACATTTTATATTTCCTACACTAGAAGAGGGAGAAGGATTATTTATTTACAGTTTCCCTCTCATATACGGTTTATCAAACAGGTGGAGGGAAAAGGTTATGGATAGGATTCACTTGGACTGTTGGGGGTAAATAAAAGGTAACTCCGATTTGTCCTTCGATGACAATCGGTGCATTCGGAGCAGAGAGAAAAGTAATGGTAGAGTTTCCCGTTCCCTGAAATGTTACAGAATTATTCACTACATTGGTTTGCCATGCATTTCCCGGAAAAACAGCTACAATGTCGGCGAAGAAGGGATCAGGCGTGTTCGGAGCAGCCATCTATGATAATGTTATAAAATTTTGTTTTTCGCACACAATAAAAAAAAAGAGGGAAGTGAGACAAATATCACAAAAAAAAAACATATCATAATAAAATAAAATGAAATAAAAATTCTCCCAAGTTCATGAAACTGAATTTTTATTATACTTTTATAAAGACATTGATTAATTTTGTAGTGACTAGTCAGGATAAATGAGCTCATGGCCAACAAAGTAACTCAAGAACATCTCATCTTGAGTGATACTAACTCGTTTAAATCCCCAAGGTCATACCTCCAACTACAATAATCAAATCTTTATTTATCATAATTTTTTTTTTATATTAAACCATATAAATAAATTAATAAATAGATTGGATCAATGAATAATTAAAATAGATATAAATAAATAAAAAGGGTCAATACATAACTAGAGATAAATATAAATAAGTAAATGAGAGTAAATATAAATTGAATAAATAGGATTAGTGCACAACTAGAGATGAATATAAATAAATAAATAGGAATGGAAACTAAATATAAATTAGAATGAGGTTAGGGACACCTCACTTAAGGTAAATATAGAGATAAAAATAATTATGAATAGATAAAAAAATAATTAAAGTAAAAAGATAAAATGATAGATGTCTCCTTCCCTTACCTCAAAGATTGAAAAAGATAAATGCACGTTTCTCCTTTTTATACACTCGGATTGTAGCACTCTTTTTTTTTTTTAACGCCTTCGTTGTATATCTTTCACTTCTCTGCTTCCCTTCACTCTCACTGTCTTTTGTTTTTATTTTTTTTACAGCTTTGAATCTCCATTATTTATAGCCATCTTAATCTATACATACATATATAGATATAATTTTGCATTCAATTGCTCTTAGATTTTATTCTGATTTGAGTTATCTCCATTTATCCGAAGCTCCCAACATTTAATGTTCTGACATTACGTACTTAAGGTTTATCCAACAGCCAACGTGATTAGCTGAGCATGAGTGCTGTTACTATATTCCTTATATTCCTTGCATTCTGCATCCAAAGAAATACAATTCACATATAATATATTTATATTATAACATTCTACGTACGCTCATTTAATGGAAGCTTAAAACCTATATATACACACGATGACGCATGGCTCTTTTAATATATTATTTATTTTATTATTATTATTATTATTTTTATTATTTTATTTTATTTTTTTTTTTTTTTTGAAAAAGTTATCTTAATTTCTTTATCCTTTATATTTTTTTTTTCATTTTAAATGTTTATTATCATCGTTATAGTATTACTTATTAATTCTTATTAATTATTATTATTATTATTCTATATATATATATATATATATATATATATATATATATATTACTATCATTATTTCTAATAAAATAAAACATTTCTAAATAATGTGATAATAATAAATTGTATTATAAAATTTATGGATGTTACAATTAAATTTCTGAAATTTATAACATTCAACCTCTAGGTAACAAATTTTCAATGGGTTTTTACTACTTTCTACTATTTACAATTTAAATAATTCATGATTTCTACATAAAAATTGCTAAAAATTTCATGAGAAACTTGTTGCAAATAGTCAAAGAGGATTATTGGTGTTATGAAACTTTAAAATTTTCTTCTTTTTGTCACACTTCTTTAATTTTTTACTAATTTTTACAATATACAAATTAAATAATTGATATTTTATATAAAAAAATTGCAAAAAGTTTAACAAGAAACAAGTTAACTACAACTAGGATAGGATTTGTGTTCTTGAATTTGACAAATTCCATCTGCTAGTAACCCTTTTTTAATTCTTTTTACTATTTTTAACTATTTCCAATTTAAATAATTGAACTTTTATGTACAAAAAGATCTCAAAATTTCATAACAAACAAGTTGGCAGATACTGAAATGGGATTATTTTATGAAATTTATAAAATTCAATCTCTAGGTAACAAATTTTCAATTGTTTTTTACTACTTTCTACTATTTACAATTTAAATAATTCATCCTTTCTACATAAAAATAGCTCCAAATTTCATGAGAAACTTGTTGCAAATAGTCAAAGAGGATTATTAGTGTTATGAAATTTTAAAATTTTATTCTTTTCGTGACACTTCTTCAATTTTTTACTAATTTTTACTATTTACAAAATAAATAATTGATATTTTATATAAAAGAATTGCAAAAAGTTTAACAAGTAACGAGTTGGCCAATACTAGAATAGGATTTGTTTTCTTAAATTTGACAAATTTCACCTCCTGCAAAAACTTTTTTAGTTTTTTACTATTTTTAACTCTTTACAATTCAAATAATTCAACTTTTATGTACAAAAAGATCTCAAAATTTCATAACAAACAGTTTGGCGGATACTCAAATGGGATTAGTTTCTGAAATTTCAAAACTTCAATCTCTAGGTAATAATTTTTCAATTGTTTTTTACTACTTTCTACTATTTACAATTTAAATAATTCATGTTTTCTACATAAAAATTCCTCAAAATTTCATAAGAAACTCGTTGCAAATTGTCAAAGGGATTATTGGTGTTATGACATTTGAAAATTTTGTCCTTTTTATGACACTTCTTTACTTTCGTACTAATTTTTACTCTTTACAATTTAAATAATTGATATTTTTTTTACAAAACTTGCAAAAAAATTAACAAGAAACAAGTTGGCCAATACCAGGATAGGATTTGTGTTCTTAAATTTGACAAGTTCTATCTCCTGTAACACTTTTTTAATTCTTTTTACTATTTTTAACTATATACAATTCAAATAATTGAGATTTCATGTACAAAAAGAACTCAAAATTTCATAATAAACATGTTGGCGGATACTCAAATGGGATTAGTTTCTGAAATTTAACAAATTCAATCTCTAGGTAACAAATTTTCAATTGTTTTTTTATACTTTCTACTATTTACAACTTAAATAATTCAGGTTTTCTACATACAAATTGCTCAAAATTTCATGAGAAACTTGTTCCAAATACTTAAAGGGGATTAATGGTGTTACGAAATTTGAAAATTTTCTTGCTTTTGTGACAGTTACTTAATTTTTTTAGTAATTTTTCCTATTTGAGATCTAAATAATCGAAATTTTAAATATAAAAATAGGAAAAAGATTCACAAGAAAGAAGTTGGCCAATATAGTATAGGATTTGTGTTCTTAAATTTGACAAATTTCACCTCCTGCTAAAACTTTTTTAATTTTTTACTATTTTTAACTATTTACAATCCAAATAATTCAACTTTGATGTACAAAAAGATCTCAAAATTTCTTAACAAACAGTTTGGCGGATACTCAAATGGGATTAGTTTCTGAAATTTCAAAACTTCAATCTCTAGGTAATAATTTTTCAATTGTTTTTTACTACTTTCTACTATTTACAATTTAAATAATTCATGTTTTCTACATAAAAATTCCTCAAAATTTTATAAGAAACTCGTTGCAAATTGTCAAAGGGATTATTGGTGTTATGACATTTGAAAATTTTGTTCTTTTTATGACACTTCTTTACTTTTTTACTAATTTTTACTCTTTACAATTTAAATAATTGATATTTTTTTTACAAAACTTGCAAAAAATTTAACAAGAAACAAGTTGGCCAATACCAGAATAGGATTTGTGTTCTTAAATTTGACAAGTTCTATCTCCTGTAACACTTTTTTAATTCTTTTTACTATTTTTAACTATATACAATTCAAATAATTGAGATTTCATGTACAAAAAGAACTCAAAATTTCATAATAAACATGTTGGCGGATACTCAAATGGGATTAGTTTCTGAAATTTAACAAATTCAATCTCTAGGTAACAAATTTTCAATTGTTTTTTTATACTTTCTACTATTTACAACTTAAATAATTCAGGTTTTCTACATACAAATTGCTCAAAATTTCATGAGAAACTTGTTCCAAATACTTAAAGGGGATTAATGGTGTTACGAAATTTGAAAATTTTCTTGCTTTTGTGACAGTTACTTAATTTTTTTAGTAATTTTTCCTATTTGAGATCTAAATAATCGAAATTTTAAATATAAAAATAGGAAAAAGATTCACAAGAAAGAAGTTGGCCAACACTAGTATAGGATTTGTGTTCTTAAATTTGACTAATTTCACCTCCTGCTAAAACTTTTTTAATTTTTTACTATTTTTAACTATTTACAATCCAAATAATTCAACTTTGATGTACAAAAAGATCTCAAAATTTCTTAACAAACAGTTTGGCGGATACTCAAATGGGATTAGTTTCTGAAATTTCAAAACTTCAATCTCTAGGTAATAATTTTTCAATTGTTTTTTACTACTTTCTACTATTTACAATTTAAATAATTCATGTTTTCTACATAAAAATTCCTCAAAATTTCAGAAGAAACTCGTTGCAAATTGTCAAAGGGATTATTGGTGTTATGACATTTGAAAATTTTGTTCTTTTTATGACACTTCTTTACTTTTTTACTAATTTTTACTCTTTACAATTTAAATAATTGATATTTTTTTTACAAAACTTGCAAAAAATTTAA
This sequence comes from Vigna unguiculata, assembly GCF_037176805.1. Lineage (NCBI taxonomy): Eukaryota > Viridiplantae > Streptophyta > Magnoliopsida > Fabales > Fabaceae > Vigna > Vigna unguiculata. Next base: position 24,014,877 of record NC_140801.1, read on the forward strand.
CAAGAAACAAGTTGGCCAATACCAGGATAGGATTTGTGTTCTTAAATTTGACAAGTTCTATCTCCTGTAACACTTTTTTAATTCTTTTTACTATTTTTAACTATATACAATTCAAATAATTGAGATTTTTTGTACAAAAAGAACTCAAAATTTCATAATAAACATGTTGGCGGATACTCAAATGGGATTAGTTTCTGAAATTTAACAAATTCAATCTCTAGGTATAAAATTTTCAATTGTTTTTTTATACTTTCTACTATTTACAACTTAAATAATTCAGGTTTTCTACATACAAATTGCTCAAAATTTCATGAGAAACTTGTTCCAAATACTTAAAGGGGATTAATGGTGTTACGAAATTTGAAAATTTTCTTGCTTTTGTGACAGTTACTTAATTTTTTTAGTAATTTTTCCTATTTGAGATCTAAATAATCGAAATTTTAAATATAAAAATAGGAAAAAGATTCACAAGAAAGAAGTTGGCCAACACTAGTATAGGATTTGTGTTCTTAAATTTGACTAATTTCACCTCCTGCTAAAACTTTTTTAATTTTTTACTATTTTTAACTATTTACAATTCAAATAATTCAACTTTTATGTACAAAAAGATCTCAAAATTTCATAACAAAGAGTTTGGCGGATACTCAAATGGGATTAGTTTCTGAAATTTCAAAACTTCAATCTCTAGGTAATAATTTTTCAATTGTTTTTTACTACTTTCTACTATTTACAATTTAAATAATTCATGTTTTCTACATAAAAATTCCTCAAAATTTCATAAGAAACTCGTTGCAAATTGTCAAAGGGATTATTGGTGTTATGACATTTGAAAATTTTGTTCTTTTTATGACACTTCTTTACTTTTTTACTAATTTTTACTCTTTACAATTTAAATAATTGATATTTTTTTTACAAAACTTGCAAAAAATTTAACAAGAAACAAGTTGGCCAATACCAGGATAGGATTTGTGTTCTTAAATTTGACAAGTTCTATCTCCTGTAACACTTTTTTAATTCTTTTTACTATTTTTAACTATATACAATTCAAATAATTGAGATTTCATGTACAAAAAGAACTCAAAATTTCATAATAAACATGTTGTCGGATACTCAAATGGGATTAGTTTCTAAAATTTAACAAATTCAATCTCTAGGTAACAAATTTTCAATTGTTTTTTTATACTTTCTACTATTTACAACTTAAATAATTCAGGTTTTCTACATACAAATTGCTCAAAATTTCATGAGAAACTTGTTCCAAATACTTAAAGGGGATTAATGGTGTTACGAAATTTGAAAATTTTCTTGCTTTTGTGACAGTTACTTAATTTTTTTAGTAATTTTTCCTATTTGAGATCTAAATAATCGAAATTTTAAATATAAAAATAGGAAAAAGATTCACAAGAAAGAAGTTGGCCAACACTAGTATAGGATTTGTGTTCTTAAATTTGACTAATTTCACCTCCTGCTAAAACTTTTTTAATTTTTTACTATTTTTAACTATTTACAATCCAAATAATTCAACTTTGATGTACAAAAAGATCTCAAAATTTCTTAACAAACAGTTTGGCGGATATTCAAATGGGATTAGTTTCTGAATTTTCAAAACTTCAATCTCTAGGTAATAATTTTTCAATTGTTTTTTACTACTTTCTACTATTTACAATTTAAATAATTCATGTTTTCTACATAAAAATTCCTCAAAATTTCAGAAGAAACTCGTTGCAAATTGTCAAAGGGATTATTGGTGTTATGACATTTGAAAATTTTGTTCTTTTTATGACACTTCTTTACTTTTTTACTAATTTTTACTCTTTACAATTTAAATAATTGATATTTTTTTTACAAAACTTGCAAAAAATTTAACAAGAAACAAGTTGGCCAATACCAGGATAGGATTTGTGTTCTTAAATTTGACAAGTTCTATCTCCTGTAACACTTTTTTAATTCTTTTTACTATTTTTAACTATATACAATTCAAATAATTGAGATTTTTTGTACAAAAAGAACTCAAAATTTCATAATAAACATGTTGGCGGATACTCAAATGGGATTAGTTTCTGAAATTTAACAAATTCAATCTCTAGGTATAAAATTTTCAATTGTTTTTTTATACTTTCTACTATTTACAACTTAAATAATTCAGGTTTTCTACATACAAATTGCTCAAAATTTCATGAGAAACTTGTTCCAAATACTTAAAGGGGATTAATGGTGTTACGAAATTTGAAAATTTTCTTGCTCTTGTGACAGTTACACAATTTTTTTAGTAATTTTTACTATTTGAGATCTAAATAATCGAAATTTTAAATATAAAAATAGGAAAAAAAATCACAAGAAAGAAGTTGGCCAATACTAGTATAGGATTTGTGTTCTTAAATTTGACAAATTTCACCTCCTGCTAAAACTTTTTTAATTTTTTACTATTTTTAACTATTTACAATTCAAATAATTCAACTTTTATGTACAAAAAGATCTCAAAATTTCATAACAAAGAGTTTGGCGGATACTCAAATGGGATTAGTTTCTCAAATTTCAAAAATTCAATCTCTAGGTAATAATTTTTCAATTCTTTTTTACTACTTTCTACTATTTACAATTTAAATAATTCATGTTTTCTACATAAAAATTCCTCAAAATTTTATAAGAAAGTCGTTGCGAATTGTCAAAGGGATTACTATTGTTATGAAATTTGAAAATTTTGTTCTTTTTATTTTACTACTTTACTTTTTTACTAATTTTTACTATTTACAATTTAAATAATTGATATTTTTTATACAAAACTTGCAAAAAATTTAACAAGAAACAAGTTGGCCAATACCAGGATAGGATTTGTGTTCTTAAATTTGACAAGTTCTATCTCCTATAACACTTTTTTAATTCTTTTTACTATTTTTAACTATATACAATTCAAATAATTGAGATTTTATGTACAAAAAGAACTCAAATTTCATAATAAACATGTTGGCGGATACTCAAATGGGATTAGTTTCTGAAATTTCACAAATTCAATCTCTAGGTAACAAATTTTCATTTGTTTTTTTATACTTTCTACTATTTACAATTTAAATAATTCACGTTTTCTACATACAAATTGCTCAAAATTTCATGAGAAACTTGTTCCAAATACTTAAAGGGGATTAATGGTGTTACAAAATTTGAAAATTTTCTTGCTTTTGTGACAGTTACTTAATTTTTTTGGTAATTTTTACTATTTGAGACCTAAATAATCGAAATTTGAAATATAAAAATAGGAAAAAAATTCACAAGAAAGAAGTTAGCCAATACTAGTATAGTATTTGTGTTCTTAAATTTGACAAATTTCACCTCCTGCTAACTCTTTTTTAATTGTTTTTACTATTTTTAACTATTTACAATTCAAATAATTGAAATTTTATGTACAAAAATATCTCAAAATTTCATAATAAACAGGTGGGCTGATACTCATATGCGATTTGTTTCTGAAAATTTAAAAAAATTTAATCTCTAGGTAACAATTTTTCAACTTTTTTTACTACTTTCTACTATTTACAATTTAAATAATTCACGTTTTCTACATAAAAATTGCTCAAAATTTCATAAGAAACTTGTTGCAAATTGTCAAAGGGATTATTGGTCTGTGACAATTCTTTTATTTTTTACTAATTTTTACTATTTACAATTTAAATAATTGATATTTTATATATAAAAATTGCAAAAAAATTAACAAGAAACAAATTGGCTAATACTAGGATAGAATTTGTGTTCTTAAATTTGACAAGTTCCATCTCTTGTAACTCTATTGAATTCTTTTTACTATTTTTAACTATTTACATTTCAAATAATTGAACTTTTATGTACAAAAAGATCTCAAAATTTCATAACAAACATGTTGGCGGATACTCAAATGGGATTAGTTTCTGAAATTTCAAAAATTCAATCTCTAGGTAATAATTTTTCAATTGTTTTTTACTACTTTGTACTATTTACAATTTAAATAATTCATGTTTTCTACATAAAAATTCCTCAAAATTTCATAAGAAACTCGTTGCAAATTGTCAAAGGGATTACTGTTGTTATGAAATTTGAAAATTTTGTTCTTTTTATTTTACTACTTTACCTTTTTACTAATTTTTACTATTTACAATTTAAATAATTGATATTTTTTATACAAAACTTGCAAAAAATTTAACAACAAATAAGTTGGCCAATACTTGGATAGGGTTTGTGTTCTTAAATTTGAAAAATTCCATCTCCTGGTAACTCTTTTTTAATTGTTTTTACTATTTTTAACTATTTACAATTCAAATAATTGAAATTTTATGTACAAAAATATCTCAAAATTTCATAACAAACAGGTTGGCTGATACTCATATGCGATTTGTTTCTGAAATTTAAAAAAATTTAATCTCTAGGTAACAATTTTTCAACTTCTTTTACTACTTTCTACTATTTACAATTTAAATAATTCACGTTTTCTACATAAAAATTGCTCAAAATTTCATAAGAAACTTGTTGCAAATTGTCAAAGGGATTATTGGTATGTGACAATTCTTTTATTTTTTACTAATTTTTACTATTTACAATTTAAATAATTGATATTTTATATATAAAAATTGCAAAAAAATTAACAAGAAACAAATTGGCCAATACTAGGATAGAATTTCTGTTCTTAAATTTGACAAGTTCCATCTCTAGTAACTCTATTGAATTCTTTTTACTATTTTTAACTATTTACATTTCAAATAATTGAACTTTTATGTACAAAAAGATCTCAAAATTTCATAACAAACATGTTGGCGGATACTCAAATGGGATTAGTTTCTGAAATTTCAAAAATTCAATCTCTAGGTAATAATTTTTCAATTGTTTTTTACTACTTTCTACTATTTACAATTTAAATAATTCATGTTTTCTACATAAAAATTCCTCAAAATTTCATAAGAAACTCGTTGCAAATTGTCAAAGGGATTACTGTTGTTATGAAATTTGAAAATTTTGTTCTTTTTATGACACTTCTTTATATTTTTACTAATTTTTACTATTTACAATTTAAATAATTGATATTTTTTATACAAAACTATCAAAAAGTATAACAAGAAACAAGTTGGCCAATACCAGGATAGGATTTGTGTTCTTAAATTTGACAAGTTCTATCTCCTGTAACACTTTTTTAATTCTTTTTACTATTTTTAACTATATACAATTCAAATAATTGAGATTTTTTGTACAAAAAGAACTCAAAATTTCATAATAAACATGTTGGCGGATACTCAAATGGGATTAGTTTCTGAAATTTAACAAATTCAATCTCTAGGTATAAAATTTTCAATTGTTTTTTTATACTTTCTACTATTTACAACTTAAATAATTCAGGTTTTCTACATACAAATTGCTCAAAATTTCATGAGAAACTTGTTCCAAATACTTAAAGGGGATTAATGGTGTTACGAAATTTGAAAATTTTCTTGCTCTTGTGACAGTTACACAATTTTTTTAGTAATTTTTACTATTTGAGATCTAAATAATCGAAATTTTAAATATAAAAATAGGAAAAAAAATCACAAGAAAGAAGTTGGCCAATACTAGTATAGGATTTGTGTTCTTAAATTTGACAAATTTCACCTCCTGCTAAAACTTTTTTAATTTTTTACTATTTTTAACTATTTACAATTCAAATAATTCAACTTTTATGTACAAAAAGATCTCAAAATTTCATAACAAAGAGTTTGGCGGATACTCAAATGGGATTAGTTTCTCAAATTTCAAAAATTCAATCTCTAGGTAATAATTTTTCAATTCTTTTTTACTACTTTCTACTATTTACAATTTAAATAATTCATGTTTTCTACATAAAAATTCCTCAAAATTTTATAAGAAAGTCGTTGCGAATTGTCAAAGGGATTACTATTGTTATGAAATTTGAAAATTTTGTTCTTTTTATTTTACTACTTTACTTTTTTACTAATTTTTACTATTTACAATTTAAATAATTGATATTTTTTATACAAAACTTGCAAAAAATTTAACAAGAAACAAGTTGGCCAATACCAGGATAGGATTTGTGTTCTTAAATTTGACAAGTTCTATCTCCTATAACACTTTTTTAATTCTTTTTACTATTTTTAACTATATACAATTCAAATAATTGAGATTTTATGTACAAAAAGAACTCAAAATTTCATAATAAACATGTTGGCGGATACTCAAATGGGATTAGTTTCTGAAATTTCACAAATTCAATCTCTAGGTAACAAATTTTCATTTGTTTTTTTATACTTTCTACTATTTACAATTTAAATAATTCACGTTTTCTACATACAAATTGCTCAAAATTTCATGAGAAACTTGTTCCAAATACTTAAAGGGGATTAATGGTGTTACAAAATTTGAAAATTTTCTTGCTTTTGTGACAGTTACTTAATTTTTTTGGTAATTTTTACTATTTGAGACCTAAATAATCGAAATTTGAAATATAAAAATAGGAAAAAAATTCACAAGAAAGAAGTTAGCCAATACTAGTATAGTATTTGTGTTCTTAAATTTGACAAATTTCACCTCCTGCTAACTCTTTTTTAATTGTTTTTACTATTTTTAACTATTTACAATTCAAATAATTGAAATTTTATGTACAAAAATATCTCAAAATTTCATAATAAACAGGTGGGCTGATACTCATATGCGATTTGTTTCTGAAAATTTAAAAAAATTTAATCTCTAGGTAACAATTTTTCAACTTTTTTTACTACTTTCTACTATTTACAATTTAAATAATTCACGTTTTCTACATAAAAATTGCTCAAAATTTCATAAGAAACTTGTTGCAAATTGTCAAAGGGATTATTGGTCTGTGACAATTCTTTTATTTTTTACTAATTTTTACTATTTACAATTTAAATAATTGATATTTTATATATAAAAATTGCAAAAAAATTAACAAGAAACAAATTGGCCAATACTAGGATAGAATTTGTGTTCTTAAATTTGACAAGTTCCATCTCTTGTAACTCTATTGAATTCTTTTTACTATTTTTAACTATTTACATTTCAAATAATTGAACTTTTATGTACAAAAAGATCTCAAAATTTCATAACAAACATGTTGGCGGATACTCAAATGGGATTAGTTTCTGAAATTTCAAAAATTCAATCTCTAGGTAATAATTTTTCAATTGTTTTTTACTACTTTGTACTATTTACAATTTAAATAATTCATGTTTTCTACATAAAAATTCCTCAAAATTTCATAAGAAACTCGTTGCAAATTGTCAAAGGGATTACTGTTGTTATGAAATTTGAAAATTTTGTTCTTTTTATTTTACTACTTTACCTTTTTACTAATTTTTACTATTTACAATTTAAATAATTGATATTTTTTATACAAAACTTGCAAAAAATTTAACAACAAACAAGTTGGCCAATACTTGGATAGGGTTTGTGTTCTTAAATTTGAAAAATTCCATCTCCTGGTAACTCTTTTTTAATTGTTTTTACTATTTTTAACTATTTACAATTCAAATAATTGAAATTTTATGTACAAAAATATCTCAAAATTTCATAACAAACAGGTTGGCTGATACTCATATGCGATTTGTTTCTGAAATTTAAAAAAATTTAATCTCTAGGTAACAATTTTTCAACTTCTTTTACTACTTTCTACTATTTACAATTTAAATAATTCACGTTTTCTACATAAAAATTGCTCAAAATTTCATAAGAAACTTGTTGCAAATTGTCAAAGGGATTATTGGTATGTGACAATTCTTTTATTTTTTACTAATTTTTACTATTTACAATTTAAATAATTGATATTTTATATATAAAAATTGCAAAAAAATTAACAAGAAACAAATTGGCCAATACTAGGATAGAATTTCTGTTCTTAAATTTGACAAGTTCCATCTCTAGTAACTCTATTGAATTCTTTTTACTATTTTTAACTATTTACATTTCAAATAATTGAACTTTTATGTACAAAAAGATCTCAAAATTTCATAACAAACATGTTGGCGGATACTCAAATGGGATTAGTTTCTGAAATTTCAAAAATTCAATCTCTAGGTAATAATTTTTCAATTGTTTTTTACTACTTTCTACTATTTACAATTTAAATAATTCATGTTTTCTACATAAAAATTCCTCAAAATTTCATAAGAAACTCGTTGCAAATTGTCAAAGGGATTACTGTTGTTATGAAATTTGAAAATTTTGTTCTTTTTATGACACTTCTTTATATTTTTACTAATTTTTACTATTTACAATTTAAATAATTGATATTTTTTATACAAAACTATCAAAAAGTATAACAAGAAACAAGTTGGCCAATACCAGGATAGGATTTGTGTTCTTAAATTTGACAAGTTCCATCTCCTGTAACACTTTTTCAAATCTTTTTACTGTATTTAACTATATACAATTCAAATAATTGAAATTTTATGTACAAAAAGAACTCAAAATTTCATGATAAACATGTTGGCGTATACTCAAATGGGATTAGTTTCTGAAATTTAACAAATTCAATCTCTTGGTAACAAATTTTCAATTGTTTTTTTATACTTTCTACTATTTACAACTTAAATAATTCAGGTTTTCTACATACAAATTGCTCAAAATTTCATGAGAAACTTGTTGCAAATACTTAAAAGGGATTAATGGTGTTACGAAATTTGAAAATTTTCTTGCTTTTGTGACAGTTACTTAATTTTTTTGTAATTTTTACCATTTGGGATGTAAATAATCGAAATTTTAAGTATAAAAATAGGAAAAAAATTCACAAGAAAGAAGTTGGCTAATACTAGTATAGAATTTGTGTTCTTAAATTTGACAAATTTCACCTCATGGTAAAACTTTTTTAATTTTTTACTATTTTTAACTATTTACAATTCAAATAATTCAACTTTTATGTACAAAAAGGTCTCAAAATTTCATAACAAACAGTTTGGCGGATACTCAAATGGGATTAGTTTCTAAAATTTCAAAAATTCAATCTCTAGGTAATAATTTTTCAATTGTTTTTTACTACTTTGTACTATTTACAATTTAAATAATTCATGTTTTCTACATAAAAATTCCTCAAAATTTTATAAGAAAGTCGTTGCAAATTGTCAAAGGGATTACTGTTGTTATGAAATTTGAAAATTTTGTTCTTTTTTGTTTTACTACTTTACTTTTTTACTAATTTTTACTATTTGTAATTTAAATAATTGATATTTTTTATACAAAACTTGCAAAAAATTTAACAAGAAACAAGTTGCCCAATACTTGGATAGGGTTTGTGTTCTTAAATTTGACAAATTCCATCTCCTGGTAACTCTTTTTTAATTGTTTTTAATATTTTTAACTATTTACAATTCAAATAATTGAAATTTTATGTACAAAAATATCTCAAAATTTCATAACAAACAGGTTGGCTGATACTCATATGCTATTTGTTTCTGAAATTTAAAAAAATTTAATCTCTAAGTAACACTTTTTCAACTTTTTTGACTACTTTCTACTATTTACAATTTAAATAATTCACGTTTTCTACATAAAAGTTGCTCAAAATTTCATAAGAAACTTGTTGCAAATTGTCAAAGGGATTATTGGTCTGTGACAATTCTTTTATTTTTTACTAATTTTTACTATTTACAATTTAAATATTTGATATTTTATATATAAAAATTGCAAAAAAATTAACAAGAAACAAATTGGCCAATACTAGGATAGAATTTGTGTTCTTAAATTTGACAAGTTCCATCTCTTGTAACTCTATTTAATTCTTTTTACTATTTTTAACTATACATTTCAAATAATTGAACTTTTATGTATAAAAAGATCTCAAAATTTCATAACAAACATGTTGGCAGATACTCAAATGGGATTCATTTCTGAAATTTAAAAAATTCAATCTCTAGGTAACCAATTTTCAATTGTTCTTTACTACTTTCTACTATTTACAATTTAAATAATTCACGTTTTCTACATAAAAATTGCTCAAAATTTCATAAGAAACTTGTTGCAAATTGTCAAAGGGATTATTGGTCTGTGACAATTCTTTTATTTTTTACTAATTTTTACTATTTAGAATTTAAATAATTGATATTTTATATATAAAAATTGCAAAAAAATTAACAAGAAACAAATTGGCCAATACTAGGATAGAATTTGTGTTCTTAAATTTGACAAGTTCCATCTCTTGTAACTCTATTTAATTCTTTTTACTATTTTTAACTATTTACATTTCAGATAATAGAACTTTTATGTACAAAAAGATCTCAAAATTTCATAACAAACAGGTTGGCAGATACTCAAATGGGATTAGTTTCTGAAATTTAAAAAATTCAATCTCTAGGTAACAAATTTTCAATTGTTCTTTACTACTTTCTACTATTTACAATTTAAATAATTCATGTTTTCTACATAAAAATTGCTCAAAGTTTCTTAAGAAACTTGTCGCAAATACTCAAAGGGGATTACTGGTGTGATGAAATTTGAAAAATTTCCTATTTTTCTACCGTTTATTTTAATTCTTTTACTAAATTTTACTATTTACTAATTAAATAATTGAAATTTTATATATAATAATTCTATAAAATTTCACAAGAAACAAGTTGACCAATACTAGGATAGGGTTTGTGTTCTTAAATTTGACAAATTTCATCTCCTAGTAACCTTTTTTTAATTGTTTTTACTATTTTAACTATTTACAATTCAAATAATTGAAATTTTATGTACAAAAATATCTCAAAATTTCATAACAAACTGATTGGCAGATACTCATATGCGATTTGTTTCTGAAATTTAAAAAATTCAATCTCTAGGTAACAATTTTTCAAATTTTTTTACTACTTTCTACTACTTACAACTTAAATAATTCATGTTTTCTACATACAAATTGCTCAAAATTTCATGGGAAACTTGTTGCAAATACTCAAAGGGAATTAATGGTGTTACGAAATTTGAAAGTTTTCTTGTTTTTGTGACAGTTACTTAATTTTTTTAGTAATTTTTACTATTTAAGATCTAAATAATCCAAATTTTATATATGAAAATGGGAAAAAATTCACAAGAAAGAAGTTGGCCAATACTGTAATGTCCCATTTAATTATTAAGCGAAATTAAAAGACACATCATACAAAATAGTAATGTAGAGTAGTCCTGGGTCCTTAACACAACCCCTACAAACTGGGCACACCATGATGCCAACGGAAACCAAATAAATGTCTAACAAAATGATGAGAGTAGAATAGTAAGGCATAGAGCAATGCGTGGGCCGTAGCTCTAAAGAAAACCCATGAAGAAAAGAAACATAAAATCAAGTCTAGATGGCTAAGCAGCGGAATCGCTATTTCCTTGCTGACCGCGGGAACCTCGCCCATCTACTCCCATCAATTAAATTGATGATCATCGCAAGAAAGAAGAGCCACATACAAGACAACCATACAACAAACAGGGTAAGCTAGAGCCAACAACATTTTCATCATACAGTCAAATATACTTTCACCATCCAATATCCATACAACAACCAAGCATGTTATGACTTTTCAATCAATACACTACGACTCGACTCGACTCATCTGGATACGTAGAACCTGGTCAGATTCAGCGGATGGTTGCACTTGTGGTGGATACCTCTGCTCACCCCCGAGTTGGTCACCCCCGAGCTATGTGTTACAAGTGTTACAATGAATCAGTTTTCCCTCACCACAAGGTTAACCCTTAATGAATTTCAGGCCTCCTTCTACTCTCACCACAGGAGTCAATCCACTCTAGGTGAGACTAACTGACCCCTTAGAGCGTTAGGATGCAACCTTACCTTGAATCCTTACCTAGTTATATAGATGGGGCACCACCATAGACACCCACTAACAGGGGCCATGAAATTACGTCCCGACCACTGAAGCGCAACCCCGAAGGTCTCACCTAGAGACTCCAAGGAATTACACACGACACAAACCAAGAATCATAAAACAACAAAGAGAAAACACTAATCATGCTTTCAATTTCATACCATCCTCTGAAAATAATTCCTCATTCGTATCATATGTTGAATCCTTACCACTGGTCCATACCACCTCATGTGTGTCGGGCCTCATCTCATATCAATACCATGTCCCATTAATACCAACTCACTCATTAATTTCACATGCCAAGTTTCCACGATATCCATCATTCCATTCATGAATTATGTCACGCATGCATGTCAGTCCATTATATATATTTATCTATCTCAACATAACAATCATACCCCAATAATTACCAATCATTCAAGAGCAACCAAGCACCCAAACCACGCACTGTCTCGCCCAGCCCCTCGCTCAGGCGAGATAGTCTTGCTCAGGCGAGCCCCCTTCGCCTAGGCGAGGGCTCAAAAACAGAAACAAGAACCAACGTGGGATCTCGCTTAGGTGAGACCCCTCTCTCCTAGGCGAGTTGTTCGCTCGCTCAAAATAATGAGCTGGTCGCCTGGGCGACCTTTCGCGAAAAAGGTTTGGGCGAGCCTCCGCCAGACTCGCTTAGGCGAGTCTGACTCGCCTGGGCGAGATTACCAGTTCTCGCCCTGGTCTCACCTGCAGCAGATGTATCTTTTCCAAACCCACCAATCATATACAAGGTATACCACGCACCCCAAACCACGATTTATCCATACAAATATCCAGCAAACTCTTAAAACAGATCAAAAACAACTCAAACTCGAAACCCTAACTTCCCGTACCTGGAGGAAGGGTTAACAGAAGCCTTGGCGGCACGATAGCGAGCACTGTAGCTCTAGGAGTGGGCTAAAGAGCTGAAAACAGAGGATAAATGGCACAAGGCCATATTATTATGAAATCCTAACTGTCAAATACGAAGAAGATCGATGGAAACCACACAACCTAAAGAAAATATTTACGTTGCGTAGGAACTGATGTGTGTTAGCTCAAAGAAGACCTAGTGCAAAACCCTAGCAGAGCGTCTTGTGCGAGACGAGTAAGGTGACGGCTGATTTTTCTGAAAGAGTGAAAGTGGAACTGTTAGGGCAGACTAGGGTTCAGCTTTATACTTTTGGCCAGCTCTTAGGCCCATTAGATTTTTTGGGCAGCCCTTCTAGTTAAAGGTATAAGAATAATTAGGGCCTTACAAATACTAGGATAGGATTTGTGTTCTTAAATTTGACAAATTTCACCTCCTGGTAATACTTTTTTAATTCTTTTTACTATTTTTAACTATTTACAATTCAAATAATTGAACTTTTATGTACAAAAAGATCTCAAAATTTCATAACAAACAAATTGGCGGATCCTCAAATGGGATTAGTTTCTGAAACTTAAAAAATTCAATCTCTAGGTAACAAATTTTCAATTGTTTTTTACTACTTTCTACTATTTACAATTTAAATGATTCATGTTTTCTACATAAAAATTGCTCAAAGTTTCTTAAGAAACTTGTTTCAAATACTCAAAGGGGATTATTGGTGTTATGAAATTTGAAAAATTTCCTATTTTTCTACTATTTATTTTAATTCTTTTACTATTTTTTACTATTTACAAATTAAATAATGGATATTTAATATATAAAAATTCAAAAAAATTTCACAACAAACAAGTTGGCCAATACTAGGATAGGGTTTGTGTTCTTAAATTTGACAAATTTCATCCCCTGGTAACCATTTTTAAATTGTTTTTACTATTTTTAACTATTTACAATTCAAATAATTGAAATTTTATGTTCAAAAATATCACAAAATTTCATAACAAGCAGGTTGGCAGATACTCATATGTGATTTGTTTCTGAAATTTAAAAAATTCAATCTCTAGGTAAAAGTTTTCCAATTGTTTTACTAGTTTCTACTATTTACAATTTAAATAATTCATGTTTTCTACATAAAAATTGTTCAAAATTTCATAAGAAATTTGTTGCAAATTGTCAAAGGGATTATTGGTGTTATGAAATTTGAAAATATTCTTCTTTTTGTGACACTTCTTTAATTTTTTACTAATTTTTACTATTTACAATTTAAATAATTGATATTTTATATATAAAAATTGCAAAATATTTCACAAGAAAAAAGTTGGTCAATACTAGGATTGGATTTGTGTTCTTAAATTTGACAAATTTCATCTTCTGGTAAGACTTTTATAATTCTTTTTACTATTTTTAACTATTAACAATTTAAATAATTGAAATTTAATGTACCAAAAAATCTCAATATTTCATAACAAACAGGTTGACGAACACTTAAATGCGATTTGTTTCTGAAATTTAAAAAATTCAATCTCTAGGTAAAAAAATTTCAATTGTTTTTTACTACTTTCTACTATTTACAATTTAAATGATTCATGTTTTCTACATAAAAATTACTCAAAGTTTCTTAAGAAACTTGTTTCAAATACTCAAAGGGGATTATTGGTGTTATGAAATTTGAAAAATTTCCTATTTTTCTACTATTTTTTTTAATTCTTTTACTAATTTTTACTATTTACAAATTAAATAATGGATATTTTATATATAAAAATTCTAAAAAATTTCACAAGAAACAAGTTGGCCAATACTAGGATAGGGTTTGTGTTCTTAAATTTGAGTAATTCCATCTCTTGGTAACCCTTTTTAAATTGTTTTTACTATTTTTAACTATTTACAACTCAAATAATTGAAATTTTATGTACAAAAATATCTCAAAATTTCATAACAAACAGGTTCGCAGATACTCAAAAGCAATTTCTTTCTGACATTTAAAAAATTCAATCTCTAGGTAACAATTTTTCAATTTTTTTTACTACTTTCTACTATTTACAACTTAAATAATTCATGTTTTCTACATAAAAATTGCTCAACATTGCATGAGAAACATGATGCAAATACTCAAAGGGGAATAATGGTGTTATGAAATTTGAAACTTTTCTTCTTTTTGTGACACTTCTTTAATTTTTTACTAATTTTTACTATTTACAATTTAAATAATTGATATTTTATATATAAAAATTGCAAAATAATTAACAAGAAACAAATTGGCCAATACCAGGATAGGATTTTTGTTCTTACATTTGACAAGTTCCATCTCCTGTAACACTTTTCTAATACTTTTTTCTAATTTTAACTATTTACAATTCAAATAATTGAACTTTTATGTACAAAAATATCTCAAAATTTCAGAACAAACAAGTTGGTAGATACTCATATGTGATTTGTTTCTTAAATTTAAAAAATTCAATCTCTAGGTGATGAGCGAGCCTCAGTGAATCTTCGGTGGAAAACTCTTCGCAAGGTCGTGAATCGTCAAATGTTCAGTGGAAATCCACCAAATCGGCAGCGGAAGACGGAGTTCCAGTGGGAAACTCTCACTGAATTGGTAACCGACGAGATTAATAACCTAATCTAGGGTTAGGGTTTAGCTGAGACGAAAGCGGAAATTTATCACTCTCATTCATCAAAGCTACCTTACAATGAAATGGCTGGCCATTTTATAGCTAGAATGGCAACCGTGTGAAAACAGAATGGAAGAAAGTGGATGCCCTCTAACAAGAATCCTAACGACAAAGGTGTGTGTTGCGTGATTTTGTAATCCTAACAAAGGTTTGCACGCGTGATGGGGAAAAGAAAAAGGAAACCCTCGTTGGATTGTTGCTTCAGACGCGTGAAGAGGTGTTAGGGTTGGTTAGCGCTGCGCAGCAACGAAAAGGTGTGCCTTTGAGCTGTGTTCAAATGAAGGAAGCTCTAATAGTGCTTTGACGAAATTGGAATTGGATTTGGTGGATGTGGAGCAAGAGATTTGCGTGAATGGGCTGGTTAGCAGAGACACCTCCATTGTGATGGATGATGAATTGGGCTGACTGAAGACGAGCCCAAATGCCTGCTCCGCACTCAACTTGAAAATTGGTTGCAACGTGATGAACGGAAGAAAGTTGGTGTCCCGCTTGCGGCCCAATTAGATTGGTGGCTGCATATTATAAATGGGCTGCTCGTAACAAAGGAAGCCCACAATGTAAGCGTGCGCAACGCTTATTGGCTTCAAGATTCACTTTTCAATTCCAATTTCAGATGCTGGCGTGAAGAATTGATGGAGTCATGAGCTGAATTAAGAATTGGGCTTCAGGCTCATTATTTGATTGGCCCACTCATGAGATAAGTTGTAAACATGGGCTGCAAGTAACAAACAAGCCTAATTAGAAACAACATTTATTTAATTAAAAATTAAAAAATAAAAGAAAATTAAAAAGGAAAGGGCTTAGGCATTGGCCAATGCTATGAAAAGCCTCTTAGGGTGATATTCATCATCCCCTCCCTCTTAAAAAGGATATGTCCTCAGATCAAGAGGTTTCTTTAAGGCTCACAGTAATTAAAGATGAATTTCTCCAGGATCAAAAATATATCTTCAATAATCATCAAATAAAATTGAATTAAAATCATAATGACCATGCAGTATAGGTGATTGGGAAATGTGTGAAAATGGGCTCTTAAAGATTAAAAAAGATGGTATTCGGCCCACGTCACAAAAAGAATGTTTTACAATTTGACCAAGATGATTTTTGAAATGAATTTTAGAATCAAAGTGTGTTGGTACACAAGATGTTGAGGAGGGTGAAATAAAGGAATGAGATTGAGAACAAAATGGTTGAGAAAAAAACAAAACAAAAGATTTAATGACAAAGTGAATAGAGTTTAAAGATGGAAGAACTTCGTTTGAAAATTGGAACCTAATGGAAGGGATTAGTGAAAGATTTAACACCAAATCCTTAACAATGAGGTCCCTTTTTGCATTTGAAATGACCTTTAACTCTATCACATGTGATTGTATTTCACAATTGTAGAGTTTGTGTTTAATATAGTTTGTGTTTTTTGTAGTCTTTAGTTTTCTTTTTATAAATTTCAAGCAAAGTTCTATTTTTGTTTTGATTAAGAATTTCTTTTAAGAAATTTTTTGAGACTAGTTTGGAAAACCCTGTCTAGGAAAGATTTCGTATTTAAGTTGTCCACTATGACGCACCTCTCTTTCCTGGGAGTAGACCCAACGACATCTTAACTCATTTCTTTCTTGAAATCTTTCTCCAAAACAAGAATAGGAAGAAAAAAAAACACACAGGGAAACACTTTCAGGTGGACTGCATAGTGCATGACTCGGGCCAATTCGGGTCAATTTTATCAACTTTATTCAGAACTTGCGTAAATCACGTAGGAGACTTGAACTCAGGTGTTCTACTGAAGGAGCACCGTCATCATCTAAACCTACCACTAAAAGTGTACCACTAGAATCACCTCCGGTGATTAACATATCTTCTGATCCATCACCTGAACCAGAAATTCAAGAAGATAGAATGGAAGAAAGAACAATAAGAGAGTTGGCTTCACCGGATGCAACAATCACACAAAACATGTGCATCCAATATCCAGATGGAGAATGTGAGCTTAAGTCTAGATTAATCCATCTTCCACCTAAATTCCATGGATTAGCAGGAGAAGACCCGTACCATAATTTGAAAGAATTTCATGTTGTTTGTTCATCCATGAGACCTACAACAGTGACAGAGGAACATATCAAGCTTAAGGCTTTTCCATTCTCATTGCAAGATGCCGCTAAGAATTGGTTATACTGCCTTCCACCAGCATCCATCAATACTTGGGAGACTCTGAAAAGATTATTTTTGGAAAAGTTTTTTCCAGCATCTAGAGTTGTTGCTATTCGCAAAGATATTTATGGGATAAGGCAACAAGAAAGAGAAAATCTTCACGAGTATTGGGAAAGATTCAAAAAGTTATGTGCTTCCTGTCCTCATCACCAAATAAACGAGCATCTCCTCATTCAGTACTTTTATGAGGGTTGAGTATCATGGATAGACAAATGATAGATGCTGCAAGTGGAGGGTCATTGGTGGACAAAACGCCAACAAATGCAAGACAATTGATTGAAAATATGGCGTCGAACCATCAACAATTTTCCACCAGGAGTAATTCTATAACTCTATTGAAGGGAACCCATGGAGTAGATGCTTCATATGTTACAGATCACAAGAAAATAGAAGGGAAGTTGGATGACTTAGCGGCAATGGTAAGGACCTTGACAAACTTACCGAAAAAGCCTATCCCTTCTACTTTATGTGGAATTTGTGCTTCTACTAATCATCCTACAGAGGCTTGTTCTATGTTAAAAGAGACAAGGACGTTAGACAATGAACAACCTCAGGCATATGCTGCAAACATCTATGGCAATAATAGACCACCTCGGCAGCAATACAACCATGATTTGTCCTCCAACAAGTACAACCCAGATTGGAAGGAATATCCCAGTCAGAAATGGGGAAATCAACAGCCTCAACACCAACAAGTCTATCTTCCATCTCAACAGAGGCAACAACCACAACCAGCTGCAACCTCTGGTGATTAGAACATGGAAGCAATGATGAAAATGATGGCTGACATGATGAAGGGACAAATCAATGACTTGAAATAGACAATGGAAGCAACCAATCAAAATTTGCAAAACCAGATTGGACAAATTGCAAATGAGTTAAATTAGATGAAGTCTCAACAAGGCTCAAGCAATTTGTCTGTACAAACTGTAATTAACCCGCGAAATGTAAGTGCTATTACTTTAAGATCGGGTAAGCAAATACAAGGCCTTGGGGATGCCCAAGAAGATGAAGATAAGGACAATGAAGTTGTACCTAATAATCAAAGTGGAAGATTAGATGAAGCAACACAAGCAACATCTGAAATGCCTGCACCCAATGATAATTCCAGGTTGGTATCCCCTAATACTTCCTCTAAAAATTCTTCTCCTTATTCTCCTCCTCCTCCCTATCCAAACCGTTTGAAACCAAAAACTAAAAAGATGTAGGAGTTAGATAAATAAATCTTGAATACTTTCAAGAAAGTGGAGATAAACATCCCTTTGTTGGATGCTGTAAGACAAATTCCTAAATACGCCAAGTTTCTCAAATAATTATGTACACATAAAAGGCGTATTATGGACAAAGAGGTAGTGAACATGGGAAGAAACGTGTCTAGCTTAATTAAGAAGCCTACAGTCAGAATGCCGCAAAAGTGTAAGGATCCAGGTATGTTTTCTGTTCCCTGCATAGGAAGTACTAAGTTTGATAATGCTATGTTAGATTTAGGAGCTTCCATTAATGTAATGCCTTTATCAGTTTTTACTTCACTTCATCTTGGACCTCTTAAGTCTACTGGTGTGGTCATTCAATTGGCCAACCGTAGCACAGTTAACCCTGCAAGTGTGCTAGAAGATGTGCTTGTCCGTGTGGACAAGTTAATTTTTCCTGCAGATTTCTACATCTTGGACATGAAGGATGATGAAGGAAT
The DNA here is from genome assembly GCF_037176805.1 of Vigna unguiculata. Taxonomy (NCBI): domain Eukaryota; kingdom Viridiplantae; phylum Streptophyta; class Magnoliopsida; order Fabales; family Fabaceae; genus Vigna; species Vigna unguiculata. The sequence goes on from NC_140801.1 coordinate 24,034,131, forward strand.
GAGTTCAACCACAATTATCTTGGGAAGACCATTCATGATGACAGCACGTACCAAGACAGACGTGCATGCAGGATCCTTGACTATGGAGATAAGAGATGAGAAGGTGCAGTTCAATGTGCTAGAAGCCATGAAGCACCCGACCGAAGACCATTCTTTGTTTTGTAATGATTTATTGAGTAATGTAGTGAACAATTATGCTTTTGGACTTTTGGACGTTTTATCTGGTTTTTCTTCTTCTTTGGATTTTTCTTTTTCGAATATTTTGGGCTCGATTTTAGACGAAAGAGAAAATTGTAAAATAGGTGATATTGAGGACGCGATGCCACTATATGATACCTCTGAGGCGTCCAAATTTGATGTGAGGTGGCTGAAATTACCTTAGGCAGTAAAATGTTGCCATCTGTGGAACAGCCACCCATTTTGGAGTTAAAACCTTTACCATCTCATTTGAAATATGTTTATCTTGAGAGGGATGGGAAACTCCCTGTTATTATATCTACCTTGCTTACTGACGAACAGGAACAAAAGCTATTGCAGGTTATCAAAGATCACAAGCGAGCAATAGGCTGGACTTTGGTAGATATTCCTGGTATTAGTCCTTCTTTCTGCATGTACAGAATACTCTTGGAGGAGGATGATAAGCCAGTAAGGCAACCTCAGAGGAGACTGAATACTTAGCTGATGGAGGTTGTGAAGAAAGAAGTCACCAAGTTGCTACAAGCAGGTATTATATATCCTATTTCTGACAACACTTGGGTGAGTCCTGTACATGTGGTCCCCAAGAAATCCAGGATCACCGTGGTCAAGAATGAGAAGAACGAGTTGATTCCTACTCGTATTCAGAATAGCTGGAGGGTCCGTATTGATTATAGAAGACTAAACCAGGCCACCAGGAAGGACCACTTTCCTTTACCATTCATGGACTAGATGTTAGACCGATTGGCAAGTAAGTCTCATTACTGTTTTCTTGATGGATTCTCTGGGTATTTTCAGATCTGTATTGCCCTAGAGGATCAACATAAGACTACCTTTACTTGTCCATTCGGTACATATGCTTATAGGAAAATGCCATTTGGCCTTTGCAATGCTCCTGGAACATTTCAGCGATGTATGATGAGTATATTTACAGATTTGTTGGAGCATTGTATTGAGGTTTTTATGGATGATTTTAGTGTATATGGTTCATCTTTTGATCACTGCTTGTCTAATCTTGCTAGAGTCTTGGAGAGATGTGAAGAAACTAACCTTGTTTTAAATTTTGAAAAATGTCATTTTATGGTGGAACAAGGTATAGTTTTAGGTCACGTTGTTTCCAAGAATGGTATATCTGTAGATCCTGCTAAAATTGATATTATTTAACAATTGCCTTACCCCTCTTCTGTGAAAGAGGTTCGATCTTTTCTTGGACATGCAGGATTTTACAAGAGGTTTATTAAGGACTTCAGCAAGATAGCCAACCCTCTCTCCAACTTGTTGCAAAAGGATGTAGCATTTGACTTTGGAGAGAGGTGCAAAGATGCGTTTGATACATTGAAAAAGGCGCTTACCACCACTCCTATCATCCAGCCACCTGACTGGACATTACCATTCGAGTTGATGTGTGATGCATCAAACTTTGCAGTAGGAGCAGTGCTTGCACAAAAAGATGGGAAGCTATCACATGTGATATATTATGCTTCCAGAACGTTGGACACAGCTTAGGATAACTACACCACGACTGAGAAGGAATTATTGGCTGTTGTGTTTGCCTTGGACAAATTCAGACCGTATATACTTGGTTCCAAGGTAATTGTTTATACTGATCATGCAATATTAAAATTCCTTCTGAAGAAAGCAGATTCGAAACCAAGGTTGATCAAATGGATGCTACTGCTCCAAGAGTTTGACATTGAGATTCTAGACAGAAGTGGAGCACATAACTTAGTAGCCAACCATCTTAGTAGGATTGAAAATGGAGAAGATAACATTCCTATTAAGGATGACTTTCCTGATGAAGTCCTCCTAACATTGACTGCTGTGAAAGTTATGTTTCCTGAACCTTGGTTTGCTGACATTGTTAACTATTTGGTTGTTTCTGCTATTCCTTCTCCAAATATGAAAGAACCAAGCTAAAAAGTGAGGCAAAGTACTATATCTGGGAAGACCCAATCTTATGGCACATTGGAAGTGACCAAGTCATAAGGAGGTGTGTTCTCGATATCGAGATACCTCATGTGCTTGAGTTCTGTCATTCGTCTCCTTTTAGTGGACATTATGGCACACAAAGAACAGGTAGGAAGGTGTTGGATTGTGGATTATATTGGCCTACTGTCTTTAAAGATGCACAGAGGGTATATGAAAATTGTGAGCAGTGCCAAAGGGCAGCCAGATCCATTACAAGAAGGGATGAAATGCCTCAACAACCCATGCTATATTTTGAGGTATTTGATATTTGGGGTATTGATTTTATGGGTCCTTTTCCTCCTTCTTTTGGGTTTTCTTATATTTTGCTTGCTGTAGACTATGTCTCCAAATGGGTGGAAGCCATAACTACAAGGACTAATGATTCTCGAGTTGTTATGAGTTTTGTCAGGTCTAACATTTTCTATAGGTTTGTGATAAGCTACTTGAGAACATGTTGAAGAAGTATGGGGTGACACATCACATTGCTACACCATATCACCCCCAAACTAATGGGCAAGCAGAGATCTCTAATAGGGAGATTAAAAAGATACTAGAGAAAGTAGTGAGGCCTAGTTGAAAGGATTGGGCCACAAGATTGGATGATGCTCTTTGGGCACACAGGACAGCCTACAAAGCACCTATAGGTATGTCACCTTTCAGGGTGGTTTTTGGAAAGGCTTGTCATCTACCTGTGGAGATTGAACATCGGGCCTATTGGGCCGTGAAAGCATGCAACTTGGATTTTGAAGAAGCAGGAAATGAGCGTAAACTTCAGTTGCAAGAACTAGAGGAGATTAGGCTTGCAGCCTATGAAAACTCAAAGTTCTATAAAGAGAAAACCAAGAAGTTCCATAACCAAAAGCTTGTGGTTAGAAAGGATTTCAAGGTAGGCCAGACGGTGTTACTATACAAATCCAAGCTTGGTCACATGAGTGGTAATTGCGCTCTACTTGGGAAGGACCATACATTGTTACAGAAGTCTTCCCTTATGGAGGAGTGGAGATCAAAGAAGAATCCTCAGCAAGAACTCTTAAAGTTAATGGGCATCGTCTTCGGATATTCAATGAAAATCAAGATATGCTGAATAAGACGATGGATGGGATGAACTTGACTTCTCCCTCATACCTTCCACCTTGAGGAGGTAAGTACCCTTCATACTTTTTCTTTGCATTTTATACATATTGAATACATTGAGAACAATGCATGGATAAAGTGTGGGGGTGTGGGGAGATTTCCCCCTTTTTTGATTTTGTTTTCTATTTGTTTTATTTTTTCTTTTCTAATTTTGTTTTTTGTTTGTTTTTATTAAAAAAAAATTTTTTGCTTTCAATAAAACATGTTGACATTGGATTTTTTGGATGTGATTCACTAATTGGGACGATCATAATTCTGGGAAAATAAAAGTATTGTGCTATGAATGGATTGGTTCTGTGATTTACTGATTGAGTTGATTTGAGAGTTTCTGGAATAAATCTTTTGTGAAAGAGATTTTGACCTTCTGAGTTTTGAGCTTTATTGTAAGGATGAACTACCATGTGTCATTCCTATTTTTCTTGTGTGACTTGCTCATGTCTTGTTGATACTAAAATTTTTAGCTTGATTATGTTGTCTTGCATCTTAGGTGAACATGCATGATTTGATATGACTGAGGCATTTCTTGTTTTTAGCTACTTGGCCAAATAAGCTAACCATGACATTGATCCATTGGTAGCCCCTTGAGCTTAAACCTTTTTTTCTTGTTTTGAGCATATTGTTAAACCTTAAAAAGAAAAAGACCATTTTTTTCCTTATCTTAGGGAGAAAGAAGGAGCTAGTGGATTATGTTGAGATTGGTTGAGGAATAAAGTGTGGGGGTGAGTATTTCCCCCACAAAGTTATAAAAATGGCAAAAGGAAAATAATTATTGATGACAAAGTGTTGAAATGAAAAATGATTGTTGTCTGAAAAAGAGCAACAAAGGATAAAAGAGAGAAAAAAAAAAGAAAAAAAAAGTAAGGATTGTTTTTGAAACTATGCTCCATAACTCTTTCTTCCTTACTATTTCAAAAACACACAAATCCTAAAGTTTTTCCTACCTTTGCCTTGGCCTCATTATAACCTGTGAAAAGTCCTCATGATTTTTGAATGCATGTTTTCTGATAGCTGTGAATATTAGAGTCTTGCTAAGCATTGAGAGTGTTTACTTGCATGGGTTTTCTGAGTGAAAACACAAGCCAAAACACTTGAGCAAATTTTGGTGAGAAAATATATATTTAACTTGAGTGTTTATCTTTTATAATTGATTATCTTGTAAACTCAAAAGATTAACTCATGTGTGAAAAATAGAATTTTATCCATTTGTATGTGCATGACAACATGATTTCTAGAAGATTGATCTGTTTCCATTTGTATTCATTTCTTTAATCCAGTGAAAATATGAAAAAGAAAACCTCAGAATAAAGTTTTGAAATTGTTCAATTTTGCCTAGGAGTGCAAAAGGATAAGTGTGGGTGTGTGATGAGTTCAAATTTTTGCCCTCATTTAATATTTAAATTTGGGAATTTAATTGAATGTGCTTAAAGATTGATTTAATTAGGATTTGTGATTATTGGATTTATTGAGTACGTTTGGTAAAAATGGCGTAAAAATTGATTTTAGTTACATAAAATATTATTGGATATTCTTACGTTTGTTAATGCAGCTGGAATTTATTTGTGGTCATTAATAATGTGGATTTGAAATATTCAAAGTTACAAAATAAGTCAAAAATCAGGAAATTCTGGAAAAGAATAAATCAGGAGCTAAATGCACTCCCAGATTTTATTTGCACATTCCTCCTGCAAGTGGACCACAAAAATCTGTTCTGCAACCCTAGTTTTTACTAAGTTGCACCCCTCCTACCACTAAACTCCACTCAACCAGATTATGCCATGTGGCAATCCCCACCTTTCAAATCAGGCCAACCATAAGCTGACACGTGTCATAATCCGCCACTCACAAATTGACCAATCAAATCTTGCCACATCACCATCTCCCAAAATGAAACCCTAACCCTAATTTTCTCCTCTCCATCCATCACCATGGCAGTCGCCACCGCCAATCTCGCCGGCCACTGCACCATCATCACCACGCTTCTCCACCTCTATCATCTCGTCAACCTTCAGTCGCCTCCTGCATCAAGTGCAGCCACCACAGTTCAGTCTTCTTCTTCCCTGCACCTGCGTTCCGCGCAGCAGCAACAACTACCAACACCATGCTTGACGAGCCACCACTACAGCACCGTTTGCACAGCCACGCCGAAAATGAAATGGCAGCGGTCACCGTGAATGAAACGCAAAAGCGGCGTGGCCACCACCGTGAGTTCGTGCACCAGCTGCAGCAGTTCGAACCTACACTCACCACCATGGAAGCACAGTTCTGTTATCTTTTCCATTACAGTAGCTGCAGACCTTGCGGCGGTCACCACCTGCATCCTTGCGAGAATCCAGAAGTAACATCACATTCTCGCTGAAAACCACCGTGAGCAGAACCTCCATGCGCCATTCACGAACGCAACTGTAGTAGCCATGGCAGCAACTGCAGTAGCCATGGCAGCAACTTCACCACCATCACTGCAACGCACCATCTTCTTCTTACCGCGACAGGCACCAACGTTCCAACAGCCACCAGCGTGACCCAACCAGCGTAGCCATCACCATTCTCGCTGGCAAGACGCAGTCCAACGCTGTCAACGTCAAAACAGCACACCACCGTGACCAGTCGCGGCCACCACAGATTCTCGTGCAACCATCGTTCTTGCAATCTCGTGAGCAACATCACCTCCGCGCACCAGATCGGAGAAGAAGAACCTCTGCATCTGAACCATTTTCCATCTTCTCCGAGCACCACCACAGCCGCAGCTGCATCTCCATCATCACCAACAATCTCACCGGAGAAGAAGAAGACCGAACCAGAACTGCGCCATTGCAGAAGCAGCACGCCACCGCAACTTCCTCCTTCATCCCTGCACCAGCTTCACGGCCACCGCGGACGAGCCAACGCCGGCAGCAGAGGAGTAGCCATCATTGCCATCTCCATCTCTATTGCATCTGCAGAAACCCTAATTCTGGAGAGAGAAAATGCACTGCCACGTGTCAGGCTGCTATTGGACAGTCAAACTGGTCAACTGGTCAACACTAGTCAACTGGTCAAAGTCAACAGTCAACTCTGGTCAAACCTGCAAATATGGTTAAATAAAAGGGGCAGAATTGGAAATTGAATAGGAATTAAGTTGCTAATTAATTAAATAAAAATAAAAGATTTTAGCAACTGACAGATAAAGCCCAAAGTCCAGTGGAAGCCTATATAAAGAGACTTAAGGGAGCAGAAACATGACACAACTTAGACACTTAGAACTCTTTGGTTTTCGCAAACACCGTCATCCATAACATCTCTCATTCTTTCTTTTATTTTCTTTCCTTCATATCATCATGTATTCCATCAAAGCCATGGAGGGCTAAGCTTTTAGGGTTGATTCCACTGTAATTTCTTAACTAGATTTTGAGGTTAGATGAATTTATGTGTTTGTTATTTTTATTATTGTTGTGGTTTTTGTTTATCTATGTCCTTTGCTTCTTAATCGAATAGAAAATAATGATTTTAAATCTACATGCATGCTAATCATATGAGTTAAAAGGTTTTTAAATTAAATTGAGACTTTACTTTGATTTTATTTAGAAACTTTCATTTGATTAAATAAGTTTTTGCCAATAATTGAGACTTTACTTTGATTAGAGGTAATTACTTTAACTAAAATTAGTCAAGACTTTACTTTGATTAATTAAGTTTTCTATTTGGTGAAGAAACAAAGGAATGGACATGATTAGGCATAGTAAAATTAATTGAGACTGTACTTTGATTGAATTTACTATGCACAATCTAACAATTCTCATTTTTAATTGAGACTGTACTTTGATTAAAAGTGAGAATGCCAACAAATGAATTGAGTCTTTACATTGATTGATTTGTAAATCAACAACAATAATTAATTTAACAATAATCTCTAGATAACCAATGAAGAATCTTATTTAGAAAAAGTAATGGAATTGACCTATTTACTATTATTGTGTTTACAATTTTCCGTGTCATTTTCTTTGCATATCAAAACCCCCATATTTTTATAGTTGCTAGTTTTAATTGCATTTTTAAGAATCAAATATTTGAGATCAATTCCGTATTCGTTGTGAGACGACTCAGGGTTATCTTAACCCTAACTATTTTGTTCACTACTAACTTGGCAATACTGAAATTGCTAAAGTTAAGTAGTGGTAATTTGATCGCCTAACGACAGCGATATCAAAGATTACTCTCTTGTGTTATTTTCTCGTTTTCCTCTAATTCTTTTTTCTCATTCTCTCTTTTTTTCTTCTCTTTTAACTCTTTTTCCTCTTTCTCTTTTTTCAGTTGTTCCTCTTCTTCTCCCAATTCTTGTTAAAAAATGATGGCTTCTTCTTGTCTCCATTGAAGCTTGCATGAAGAATGGAGGCTCCATGGATGGTGTTGGATGCGGAAGCATGAAGGAAAGAAGCTTAAGGTGTTTGGTTTGGTGTAGGTGAAAGGATTCTTAATAGAGGTGAGGCCAACTCCTAAGGAAGAAGACTAGAGTAAACTAGAGAAGAGTTTACTCTAAGGTGAGCTCAAAAGAGATTTGTGCACAAATTTGGGCAGCAATTCATTACTCAATTTCAAGCTCAATTTCATTCAGCTAACAAAATGCACAGTCATATTCAAAGCAAATGACTCAACTTTAAAAAAAAATTTGAAAGAGACTCAAGGAAAAACATAGTGACTCTCGGCCAAGAATAGAATTAGGCAACAAAAGTTATGCATCAGATTCACAGTAGCATATTAAATCAGAAGTGCATTGTAATACTGTAGACTTTGCATCCGAAAATCTGGCCACAAGTCAAATGCACAATGAACTCAATAAAACACAATGACATAGCCTAAACAGAACTGAAGCAAAAGCATATAGTTTTCAGAATGATATAGATAATGTATGAGGTTCAATGTCACACTGAATCAATCATATGACATACTAAGTTGAAATGAAAATAATGGCCAGCACAAGCAATGCAGAGGTACGAAATTGCAGTGATATGACAAGATGCACACTCTAGGCTAATCACAGAGCAACAAATTGTGATTAAGTAGACACACAATTAAAACCAATGAAGTTGCCAATATCAACAAAGAACATCATGATTTTACTTCAAATACTTGGAATATGAATATAGCTAGAGCACACAAACATCAATCATAAGAAACCAGATTGACGAGCAAGGTTATGCTAAGCACAAATAACCAGAAAAAAAATGTGACTTAGCTTTCAAACAAGGCAGCAAAGATTCAACAGAAGCACTAAACACGATTGGAAATAATAAGCAATGAACTGATGCAAACAAAGCAGCAGAGAGTCAGCCTATGTGTGGACCAGAACCAACTAAACTTCCACATAAACAATTTGAACAGAATCAGATATATTATGAATGTAGTGGAATTAGTATAGTTCAGTCATTACAATCATTGGCCAGCAAATGAAGCAACAAAACAGAACAAAGCAATCAAACAGCAACAATTGCAAGTAGAAAACTGACGCACACAGATTAAACAGGAGCAGTTTAAGCAGAAATGAAACTCGAGCAGTGAAAAATAAGGCACTGCAGAACAACTTGATAATGATCTAATAGCAAATTTAGAACACGAAACATACAACATGAATCTAGAAACAACACATGAACACAAAATAGCTCGGCTAACAGAAGAAAACAACACATATGTACTACTTCTATGGAATTCAGAACATAAAAACGAAATTACACAAAACCTAAGACAAAAAACAGAGGATTTTAAAACATTAAAGCTAACTAAAAAAAATAATAGTGAACCTAGGACATGCAATTAACGCCAGAATATAGAACCTAGACATTCCAATCACGGTATTGATTCAAGGCAAATATGAACAAGACTGAAATGCAAACAGTGAAGAAGAAAAATGAACAGAGATACTCATCTTTGAAGACCTCCATGCTCCAAGCTCGAAACCGGAGCTCTAATTACCACATGATAAGCGAGCCTCAGCGAATCTTCGGTGGAAAACTCTTCGCAAGGTCGTGAATCGTCAAACGTTCGATGGAAATCCACCAAATCGGCAGCGGAAGACGGAGTTCCAGTGGGGAACTCTCACTAAATTGGTAACCGACGAGATTAATAACCTAATCTAGGGTTAGGGTTGAGCTGAGACGAAAGCGGAAATTTATCACTCTCATTCATCAAAGCTACCTTACAATGAAATGGCTGGTCATTTTATAGCTCGAATGGCAACCGTGTGAAAACAGAATGGAAGAAAGTGGATGCCCTCTAACAAGAATCCTAACTACAAAGGTGTGCGTTGCGTGATTTTGTAATCCTAGCAAAGGTTTGCACGCGTGATGAGGAAAAGAAAAAGGAAACCCTCGTTGGATTGTTGCTTCAGACGCGTGAAGAGGTGTTAGGGTTGGTTAGCGCTGCGCAGCAACGAAAAGGTGTGGCTGGAGCTGTGTTCAAATGAAGGAAGCCCTAATAGTGCTTAGACGAAATTGGAATTGGATTTGGTGGATGCGGAGCAAGAGATTTGCGTGAATGGGTTGGTTAGCAGAGACACCTCCATTCTGTTGGATGATGAATTATGCTGACTGAAGATGAGCCCAAATGCCTGCTCTGCACTCAACTTGAAAATTGGTTGCAACGTGATGAACGGATGAAAGTTGGTGTCCCGCTTGCGGCCCAATCAGATTGGTGGCTGCATATTATAAATGGGCTGCCCGTAACAAAGGAAGCCCACAATGTAAGCGTGTGCAACGCTTATTGGCTTCAAGATTCACTCTTCAATTCCAATTTCAGATGCAGGCGTGAAGAATTGATGGAGTCATGAGCTGAATTAAGAATTGGGCTTCAGGCTCATTATTTGATTGGCCCACTCATGAGATAAGTTGTAAACATGGGCTGCAAGTAACAAACAGGCCTAATTAGAAACAACATTTATTTAATTAAAAATTAAAAAATAAAAGAAAATTAAAAAGGAAAGGGCTTAGGCATTGGCCAATGCTATGAAAAGCCTCTTAGGGTGATATTCATCATTAGGTAACAATTTTTCAATTTTTTTACTACTTTCTACAATTTACAACTTAAATTATTGATGTTTTCTACATAAAAATTGCTCAAAATTTCATGAGAAACATCTTGCAAATACTCGAAGGGGATTAATTGTGTTACAAAATTTGAAATTTTTCTTGTTTTTGTGACAGTTCCTTAATTTTTTACTAATTTTTACTATTTAAGATCTAAATAATCGAAATTTTATATATGAAAATTGGAAATAATTTTACAAAAAAGAAGTTGGCCAATACTAGGATAGGATTTGTGTTCTTAAATTTGACAATTTTTTTCTCTGGGTAACACTTTTTTAATTCTTTTTACTATTTTTAACTATTTACATTTCAAATAATTGAACTTTTATGTACAAAAAGATCTCAAAATTTCATAACAAACATGTTGGCAGATACTCAAATGGGATTAGTTTCTGAAATTTAAAAAATTCAATCTCTAGGTAAGATATTTTCAATTGTTTTTAACTACTTTCTACTATTTACAATTTAAATAATTCATGTTTTCTACATAAAAATTGCTCAAAGTTTCTTAAGAAACTTGTTGCAAATACTCAAAAGGGATTATTGGTGAGATGAAATTTGAAAATTTTTCTATTTTTCTACCGTTTATTTTAATTCTTTTACTAAATTTTACTATTTACAAATTAAATAATTGACATTTTAAATATAAAAATTCTAAAAAATTTCACAAGAAACAAGTTGGCCAATACTAGGATAGGGTTTGTGTTCTTAAATTTGACAAATTTCATCTCTTAGTAACCCTTTTTTAATTGTTTTTACTATTTTAACTATTTACAATTCAAATAATTGAAATTTTATGTACAAAAATATCTCAAAATTTCATAACAAACAGATTGGCAGATACTCATATGCGATTTGTTTCTGAAATTTAAAAAATTCAATCTCTAGGTAATGTCAACACCCAATTTTGTCTGGGGTATAATGTATTTTACTTTTTTTCTCATAATCTTATTTTACTTTTATTTTGTTTTTTGTCTTTCATCTTATTTTACTTTTATTTTATTTTTTATTTTTATTTTTATTATTATTCTATTTTTATTTTTTTATATTTTATATTTTATATTATTTTATATTATTTTATGTTATTTTATTTTATTATTATTATTATTTTATTTATTTATTTTTTTGTTTTAATCTTATTTTATATATTTTTATTTTATTTACAATTTTCTTTATTTTCCTTTTTACTTTTTATTATTTAAGAAAAAAAATGAAATGAAAAAAAAGAGAGAAGACCAAGAGATTAACGTAAGGTCTCTAACAGTTATGGGTGGTAGCTAGCTGGCCATGGTCATGATGGTTGAACAAGGAAAGAGCAAGAAGCCACATCTACTTTCAGCCTTATCTCACGTCTCGAGGTAGGAAATGAACAAAGCAGACACAACAAATATCATCAAGATCCCTTCATTCAAGGAGACCTTCACCTTCTTCACTGAGGGGGGCTTTCCCTCGTTCTGTTCTCTAAAAAAACAAAATCACCACCTTCATCTTCCCCAACCTTCTTCCACCTACACCACCATAATCCATCACCCTTTCATTTCGCTCCACCCCAATATTAGCAGATTCTCCCCTTATCACTTCATTTACACCTACATTCACGGTTATCGTCCACTCACCAGGTCCCCACTATCACATACCCACACCATGTCATCCATCTGCGAAAAAAAAAAAAAAAAAAACAGAGATCCAAGAAAACACACACGTACAAGTTCCCCTCCATTCGCGTCTTCATTTTAACCTCAAACATATTCACAAACCTGATTTTGTTCAACACATTCCAACACCATCTTCAACTCCACCAATCCGAATTCTAGAACATCAAAACAGAGAGGAAAAATTTGCCCAGTGATGATTGCGGCGAGTCGGAGTTCGAATGGAAGAGTGTAGTTGCGCGACGATTGCAGACCCATTCACGGTGGTTGGTGTAACACCCCCGGATCCTCTTGGGCTTACCAGGCATCCCACCTGCCACCCTCAAAGGTTACTACAGCCCGATGCACCCCAACCCCTCACCCTTCTCCGTCCATTCATACTGGGTGGGTTGTTGCCAGTGGGAATCGAACCCCCAACCTGACCTTTAACACCTCTGGCTCACCAGCAGATGCTACCAGTTGCGCTGCAGCACAGCTGGTAGCATCTGCTGGTGAGCCAGAGGTGTTAAAGGTCAGGTTGGGGGTTCGATTCCCACTGGCAACAACCCACCCAGTATGAATGGACGGAGAAGGGTGAGGGGTTGGGGTGCATCGGGCTGTAGTAACCTGACATGCTCTGGGCGTGGTGCGCCAGGGATGTTACAGTTGGTGTGGCGGCGACAAGTCGTAGTGGCTGTTGGGTGTGAAGGAGAAATCAAAAAAAGGAAGGAGGAGATGCGTGGACGTCGGCGATGACTCCGGCGACAATCGATGTCGTCAGAGGTGGCTTTGGTTGCGCCAACGGCATTCGTGAGCAAGGGAAGTCTCGCGGAAGAAAAGATCGAAGAGCGAAGATGCGTTTACGCCGATGATAACCGGAGCCAATGACGACGACTCCAGTATGGAAAGGAGGTGATGGCGACGACTTTGCCTGGCTGTCAGTGGCGCTGCGAGAGAAGCAGTAACGACTGGTTTTGTTGTGTGTTAGAGAAGAAGAGCTCTTGGAGTTTGGGAGGAAACCCTATTTTTGTTCTATTTTGAAGAGTTGGGCTCAGCCCACTTCTACTCATTACACCTACCTTTTCAGCCACTGCACCCCACCCTTAATGTGTGCTTTGGATCTGACCCTTGATCTGTGTACCTCCCATCTTAATATCTGCACCTCCCCTATTTGCAGATTTGAATTATTTTGTGTTTTTGATTTTCATTTGCTGACTGTACCTCAATTTTCACTGTTTACACCTCTCCTGCATTTTCCCTCCATTTTCAGTTTTTACTCTGCACACCTCCATCCGTACTCTGCGCACCTCCATCTCTAATCCTTGCACACCCCATTTTTTGTCTTTGCGCATCCCCTGTTTCTTAATCTATGCACCCCTGTTTTCATTTCATACACCTCCACAATTGATAACCTTGCAACTCTGTTTATGTTTATCTTGTTTTGGGCCTGTGTTTTATGTTTATTTCATGCACCTCACACATTACTCATGCACCCTATTATTATTTTTTTTCTTTCACTTTTGTCCTTTTTGTTATTAAATTTTCTTTTATCCTTTTTTGTTATTTATCCATTTTTTTTTCTCAAAAAAAAAAGAAAACAAAAAATGTTTTAAATTATAAAAATTACAAAAATGAAAAATGTTCTCTTTTGCTTTATTGTGTCTGTCTGTTTGCCCGCACCGTGTGACACTCATTTTCAAAATACCAAAAATAGTTTTCTTTATATTTTAGTGTATGTCTGATCGCTTGCATCGTATGACACATGTTTTGAAATAATTCAAAAACACCAAAAAAAATATATATAAAATTTCAAAATATAAAAACATCAACGTTTTTAAACAAGATACCCTTTTAAGAACTACGTGATCCTTGATTCTCCATTGTGAGATACGTAGGAGCAAGGCCAGTCCTTGTCAGGTTCACCTCCAAAAAGTTAAATCTTTTTTTTTTTAAAAATTGTTTTCCAAATATCTTTTAAAGAACTACGTAACCCTGATTTCTCACTTTAAATGAGAATACGTAAGACAAGGTCAATCCTTGTCGGGCCCAAAAAATTAAAACAAAATATTTTGTTTCTTTTAGGATTTTTGTCTTATTATTTTTTGGGGAAATTAATATTTTGAAAATCACATCAGCTTTGCATTTTTAATTAAAGGTACCGCCCTCGGGCGGGCGCAGTAGGGTGCTAACACCTTCCCTACGCGTAACCGACTCCCGGATCCAAAATCTAGTTTTTCGCAGACTTGTTTTATTTTTATGGTTTTCCATAGTTTTCCAGAATAACTATGGTGGCGACTCCAAATCTCTTTTTAAACCCGTTTTCTTTTTTCGGTTCGCCTTCCCGTCGCGATTCCGGTTGCGACAACTGGCGACTCTACTGAGGACGCTAGAGAGTCAAGCCTTTTAATTAGATATGCAAACTTGATGTGATTTTCCTAATGTTTTCTTTCCCCATTTCTTTCATTTGTGTATTCTTGTCTTTATATGTGTTTGTATATATTTTCTTTTTGGATTAATTGTGTGTGAATTACTTTGCTTATTTTGATATATATGGAATTGCTCTACTTGCCTGGGAAATTTTCTGGTTGTTTTGCAGGTGGGGGTTTGGGAATGCATCATTCTCCCTTCATACACACATTGTGCATATCATGAGTGGGGCCCTATACCCGGGTCTGTGTAACTTAGAATTAGAGGGGATTGTGTAGCAGTGCCACAGTGGATGAACTTCCCAAGTGGTCATTGTGAGAACCCCAACTAGAGTTTGCTTGTTTTCTTGGTACTCTCACTCCTTGTTGTATACCAACTGTTGTGGGAAATATCATGAAGTGAGCCATAACTCTAGTGACCTTGATCCTTAAGTTTAGGGAACCATCCCGGTGAGCGCATGTACTTCACCCTAGACCTTAAGCGCCAAACCTCTATTAAGCACAAAGGGAGATTGCTTGCTTTAATCATCTACATGTGAATAAGTGCCTATTTAGGCACAATCATGCATAACATTTTTATATCATACATCTCATCTCATGAAAATAATCGCCTCTTGAGGCATAAACATGCATTTCATTATGTCACTCTACATTCATGCATTTCATTATGTCACTCTGCATATCATGCATGATGTTTCCAAATACTTGTATCACATTTCATCATCATATCATGGGAATAAATGCCTCTTGAGGCACATGCATTACATTTCATGTAGGTTTTTTCAATTAGCTGCATATCATGCATGGTACTCTTTAATCGCATCGACATACAAGTGAGTAAGTGCCTCTTGGGCACAAACTTGCGTTGCAATTGTTGTTTTTAGTCATAGTGGCATGTACATAGTTTTTTTTAATCCATATCATGCATCTCACCTCATATGGATAAACAGATTCTGCAAAAGAGAGGAAGGAAATGAAAAAGGTTGTTACATTTTGAGTCACTTGTTTTTCTCCCAAATCATCAAATTCACTTCTTGAAAAAAAAAGAGAATAATGGGGTGTCACGCTTTTTTGGGGTCAAATGTTTAATCAAGAATAACGACTTAACTTTTTCTTTTGAGACGTTCGTGTGCGCATGGTTTGAAATAGTCCATCCTTCGACTTCCCTACAATGAAGGATATACCCTATCAACATTGGCATTACCCAAGTTGATAAACATAAACCCTTAGAGTTGGTAGATTTTCTAAGTTTATCCTTGTCTACACTTGTTGGGTGGTCCTTGAATCCATCGAGACAAAAAAAAATCATTAAAAAAAGGGAAAATGAGAAAAGAAGAAAATAAAGTTTGCTAGACTAAAAATCAAAAAAGGCAGTTTTGGCAACAAAAAAAAAAACATGCTTTGGTCAAATTAGTAGGTTGAATGAATAGATAATGTTTGATATCATATCTTTTGAAGCATTTGTCTAATCTGCATAACATGAGATTTTCAAACTCATCCTTTTTTTTCATTACATTTTCACAATAAAGCCTACATTTTGAATTTCATGGAGGATCAACATAAAAGGGGCACACTGGCCTGGATAGACTACGAGCAAATCTCTTAGCATGAAAATAAAAATATAAAAATGTCTGCTAGACTGAAAACCTGAAAGGGTGGTTTAGGCAAAAAAAAGAATAAAAAAATGAATAAAAGCAAGGGACAAACTTTAACATGAACCAATTTTTTTTTCTTGAGTTAAAATTTATTGAAAGAGAAAATAATCATGTTTTGGAAATGATGTGTGGCCATGTTTCTTTATCATAAAACACAAAATGTGATCCTTTGTTACCCCTTGGAGACTTAAAAGAGCAAATATTTTTCTTTCAAATTACCTTGAACAAGGGTCATCTCACATTGATGGTTTGCACTTTTGTTTGACAGACGGTTCACCAATAAAAAATTCCATCAGAATCAAAAAATTTGAAAAAGACAAAAAATGATGATGATGATTTGGTTACATCAAGAAGAAATAAAAAAAAGAGAATCGATGTTTAGAGAAAAAAAAGAGAAATGGTGAACACATAAGAGGCAAATGAATTTATGATGCAGCATTATTCAAAAATCATTTTTCCAAAATACCATCACATCTTTTTGAGTTTTTACTATCCACATTTGCTTTCATACCCATAGCCTTGACCACGATACAAGCATAATAAAGCCCACACAGATCCAAGACTGATTGTCGGTACCTTTCAAAAAGTTTAATTCATAGAAATCATATTGACGTGCTGACAGGTTTGTCCAAAATTCAAAAAAAAAAGGAAAATAAAAATTGAAAAATATGTTTTGAGATTTGCTTTCAGTGATTCAGACAGCGTTTCATTCACATGTGCCTAAAGCTCCTTAAAATAAGTCTGGTTAATCAATTAGATAAGGGGCATCCTCCTTCGTTGTTTCATTCTCACCCTCTTCATGGATTTCATCTTCATTTCCTACCATATCCTCTGCTCTCAACCCAAACTTGTCCAACAATTTCATACAATTGTCCAACCTTTTTCTCTAAAATCCAAACTAGACAGTTGCTTCATTTCACCATTCATATGACTTGTCATTTATCCCAAGATAGGGCACTTTCACCCTAACCATCATGGTTACACTAAAGGCAATGTCTAAAGTCCCTACCACATTTCAACCTTTTCATGCCTTACTATAACTTGGGCAGATCAAACACAATCTGTGTGTCAATCCAGGTCCTCAAATCAGAGAAATCTTTGAAGTCCTCTTAATTTGTCTAACCCTTTCATCAATAAATGGGGAAGTCAAACACATTTTGTACCCTGAAACCAATCCATACTCTCAAGTTGGGCCAACTTTTGAAGTCCATATCATTTTCTTCATGTCATCAATATCTGGGGCAAGCCCAAACATACTTGGTGCCCTAAGACTAAATCAAACTGGGTCAGCTCCGTAGTCGGTCCTTGTCATCTCATCCAACCCCTCCTAAACCCTTGGAAATTTTATGCATGTTGTTTAGATGATGCTTCAAAGAAAATGATAAAAAATAGAGATTTTCAATAAATTGATCAAACCAAAGAGTTGATTTCAAAAGTGAAGAAAAAATGAAAGAAAAATAATGTCTCATGAAGAAGGGAACACCCTATTATATGACCGAAGGCAAGTGAAAAAAAAAACCAACTAGGGCAATCCTTTTCACCCAATCCTTCATTTCCACTACCCCTTTTTGAAACAACATCCCTCGTTCATTCAAATTCTTCTCCAAACACCAAAACTGGGGCAGTTTCATGGGTTTCACATGAATATCTCACCCTAACATTCATTGATCAATATCCTTATACCCTTTTTCTCATACACCATAATTAGGGCAATTTTTGGGATTTTTGTGTTTTTCAACCTAATATTCACATATTGCTTCTCCTTTGAAGGGTGTGTAGGAGACAACGTGCCCGCACGACTATCTCAGTCTCCTTCAAACTCTTCCCAAACATTTCTAGCTTTCACTCACTTGTGAATTCAAACATGCGTGCACTAATATCATGAAAGAGAAAGTCAAAGATATACTAATTTCAGATGTTGGACCTCGATAAATGTGACATTCCTCACTTTCATGAAACATTGAAAATAAATATGAGTTTGATGATTGCAAATGAAACAGTTGGCTCATACCTGCATAGAATAATCAAAGGACAAAACATAACCAACATTGTTTTCATCAGGCATTCATTTTTTCATGTATATCTGGGTTTTGACACCCTCATCCTTGCATCAAGGTTTTGACACCTTGTTTCTCTTGCATATCGGGGTTATGACACCCTAATCCCTACACCAAGGTTTTGACACCTTGTTTCTTCTACACATCGAGGTTACAACACCCTGATCCCTGCACTAAGGTTTTGACACCTTGTTTCTCTTGCATATCGAGGTTACGACACCCTAATCCCTACATCAAGGTTTTGACACCTTGTTTCTCCTACACATCGAGGTTACAACACCCTGATCCCTGCACTAAGGTTTCGACATCTTGTCCCTCTTGTCTAAGTTAGGGTTCCTACGCTTTGCCAAGGTTCTACATCTTATTTTTCTCCTTACTAAGTTAGGGTTTCAACATTCTGTCAAGGTTTCAACACATTGTTTCTTCTCTTTAAGAACATGGCTACCAAAGTCTGAACACCTTGTCAACTCTCTCTTGCAATCATTACTCCATTTCAAAATACGTGGAATTTCATTCTACGTATTTCTATAACAATGAGTCTGATGATTAAAAAGAGAACAATTGACTCTAGCAAAAATTTTCAAAAGGTAGAGCATAACAAGTTTTTCATCATGCATTCATACATTTCAGGATCTTGATCTCTACAATAATGTTTTGATCCCTTGTGCTTGAAATGAGAAAACATGCTTTTTATCATGAATAACCATTTGCATGATATATCATCGTTCATGTATTGACTCCAGATTCGAAAAGCATAAATATCTTGACATCATAACATGAGTGAGCATTTTCATGCATCATACATCTTCAACCATTGTTTCTTTTGAAGGAGTCGATTTACAAAAACCTCTTCTTGGCATTTCTCAAATTAAGGATCATCTTCAAAGACCTATATATCCTCTAAGCCCAGTTTCGTACTGGCCACCAAGCCCAGTTCCGTACTGGCCCATAAAGCCCATCTCACTTGGCCCGCTAAGCCTATCTCGGGACCCTCTCCTTAGGAATGGTCAACTCTTATGTTCTCTTTTCGGACAACGACCCTCTCCTTAGGATTGGTCAAGTCCAGATCCTCTTTTACATCAAGGCCCTCTCCGATGGAATGGTCATTGATTTTCTTATGTTTACATCAAGGCCCTCTCTGATGGAATGGTCATTGATTTTCTTTCTTCACATCAAGGCCCTCTCCAATGGAATGGTCATTGATTTTTGTCACATCAAGGCCCTCTCCGATGGAATGGTCATTGATTTTCTTATGTTTACATCAAGGCTGATGTGACCCCAACAAGCCCAAGCTCAAGTGCATCAACAAGCCCAAACCCACATCAAGGCCCAATCACTAGAAGCATGATGAGAAAGATTCACATGGGCCTCTCACAAGATGATCAAGTCAATCATGGGCTTTTTACATTATTCACATGGGCTACAGAAATCTCTAAAATATGAGATTATGCATGAAGGAAGTAGTATAGATTTAAATTGGGCCATTGTTTAGGCCTTGTTTTTCTAGAATAATAAGTCAAACATTGTGTAGTTAAATTGATAAAATTGGGCTTGACTAAGCCCAATAGGAGATTTGGTCATGAGCTACCAAAGGTCAAAGGTGGACTAAGTGGAAGTCAACATTCCTTCCTACACCTCATGGATCATGCATCCCATGGAGCCAAGTCCACACTCCACCCATGTGCCTCCTTCATCCAAGGGCTAAGAGAGTGTCTTCTTTTCCAAGCCTTCATCCAAAGGCTAGGAAGATGCCTCCTTCTCCAAGCCACCATCCAAGGGTGATGATTAAAGCTTCTCCTCCAAGCTTAATCTAAGGGCCAAGAATTAGTCTAGCTTTTAGGCTCACATATAAAAGCCAAAAGTAGACCATTTGTACATTTGAACTCTTGAAATTTCTAATAGAATGTTTGTGTTGAGATCACTCCACTCTTCTATTATTTTGAGAGCACACATGGCTAACCTTCTCCTTCATCTCCTCTAGCCACCTTCCATACCATAGCTTCACTTCTATTCTTCATCTTCACCAAAAACCTCCATTGCCTAGAGCTCTTCTTGCTCTTATCCCTCTCCTATTTTTCTACCGTTTATTTTAATTTTTTTACTAAGTTTTACTATTTACTAATTAAATAATTGATATTTTATATATAAAAATTGTAAAAAAATTAACAAGAAACAAGTTGGCCAATACCAGGATAGGATTTTTGTTCTTAAATTTGACAAGTTCCATCTCCTGGTAACACTTTTTTAATTCTTTTTACTAGTTTTAACTATTTACAATTGAAATAATTGAAATTTTATGTACAAAGATATCTCAAAATTTCATAACAAACAGGTTGACAGATACTCATATGCGATTTGTTTCCGAAATTTAAAAGATTAAATCTCTAGGTAAATATTTTTCAATTTTTATTACTACTTTCTACCATATACAATTTAAATAATTCATGTTTTCTACATACAACTTGCTCAAATTTTCATGAGAAACTTGTTGCAAATACTGAAAGGGGATTAATGGTGTTACGAAATTTGAAATTTTTCTTTTTTTTGTGATAGTTCCTTAATTTTTTACTAATTTTTACTATTTAATATCTAAATAATCGAAATTTTATATATGAAAATGGGAAAACAATCACAAGAATTAAGTTCGCCAATACTAGGATAGGATTTGTGTTCTTAAATTCTTTTTACTATTTTTAACTATTTACATTTCAAATAATTGAACTTTCATGTACAAAAAGATCTCAAAATTTCATAACAAACATGTTGGCGGATACTCAAATTGGATTAGTTTCTGAAATTTAAAAAATTCAATCTCTAGGCAACAAATTTTCAATTTTTTTTTACTACTTTCTACTATTTACAATTTAAATAACTCATGTTTTCTACATAAATATTGGTCAAAGTTTCTTAAGAAACTTGTCGCAAATACTCAAAGGGGATTACTGGTGTTATGAAATTTGAAAAATTTCCTATTTTTCTACCGTTTATTTTAATTTTTTTACTAAGTTTTACTATTTACTAATTAAATAATTAATATTTTATATATAAAAATTGCAAAAAAATTAACAAGAAACAAGTTGGCCAATACCAGGATAGGATTTGTATTCTTAAATTTGACAAGTTCCATCTCCTGGTAACACTTTTTCAATTCTTTTTACTATTTTTAACTATTTACATTTCAAATAATTGAACTTTCATGTACAAAAAGATCTCAAAATTTCATAACAAACATGTTTGCGGATACTCATATTGGATAAGTTTCTGAAATTTAAAAAATTCAATCTCTAGGCAACAAATTTTCAATTGTTTTTTACTACTTTCTACGATTTACAATTTAAATAATCATGTTTTCTACATAAATATTGCTCAAAGTTTCTTAAGAAATTTGTCGCAAATACTCAAAAGGGATTACTGGTGTTATGAAATTTGAAAAATTTCATATTTTTATACCGTTTATTTTAATTCTTTTACTAAGTTTTACTATTTACTAATTAAATAATTGATATTTTATATATAAAAATTGCAAAAAAATTAACAAGAAACAAGTTGGCCAATACCAGGATAGGATTTGTGTTCTTAAATTTGACAAGTTCCATCTCCTGGTAACACTTTTTTAATTCTTTTTACTAGTTTTAACTATTTACAATTGAAATAATTGAAATTTTGTGTACAAAGATATCTCAAAATTTCATAACAAACAGGTTGACAGATACTCATATGCGATTTCTTTCTGAAATTGAAAAAATTAAATCTCTAGGTAACAATTTTTCAATTTTTTTTACTACTTTCTACCATATACAATTTAAATAATTCATGTTTTCTACATACAAATTGCTCAAATTGTCATGAGAAACTTGTTGCAAATACTCAAAGGGGATTAATGGTGTTACGAAATTTGAAATTTTTTCTTTTTTTTGTGACACTTCCTTAATTTTTTACTATTTTTTACTATTTAAGATTTAAATAATCGAAATTTTATATATGAAAATGGAAAAAAAATCACAAGAATTAAGTTCGCCAATACTGGGATAGGATTTGTGTTCTTAAATTTGACAAGTTCCATCTCCTGTAACACTTTTTCAATTCTTTTTACTATTTTTAACTATTAACATTTCAAATAATTGAACTTTCATGTACAAAAAGATCTCAAAATTTCATAACAAACATGTTGGCGGATACTCAAATTGGATTAGTTTCTGAAATTTAAAAAATTCAATCTCTAGGCAACAAATTTTCAATTGTTTTTTACTACTTTCTACGATTTACAATTTAAATAATCATGTTTTCTACATAAATATTGCTCAAAGTTTCTTAAGAAATTTGTCGCAAATACTCAAAAGGGATTACTGGTGTTATGAAATTTGAAAAATTTCATATTTTTATACCGTTTATTTTAATTCTTTTACTAAGTTTTACTATTTACTAATTAAATAATTGATATTTTATATATAAAAATTGCAAAAAAATTAACAAGAAACAAGTTGGCCACTACCAGGATAGGATTTGTGTTCTTAAATTTGACAAGTTCCATCTCTTGGTAACACTTTTTTAATTCTTTTTACTAGTTTTAACTATTTACAATTGCAATAATTGAAATTTTGTGTACAAAGATATCTCAAAATTTCATAACAAACAGGTTGACAGATACTCATATGCGATTTGTTTCTGAAATTTAAAAAATTAAATCTCTAGGTAACAATTTTTCAATTTTTTTTACTACTTTCTACCATATACAATTTAAATAATTCATGTTTTCTACATACAAATTGCTCAAATTTTCATGAGAAACTTGTTGCAAATACTCAAAGAGGATTAATGGTGTTACGAAATTTGAAATTTTTTTTTTTGTGTGACAGTTCCTTAATTTTTTACTAATTTTTACTATTTAATTATACATAAATATATAATTATATTATTGTTAGATGAATTTGTCGTTTGAATATATCTAAATTGACAATTATAACATCTATAACTTTTAAATTAAATTATTGATTTATTGATAATAATATTAAAATCTGTTTTCTAAACAAAAATTTTAAAAACCGAAAACACGACCCGTGCCTACGCTCGGGTCTAACGCTAGTTGGTATTATGAAATTTGAAAATTTTCTTCTTTTTGTGAAACTTTTTTAATTTTTTACTAATTTTAACTCTTTACAATTTAAATAATCGATATTTTATATATAAAAATATCTAAAAATTTCGCAAGTAACGAGTTGGCCAATACTAGGATAGGATTTGTGTTCTTAAATTTGACAAATTCCATCTCCGGGTAACAATTTTTTAATTCTTTTTACTATTTTTAACTATTTACAATTCAAATAGTTGAACTTATATGTAAAAAAAGATCTCAAAATTTCATAACAAACAGGTTGGCAGATACTCAAATGGGATTAGTTTCTGAAATTTATAAAATTCAATCTCTAGGTAACAAATTTTCAATGGTTTTTTACTACTTTCTACTATTTACAATTTAAATAATTCATGTTTTGTACATAAAAATTGCTCAAAATTTCATGAGAAACTTGTTGCAAATAGTCAAAGAGGATTCTTGGTGTTATGATATTTGAAAATTTTCTTCTTTTTGTCACACTTCTTTAATTTTTTACTAACTTTTACTATATACAAATTAAATAATTGATATTTTATATATAAAAATTGCAAAAAATTTCACAAGTAACGAGTTGGCCAATACTATGATAGGATTTGTGTTCTTAAATTTGACAAATTCCATCTCCTGGTAACCCTTTTTTAATTCTTTTTACTATTTTTAACTATTTACAATTCAAATAATTGATGTTTTATGTACAAAAACTCTCAAAATTTCATAACAAACAGGTTCGTGGATACACAAATGCAATTTGTTTCTAAATTTAAAAAATTCAATCTCTAGGTAAAGATTTTTCAATTGTTTTTTACTACTTTCTACTATTTACAATTTAAATAACTCATGTTTTCTTAATAAATATTGCTCAAAATTTCAGAAGAAACTTGTTGCAAATTGTTAAAGGGATTATTGGTGTTATGAAATTTGAAAATTTTCTTCATTTTGTGACACTTTTTTAATTTTTTACTAATTTTAACTCTTTACAATTTAAATAATTGATATTTTGATATTTAAAAATTGCTAAAAATTTCGCAAGAAACGAGTTGGCCAATACTAGGATAGGATTTGTGTTCTTAAATTTGACAAATTCCATCTCCTGGTAACCCTTTTTTAATTCTTTTTACTATTTTTAACTATTTACAATTCAATTAATTGATCTTTTATGTACAAAAAGTTCTCAAAATTTCATAACAAACAGGTTCGCGGATACTCAAATGCAATTTGTTTCTAAATTTAAAAAATTCAATCTCTAGGTAACAATTTTTCAACTGTTTTTTACTAATTTCTACTATTTACAATTTAAATAAATCATGTTTTTTTCATAAAAATTGCTCAAAATTTCAGAAGAAACTTGTTGCAAATTGTCAAAGGGATTATTGGTGTTATGAAATTTGAAAATTTTCTTCTTTTTGTGACACTTTTGTAATTTTTTACTAATTTTTACTCTTTACAATTTAAATAATTGATATTTTATATGTAAAAATTGCTAACAATTTCACAAGTAACGAGTTGGCCAATACTAGGATAGGATTTGTGTTCTTAAATTTGACAAATTACATCTCCTGGTAACCCTTTTTTAATTCTCTTTACTATTTTTAATTATTTACAATTCAAGTAATTAAAATTTTATGTACAAAAATATCTCAAAATTTCATAACAAACAGGTTCGCGGATACTCAAATTCAATTTGATTCTCACTTTAAGAAATTCAATCTCTAGGTAACAATTTTTCAACTGTATTTTACTAATTTCTACTATTTACAATTTAAATAAATCATGTTTTTTTCATAAAAATTGCTCAAAATTTCATGAGAAACTTATTGCAAATTGTCAAAGGGATTATTGGTGTTATGAAATTTGAAAATTTTCTTCTTTTTGTGACACTTTTTTAATTTTTTACTAATTTTTACTATTTACAAATTAAATAATTGATATTTTATATAAAAATTTGCAAAAAATTTAACAAGAAACAAGTTGGCAAATACTGGGATTGGATTTGTGTTCTTAAATTTGACAAATTTCATCTCCTGTTTTTTAATTCTTTTTACTACTTTTTAACTATTTACAATTCAAATAATTGAAATTGAATGTACCAAAAAATCTCAATATTTCATAACAAACAGGTTGGCGAATACTCAAATGGGATTAGTTTCTGAAATTTAAAAAATTAAATTTCTAGGTAAAAATTTTTCAATTTATTTTATACTTTTCTACACATAGATTGGTCAAAGTTTCATAAGAAACTTGTTGCAAATTGTCAAAGGGATTATTGTTGTTATAAATTTTGAAATTTTCTTCTTTTTGTGACACTTTTTTAATTTTTTACTAATTTTAACTCTTTACAATTTAAATAATTGATATTTTATATATAAAAATTGCAAAAAAATTCACAAGTAACGAGTTGGCCAATACTAGGATAAGATTTGTGTTCTTAAATTTGACAAATTCCAACTCCTGGTAACAATTTTTTAATTCATTTTACTATTTTTAACTATTTACAATTCAAATAATTGAACTTTTATGTACAAAAAGATCTCAAAATTTCATAACAAACAGGTTGACAGATACTCAAATGGAATTAAATTTCTGAAATTTATAAAATTCAATCTCTAGGTAACAAATTTTCAATGGGTTTTTACTACTTTCTATTATTTACAATTTAAATAATTCATGTTTTCTACATAAAAATTGCTAAAAATTTCATGAGAAACATGTTGCAAATAGTCAAAGAGGATTATTGGTGTTATGAAACTTTAAAATTTTCTTCTTTTTGTCACACTTCTTTGATTTTTTACTAATTTTTACTATATGCAAATTAAATAATTGGTATTTTATATAAAAAAATTGCAAAAAGTTTAACAAGAAATAATTTAACAAATACTAGGATAGGATTTGTGTTCTTGAATTTGACAAATTCCATCTCCTGGTAAGCCTTTTTTAATTCTTTTTACTATTTTTAACTATTTATAATTCAAGTAATTAAAATTTTATGTACAAAAATATCTCAAAATTTCATTACAAACAGGTTCGTGGATACTCAAATGCAATTTGTTTCTAAATTTATAAAATTCAATCTCTAGGTAACAATTTTTCAATTGTTTTTTACTACTTTCTACTATTTACAATTTAAATAAATCATGTTTTTTTCATAAAAATTGCTCAAAATTTCAGAAGAAACTTGTTGCAAATTGTCAAAGGAATTATTGGTGTTATGAAATTTGAAAATTGTCTTCTTTTTGTGACACTTTTTTAATTTTTTACTAATTTTTACTCTTTACAATTTAAATAATTTATATTTTATATATAAATATTGCAAAAAATTTCACAAGTAACGAGTTGGTCAATACTAGGATAGGATTTGTTTTATTAAATTTGACAAATTTCATCTCCTCGTAACAATTTTTTAATTCTTTTTACTATTTTTAAATATTTACAATTCAAATAATTGAACTTATATGTACAAAAAGAGCTCAAAATTTAATAACAAACAGTTTGGCAGATACTCAAATGGAATTAAATTTGTGAAATTTATAAAATTCAACCTCTAGGTAACAAATTTTCAATGGGTTTTTACTACTTTCTACTATTTACAATTTAAATAATTCATGTTTTCTACATTAAAATTGCTAAAAATTTCATGAGAAACTTGTTGCAAATAGTCAAAGAGGATTATTGGTGTTATGAAACTTTAAAATTTTCTTCTTTTTGTCACACTTCTTTGATTTTTTACTAATTTTTACTATATGCAAATTAAATAATCGGTATTTTATATAAAAAAATTGCAAAAAGTTTAACAAGAAACAAGTTAACTAAAACTAGGATAGGATTTGTGTTCTTGAATTTGACAAATTCCATCTGCTAGTAACCCTTTTTTAATTCTTTTTACTATTTTTAACTATTTCCAATTTAAATAATTGAACTTTTATGTACAAAAAGATCTCAAAATTTCATAACAAACAAGTTGGCAGATACTGAAATGGGACTATTTTCTGAAATTTATAAAATTCAATCTCTAGGTAACAAATTTTCAATTGTTTTTTACTACTTTCTACTATTTACAATTTAAATAAATCATCTTTTCTACATAAAAATAGCTCCAAATTTCATGAGAAACTTGTTGCAAATAGTCAAAGAGGATTATTAGTGTTATGAAATTTTAAAATTTCCTTCTTTTTGTGACTCTTTTTTAATTTTTTACTAATATTTACTCTTTACAATTTAAATAATTGATATTTTATATATAAAAATTGCTAAAAATTTCACAGGTAACGAGTTGGCCAATACTAGGATAGGATTTGTGTTCTTAAATTTGACAAATTTCATCTCCTGGTAACAATTTTTTAATTCTTTTTACTATTTTTAACTATTTACAATTCAAATAATTGAACTTATATGTACAAAAAGATCTCAAAATTTCATAACAAACAGGTTGACAGATACTCAAATGGGATTAGTTTTTGAAATTTATAAAATTCAATCTCTAGGTAACAAATTTTCAATGGTGTTTTACTACTTTGTACTATTTACAATTTAAATATTTCATGTTTTCTACATAAAAATTGCACAAAATTTCATGAGAAACTTGTTGCAAATAGTCAAAGAGGATTATTGGTGTGATGAAATTTTAAAATTTTATTCTTTTCGTGACACTTCTTCAATTTTTTACCAATTTTTACTATTTACAAAATAAATAATTGATATTTTATATAAAAGAATTGCAAAAAGTTTAACAAGTAACGAGTTGGCCAATACTAGGATAGGATTTGTGTTCTTAAATTTGACAAATTCCATCTCCTGGTAACCCTTTTTTAATTCTTTTAACTATTTTTAACTATTTACAATTCAAATAATTTAACTTATATGGACCAAAAAATCTCAATATTTCATAACAAAGAGGTTGGTGAATACTCATATGGGATTAGTTTCTGAAATTTAAAAAATTATATTTCTAGGTAAAATTTTGTCAATTTATTTTACTACTTTCTACTATTTACAATTTAAATAATTCATGTTTTCTACATACAAATTGGTCAAAGTTTGATAAGAAACTTGTTGCAAATAGTCAAAGGAGATAATAGTGTTCTTGAATTTGACAAATTCCATCTTCTGGTAACCCTTTTTTAATTCTTTTTACTATTTTTAACTATTTACAATTCAAGTAATTAAAATTTTATGTACAAAAATATCTCAAAATTTAATAACAAACAGGTTGGTAAATACTCAAATGCAATTTGTTTCTACATTTAAAAAATTAAATCTCTAGGTAACAATTTTTCAATTGTTTTTTACAATTTAAATAGATCATGTTTTTTTTTTATAAAAATAGCTCAAAATTTCAGAAGAAACTTGTTGCACAATTTGAAAATTTTCTTCTTTTTGTGACACTTCTTTACTTTTTTACTAATTTTTACTCTTTACAATTTAAATAATTGATATTTTTTATACAAAACTTGCAAAAAATTTAACAAGAAACAAGTTGGCCAATACCAGGATAGGATTTGTGTTCTTAAATTTGACAAGTTCTATCTCCTGTAACACTTTTGTAATTCTTTTTACTATTTTTAACTATATACAATTCAAATAATTGAGATTTTATGTACAAAAAGAACTCAAAATTTCATAATAAACATGGTGGCGGATACTCAAATGGGATTAGTTTCTGAAATTTAACAAATTCAATCTCTAGGTAACAAATTTTCAGTCGTTTTTTTATACTTTCTACTATTTACAACTTAATTAATTCAGGTTTTCTACTTACAAATTGCTCAAAATTTCATGAGAAACTTGTTCCAAATACTTAAAGGGGATTAATGCTGTTACTAAATTTGAAAATTTTCTTGCTTTTGTGACAGTTACTTAATTTTTTTAGTAATTTTTACTATTTGAGATCTAAATAATCGAAATTTTAAATATAAAAATAGGAAAAAAATTCACAAGAAAGAAGTTAGCCAATACTAGTATAGGATTTGTGTTCTTAAATTTGACAAATTTCACATCCTGCTAAAACTTTTTTAATTTTTTACTATTTTTAACTATTTACAATTCAAATAATTCAACTTTTATGTACAAAAAGATCTCAAAATTTCATAACAAACAGTTTGGCGGATACTCAAATGGGATTAGTTTCTGAAATTTCAAAAATTCAATCTCTAGGTAATAATTTTTCAATTGTTTTTTACTACTTTCTACTATTTACAATTTAAATAATTCATGTTTTCTACACAAAAATTCCTCAAAATTTTATAAGAAAGTCGATGCAAATTGTCAAAGGGATTACTGTTGTTATGAAATTTGAAAATTTTGTTCTTTTTATGACACTTCTTTACTCTTTAAAATTTAAATAATTTATATTTTTTATACAACACTTGCAAAAAATTTAATAAGAAACAAGTTGGCCAATACCAGGATAGGATTTGTGTTCTTAAATTTGACAAGTTCTATCTCCTGTAACACTTTTTTAATTCTCTTTACTGTTTTTAACTATATAGAATTGAAATAATTGAGATTTTATGTACAAAAAGAACTCAAAATTTCATAATAAACATGGTGGCGGATACTCAAATGGGATTAGTTTCTGACATTTAACAAATTCAATCTCTAGGTAACAAATTTTCAATTGTTTTTTTATACCTTCTACTATTTATAACTTAAATAATTCAGGTTTTCTACATACAAATTGCTCAATATTTCATGAGAAACTTGTTCCAAATACTTAAAGGGGATTAATGGTGTTACGAAATTTGATAATTTTCTTGCTTTTGTGACAGTTACTTAATTTTTTTAGTAATTTTTACTATTTGAGATCTAAATAATCGAAATTTTAAATATAAAAATAGGAAAAAAATTCACAAGAAAGAAGTTGGCCAATACTAGTATAGGATTTGTGTTCTTAAATTTGACAAATTTCACCTCCTGCTAAAACTTTTTTAATTTTTTACTATTTTTAGCTATTTTCAATTCAAATAATTCAACTTTTACGTACAAAAAGATCTCAAAATTTCATAACAAACAGTTTGGCGGATACTCAAATGGGATTAGTTTCTGAAATTTCAAAAATTCAATCTCTAGGTAATAATTTTTCAATTGTTTTTTACTACTTTCTACTATTTACAATTTAAATAATTCATGTTTTCTACATAAAAATTCCTCAAAATTTTATAAGAAAGTCGTTGCAAATTGTCAAAGGGATTACTGTTGTTATGAAATTTGAAAATTTTGTTCTTTTTATTTTACTACTTTAACTTTTTACTAATTTTTACTATTTACAATTTAAATAATTGATATTTTTTATACAAAGCTTGCAAAAAATTTCACAAGAAACAAGTTGCTCAATACCAGGATAGGATTTGTGTTCTTAAATTTGACAAGTTCTATCTCCTGTAACAATTTTTTAATTCTATTTACTATTTTTAACTATATACAATTCAAATAATTGAGATTTTATGTACAAAAAGAACTCAAAATTTCATAATAAACATGTTGGCGGATACTCAAATGGGATTAGTTTCTGAAATTTCACAAATTCAATCTTTAGGTAACAAATTTTCATTTGTTTTTTTATACTTTCTATTGTTTACAATTTAAATAATTCACGTTTTCTACATACAAACTGCTCAAAATTTCATGAGAAACTTGTTCCAAATACTTAAAGGGGATTAATGGTGTTACAAAATTTGAAAATTTTCTTGCTTTTGTGACAGTTACTTAATTTTTTTAGTAATTTTTACTATTTGAGATCAAAATAATCGAAATTTGAAATATAAAAATAGGAAAAAAATTCACAAGAAAGAAGTTAGCCAATACTAGTATAGGATTTGTGTTCTTAAATTTGAATAATTTCACCTCCTGCTAAAACTTTTTTAATTTTTTTACTATTTTTAACTATTTACAATTCAAATAATTCAACTTTTATGTACAAAAAGATCTCAAAATTTCATAACAAAGAGTTTCGCGGATACTCAAATGGGATTAGTTTCTAATATTTCAAAAATTCAATCTCTAGGTAATAATTTTTCAATTGTTTTTTACTACTTTCTACTATTTACAATTTAAATAATTCATGTTTTCTACATAAAAATTCCTCAAAATTTCATAAGAAACTCGTTGCAAATTGTCAAAGGGATTATTGGGGTTATGACATTTGAAAATTTTGTTCTTTTTATGACACTTCTCTACTTTTTTACTAATTTTTACTCTTTACAATTTAAATAATTGACATTTTTTATACAAAACTTGCAAAAAATTTAACAAGAAACAAGTTGGCCAATACCAGGATAGGATTTGTGTTCTTAAATTTGACAAATTTCACCTCCTGCTAAAACTTTTTAATTTTTTACTATTTTTAACTATTTACAATTCAGATAATTCAACATTTATGTACAAAAAGATCTCAAAATTTCATAACAAACAGTTTGGTGGATACTCAAATGGGATTAGTGTTGTTATGAAATTTGAAAATTTTGTTCTTTTTATTTTACTACTTTACCTTTTTACTAATTTTTACTATTTACAATTTAAATAATTGATATTTTTTATACAAAACATGCAAAAAATTTAACAAGAAATAAGTTGGCCAATACTTGGATAGGGTTTGTGTTCTTAAATTTGACAAATTCCATCTCCTGGTAACTCTTTTTTAATTGTTTTTACTATTTTTAACTATTTACAATTCAAATAATTGAAATTTTATGTACAAAAATATCTCAAAATTTCATAACAAACAGGTTGGCTGATACTCATATGCGATTTGTTTCTGAAATTTAAAAAAATTTAATCTCTAGGTAACAATTTTTCAACTTTTTTTACTACTTTCTACTATTTACAATTTAAATAATTCATGTTTTCTACATAAAAATTCCTCAAAATTTTATAAGAAAGTCGTTACAAATTGTCAAAGGGATTATTTTTGTTATGAAATTTGAAAATTTTGTTCTTTTTATTTTACTACTTTACCTTTTTACTAATTTTTACTATTTACAATTTAAATAATTGATATTTTTTATACAAAACTTGCAAAAAATTTAACAAGAAACAAGTTGGCCAATACCAGGATAGGATTTGTGTTCTTAAATTTGACAAATTTCACCTCCTGCTAAAACTTTTTAATTTTTTACTATTTTTAACTATTTACAATTCAGATAATTCAACATTTATGTACAAAAAGATCTCAAAATTTCATAACAAACAGTTTGGTGGATACTCAAATGGGATTAGTTTCTAAAATTTCAAAAATTCAATCTCTAAGTAATAATTTTTCAATTGTTTTTTACTACTTTCTACTATTTACAATTTAAATAATTCATGTTTTCTACATAAAAATTCCTCAAAATTTCATAAGAAACTTGTTGCAAATTGTCAAAGGGATTATTGGTCTGTGACAATTCTTTTATTTTTTACTAATTTTTACTATTTACAATTTAAATAATTGATATTTTATATATAAAAATTGCAAAAAAATTTACAAGAAACAAATTGGCCAATACTAGGATAGAATTTGTGTTCTTAAATTTGACAAGTTCCATCTCTTGTAACTCTATTTAATTCTTTTTACTATTTTTAACTATTTACATTTCAAATAATTCAACTTTTATGTACAAAAAGATCTCAAAATTTCATAACAAACATGTTGGCGGATACTCAAATGGGATTAGTTTCTGAAATTTGAAAAATTCAATCTCTAGGTAATAATTTTTCAATTGTTTTTTACTACGTTCTACTATTTACAATTTAAATAATTCATGTTTTCTACATAAAAATTCCTCAAAATTTCATAAGAAACTCGTTGCAAATTGTCAAAGGGATTACTGTTGTTATGAAATTTAAAAATTTTGGTCTTTTTATGACACTTCTTTATATTTTTACTAATTTTTACTATTTACAATTTAAATAACTGATATTTTTTATACAAAACTATCAAAAAATTTAACAAGAAACAAGTTGGCCAATACCAGGATAGGATTTGTGTTCTTAAATTTGACAAGTTCCATCTCCTGTAACACTTTTTCAAATCTTTTTACTGTATTTAACTATATACAATTCAAATAATTGAAATTTTATGTACAAAAAGAACTCAAAATTTCATGATAAACATGTTGGCGTATACTCAAATGGGATTAGTTTCTGAAATTTAACAAATTCAATCTCTTGGTAACAAATTTTCAATTGTTTTTTTATACTTTCTACTATTTACAACTTAAATAATTCAGGTTTTCTACATACAAATTGCTCAAAATTTCACGAGAAACTTGTTGCAAATACTTAAAAGGGATTAATGGTGTTACGAAATTTGAAAATTTTCTTGCTTTTGTGACAGTTACTGAATTTTTTTGTAATTTTTACTATTTGAGATCTAAATAATCGAAATTTTAAGTATAAAAATAGGAAACAAATTCACAAGAAAGAAGTTGGCCAATACTAGTGTAGGATTTGTGTTCTTAAATTTGACAAATTTCACCTCCTGCTAAAACTTTTTTAATTTTTTACTATTTTTAACTATTTACAATTCAAATAATTCAACTTTATGTACAAAAAGATCTCAAAATTTCATAACAAACAGTTTGGCGGATACTCAAATGGGATTAGTTTCTGAAATTTCAAAAATTCAATCTCTAGGTAATAATTTTTCAATTGTTTTTTACTACTTTCGACTATTTACAATTTAAATAATTCATGTTTTCTACATAAAAATTCCTCAAAATTTTATAAGAAAGTCGTTGCAAATTGTCAAAGGGATTACTGTTGTTATGAAATTTGAAAATTTTGTTCTTTTTATTTTACTACTTTACCTTTTTACTAATTTTTACTATTTACAATTTAAATAATTGATATTTTTGATACAAAACTTGCAAAAAATTTAACAAGAAATAAGTTGGCCAATACTTGGATAGGGTTTGTGTTCTTAAATTTGACAAATTCCATCTTCTGGTAACTCTTTTTTAATTGTTTTTACTATTTTTAACTATTTACAATTCAAATAATTGAAATTTTATGTACAAAAATATCTCAATATTTCATAACAAACAGGTTGGCTGATACTCATACGTGATTTGTTTCTGAAATTTAAAAAAAATTTAATCTCTAGGTAACAATTTTTCAATTTTTTTACTACTTTCTACTATTTACAATTTAAATAATTCACGTTTTTTACATAAAAATTGATCAAAATTTCATAAGAAACTTGTTGCAAATTGTCAAAGGAATTATTGGTCTGTGACAATTCTTTTATTTTTTACTAATTTTTACTATTTACAATTTAAATAATTGATATTTTATATATAAAAATTGCAAAAAAATTAACAAGAAACAAATTAGCCAATACTAGGATAGAATTTGTGTTCTTAAATTTGACAAGTTCCATCTTTTGTAACTCTATTTAATTCTTTTTACTATTTTTAACTATTTACATTTCAAATAATTGAACTTTTATGTACAAAAAGATCTCAAAATTTCATAACAAACATGTTGGCGGATACTCAAATGGGATTAGTTTCTGAAATTTCAAAAATTCAATCTCTAGGTAATAATTTTTCAATTGTTTTTTACTACTTTCTACTATTTACAATTTAAATAATTCATGTTTTCTACATAAAAATTGCTCAAAATTTCATAAGAAACTCTTTGCAAATTGCCAAAGGGATTACTGTTGTTATGAAATTTGAAAATCTTGTTCTTTTTATGACACTTCTTTATATTTTTACTAATTTTTACTATTTACAATTTAAATAATTGATATTTTTTATACAAAACTATCAAAAAGTTTAACAAGAAACAAGTTGGCCAATACCAGGATAGGATTTGTGTTCTTAAATTTGACAAGTTCCATCTCCTGTAACACTTTTTCAAATCTTTTGACTGTATTTAACTATTTACAATTCAAATAATTGAAATTTTATGTACAAAAAGAACTCAAAATTTCATGATAAACATGTTGGCGTATACTCAAATGGGATTAGTTTCTGAAATTTAACAAATTCAATCTCTTGGTAACAAATTTTCAATTGTTTTTTTATACTTTCTACTATTTACAACTTAAATATTTCAGGTTTTCTACATACAAATTGCTCAAAATTTCATGAGAAACTTGTTGCAAATACTTAAAAGGGATTAATGGTGTTACGAAATTTGAAAATTTTCTTGCTTTTGTGACAGTTACTTAATTTTTTTGTAACTTTTACCATTTGAGATCTAAATAATCGACATTTTAAGTATAAAAATAGGAAAAAAATTCACAAGAAAGAAGTTGGCCAATACTAGTATAGGATTTGTGTTCTTAAATTTGACAAATTTCACCTCCTGCTAAAACTTTTTTAACTTTTTACTATTTTTAACTATTTACAATTCAAATAATTCAACTTTTATGTACAAAAAGATCTCAAAATTTCATAACAAACAGTTTGGCGGATACTCAAATGGGATTAGTTTCTGAAATTTCAAAAATTCAATCTCTAGGTAATAATTTTTCAATTGTTTTTTACTACTTTCTACTATTTACAATTTAAATAATTCATGTTTTCTACATAAAAATTCCTCAAAATTTTATAAGAAAGTCGATGCAAATTGTCAAAGGGATTACTGTTGTTATGAAATTTGAAAATTTTGTTCTTTTTATTTTACTACTTTACTTTTTTACTAATTTTTACTATTTATAATTTAAATAATTGATATTTTTTATACAAAACTTGCAAAAAATTTAACAAGAAACAAGTTGGCCAATACTTGGATAGGGTTTGTGTTCTTAAATTTGACAAATTCCATCTCCTGGTAACTCTTTTTTAATTGTTTTTACTATTTTTAACTATTTACAATTCAAATAATTGAAATTTTATGTACAAAAATATCTCAATATTTCATAACAAACAGGTTGGCTGATACTCATACGTGATTTGTTTCTGAAATTTAAAAAAAATTTAATCTCTAGGTAACAATTTTTCAACCTTTTTTATTACTTTCTACTATTTACAATTTAAATAATTCACGTTTTCTACATAAAAATTGCTCAAAATTTCATAAGAAACTTGTTGCAAATTGTCAAAGGGATTATTGGTCTGTGACAATTCTTTTATTTTTTACTAATTTTTACTATTTACAATTTAAATAATTGATATTTCATATATAAAAATTGCAAAAAAATTAACAAGAAACAAATTGGCCAATACTAGGATAGAATTTGTGTTCTTAAATTTGACAAGTTCCATCTCTTGTAACTCTATTTAATTCTTTTTACTATTTTTAACTATTTACATTTCAAATAATTGAACTTTTATGTACAAAAAGATCTCAAAATTTCATAACAAACATGTTGGCGGATACTCAAATGGGATTCATTTCTGAAATTTAAAAAATTCAATCTCTAGGTAACAAATTTTCAATTGTTCTTTACTACTTTCTACTATTTACAATTTAAATAATTCACGTTTTTTATATAAAAATTGCTCAAAATTTCATAAGAAACTTGTTGCAAATTGTCAAAGGGATTATTGGTCTGTGACAATTCTTTTATTTTTTACTAATTTTTACTATTTACAATTTAAATAATTGATATTTCATATATAAAAATTGCAAAAAAATTAACAAGAAACAAATTGGCCAATACTAGGATAGAATTTGTGTTCTTAAATTTGACAAGTTCGATCTCTTGTAACTCTATTTAATTCTTTTTACTATTTTTAACTATTTACATTTCAAATAATTGAACTTTTATGTACAAAAAGATCTCAAAATTTCATAACAAACAGGTTGGCAGATACTCAAATGGGATTAGTTTCTGAAATTTAAAAAATTCAATCTCTAGGTAACAAATTTTCAATTGTTCTTTACTACTTTCTACTATTTACATTTTAAATAATTCATGTTTTCTACATAAAAATTGCTCAAAGTTTCTTAAGAAACTTGTCGCAAATTCTCAAAGGGGATTACTCGTGTGATGAAATTTGAAAAATTTCCTATTTTTCTACCGTTTATTTTAATTCTTTTACTAAATTTTACTATTTACTAATTAAATAATTGAAATTTTATATATAAGAATTCTATAAAATTTCACAAGAAACAAGTTGACCAATACTAGGATAGGGTTTGTGTTCTTAAATTTGACAAATTTCATCTCCTAGTAACCTTTTTTTAATTGTTTTTACTATTTTAACTATTTACAATTCAAATAATTGAAATTTTATGTACAAAAATATCTCAAAGTTTCATAACAAACTGATTGGCAGATACTCATATGCGATTTGTTTCTGAAATTTAAAAAATTCAATCTCTAGGTAACAATTTTTCAAATTTTTTTACTACTTTCTACTACTTACAACTTAAATAATTCATGTTTTCTACATACAAATTGCTCAAAATTTCATGGGAAACTTGTTGCAAATACTCAAAGGGAATTAATGGTGTTACGACATTTGAAAGTTTTCTTGTTTTTGTGATAGTTACTTAATTTTTTTAGTAATTTTTAGTATTTAAGATCTAAATAATCCAAATTTTATATATGAAAATGGGAAAAAATTCACAAGAAAGAAGTTGGCCAATACTGTAACGTCCCATTTAATTATTAAGCGAAATTAAAAGACACATCATACAAAATAGTAATGTAGAGTAGTCCTGGGTCCTTAACACAACCCCTACAAACTGGGCACACCATGATGCCAACGGAAACCAAATAAATGTCTAACAAAATGATGAGAGTAGAATAGTAAGGCATAGAGCAATGCGTGGGCCGTAGCTCTAAAGAAAACCCATGAAGAAAAGAAACATAAAATCCAGTCCAGATGGCTAAGCAGCGGAATCGCCATTTCCTTGCTGACCGCGGGAACCTCGCCCATCTACTCCCATCAATTAAATTGATGATCATCACAAGAAAGAAGAGCCACATACAAGACAACCATACAACAAACAGGGTAAGCTAGAGCCAACAACATTTTCATCATACAGTCAAATATACTTTCACCATCCAATATCCATACAACAACCAAGCATGTTATGACTTTTCAATCAATACACTACGACTCGACTCGACTTATCCGGATACGTATAACCTGGTCAGATTCAGCGGATGGTTGCACTTGTGGTGGATACCTCTGCTCACCCCCGAGTTGGTCACCCCCGAGCTATGTGTTACAAGTGTTACAATAAATCAGTTTTCCCTCACCACAAGGTTAGCCCTTAATGAATTTCAGGCCTCCTTCTACTCTCACCACAGGAGTCAATCCGCTCTAGGTGAGACTAACTGACCCCTTAGAGCGTTAGGATGCAACCTTACCTTGAATCCTTACCTAGTTATATAGATGGGGCACCACCATAGACACCCACTAACAGGGGCCATGAAATTACGTCCCGACCACTGAAGCGCAACCCCGAAGGTCTCACCTAGAGACTCCAAGGAATTACACACTGACACAAACCAAGAATCATAAAACAACAAAGGGAAAACACTAATCATGCTTTCAATTTCATACCATCCTCTGAAAATAATTCCTCATTCGTATCATATGTTGAATCCTTACCACTGGTCCTTACCACCTCATGTGTGTGGGGCCTCATCTCATATCAATACCATGTCCCATTAATACCAACTCACTCATTAATTTCACATGCCAAGTTTCCACGATATCCATCATTCCATTCATGAATTATGTCACGCATGCATGTCAGTCCATTATATATATTTACATATCTCAACATAACAATCATACCCCAACAATTACCAATCATTCAAGAGCAACCAAGCACCCAAACCACGCACTATCTCGCCCAGCCCCTCGCTCAGGCGAGATAGTCTTGCTCAGGCGAGCCCCCTTCGCCTAGGCGAGGGCTCAAAAACAGAAACAAGAACCAACGTGGGATCTCGCTTAGGTGAGACCCCTCTCGCCTAGGCGAGTTGTTCGCTCGCTCAAAATAATGAGCTGGTCGCCTGGGCGACCTTTCGCGAAAAAGGTTTGGGCGAGCCTCCGCCAGACTCGCTTAGGCGAGTCCGACTCGCCTGGGCGAGATTACCAGTTCTCGCCCTGGTCTCACCTGCAGCAGATGTATCTTTTCCAAACCCACCAATCATATACAAGGTATCCCACGCACCCCAAACCACGATTTATCCATACAAATATCTAGCAAACTCTTAAAACAGATCAAAAACAACTCAAACTCGAAACCCTAACTTCCCGTACCTGGAGGAAGGGTTAACAGAAGCCTTGGCGGCACGATAGCGAGCACTGTAGCCCTGGGAGTGGGCTAAAGAGCTGAAAACAGAGGATAAATGGCACAAGGCCATATTATTATGAAATCCTAACTGTCAAATACGAAGAAGATCGATGGAAACCACACAACCTAAAGAAAATATTTACGTTGCGTAGGAACTGACGTGTGTTAGCTCAAAGAAGACCTAGTGCAAAACCCTAGCAGAGCGTCTTGTGCGAGAGGAGTAAGGTGACGACTGATTTTTCTGAAAGAGTGAAAGTGGAACTGTTAGGGCAGACTAGGGTTCAACTTTATACTTTTGGCCAGCTCTTAGGCCCATTAGATTTTTTGGGCAGCCCTTCTAGTTAAAGGTATAAGAATAATTAGGGCCTTACAAATACTAGGATAGGATTTGTGTTCTTAAATTTGACAAATTTCACCTCCTGGTAATACTTTTTTAATTCTTTTTACTATTTTTAACTATTTACAATTCAAATAATTGAACTTTTATGTACAAAAAGATCTCAAAATTTCATAACAAACAAATTGGCAGATCCTCAAATGGGATTAGTTTCTGAAACTTAAAAAATTCAATCTCTAGGTAACAAATTTTCAATTGTTTTTTACTACTTTCTACTATTTACAATTTAAATGATTCATGTTTTCTACATAAAAATTGCTCAAAGTTTCTTAAGAAACTTGTTTCAAATACTCAAAGGGGATTATTGGTGTTATGAAATTTGAAAAATTTCCTATTTTTCTACTATTTTTTTTAATTCTTTTACTAATTTTTACTATTTACAAATTAAATAATAGATATTTAATATATAAAAATTCAAAAGATTTCACAAGAAACAAGTTGGCCAATACTAGGATAGGGTTTGTGTTCTTAAATTTGACAAATTCCATCTCCTGGTAACCCTTTTTAAATTGTTTTTACTATTTTTAACTATTTACAATTCAAATAATTGAAATTTTATGTTCAAAAATATCACAAAATTTCATAACAAGCAGGTTGGCAGATACTCATATGTGATTTGTTTCTGAAATTTAAAAAATTCAATCTCTAGGTAAAAGTTTTCCAATTTTTTTACTAGTTTCTACTATTTACAATTTAAATAATTCATGTTTTCTACATAAAAATTGTTCAAAATTTCATAAGAAATTTGTTGCAAATTGTCAAAGGGATTATTGGTGTTATGAAATTTGAAAATTTTCTTCTTTTTGTGACACTTCTTTAATTTTTTACTAATTTTTACTATTTACAATTTAAATAATTGATATTTTATATATAAAAATTGCAAAATATTTCACAAGAAAAAAGTTGGTCAATACTAGGATTGGATTTGTGTTCTTAAATTTGACAAATTTCATCTTCTGGTAAGACTTTTATAATTCTTTTTACTATTTTTAACTATTAACAATTTAAATAATTAAAATTTAATGTACCAAAAAATCTCAATATTTCATAACAAACAGGTTGACGAACACTTAAATGCGATTTGTTTCTGAAATTTAAAAAATTCAATCTCTTGGTAAAAAAATTTCAATTGTTTTTTACTACTTTCTACTATTTACAATTTAAATGATTCATGTTTTCTACATAAAAATTACTCAAAGTTTCTTAAGAAACTTGTTTCAAATACTCAAAGGGGATTATTGGTGTTATGAAATTTGAAAAATTTCCTATTTTTCTACTATTTTTTTTTAATTCTTTTACTAATTTTTACTATTTACAAATTAAATAATGGATATTTTATATATAAAAATTCTAAAAAATTTCACAAGAAACAAGTTGGCCAATACTAGGATAGGGTTTGTGTTCTTAAATTTGAGTAATTCCATCTCCTGATAACCCTTTTTAAATTGTTTTTACTATTTTTAACTATTTACAACTCAAATAATTTAAATTTTATGTACAAAAATATCTCAAAATTTCATAACAAACAGGTTCGCAGATACTCAAAAGCAATTTCTTTTTGACATTTAAAAAATTCAATCTCTAGGTAACAATTTTTCAATTTTTTTTACTACTTTCTACTATTTACAACTTAAATAATTCATGTTTTCTACAAAAAAATTGCTCAACATTGCATGAGAAACATGATGTAAATACTCAAAGGGGAATAATGGTGTTATGAAATTTGAAACTTTTCTTCTTTTTGTGACACTTCTTTAATTTTTTACTAATTTTTACTATTTACAATTTAAATAATTGATATTTTATATATAAAAATTGCAAAATAATTAACAAGAAACAAATTGGCCAATACCAGGATAGGATTTTTGTTCTTACATTTGACAAGTTCCATCTCCTGTAACACTTTTCTAATACTTTTTTCTAATTTTAACTATTTACAATTCAAATAATTGAACTTTTATGTACAAAAATATCTCAAAATTTCAGAACAAACAAGTTGGTAGATACTCATATGTGATTTGTTTCTTAAATTTAAAAAATTCAATCTCTAGATGATGAGCGAGCCTCAGTGAATCTTCGGTGGAAAACTCTTCGCAAGGTCGTGAATCGTCAAATGTTCAGGGGAAATCCACCAAATTGGCAGCGGAAGACGGAGTTCCAGTGGGAAACTCTCAATGAATTGGTAACCGACGAGATTAATAACCTAATCTAGGGTTAGGGTTTAGCTGAGACGAAAGCGGAAATTTATCACTCTCATTCATCAAAGCTACCTTACAATGAAATGGCTGGCCATTTTATAGCTTGAATGGCAACCGTGTGAAAACAGAATGGAAGAAAGTGGATGCCCTCTAACAAGAATCCTAACGACAAAGGTGTGTGTTGCGTGATTTTGTAATCCTAACAAAGTTTTGCACGCGTGATGGGGAAAAGAAAAAGGAAACCCTCGTTGGATTGTTGCTTCAGACGCGTGAAGAGGTGTTAGGGTTGGTTAGCGCTGCGCAGCAACGAAAAGGTGTGCCTGGAGCTGTGTTCAAATGAAGGAAGCCCTAATAGTGCTTTGACGAAATTGGAATTGGATTTGGTGGATGTGGAGCAAGAGATTTGCGTGAATGGGCTGGTTAGCAGAGACACCTCCATTCTGATGGATGATGAATTGGGCTGACTGAAGACGAGCCCAAATGCCTGCTCCGTACTCAACTTGAAAATTGGTTGCAACGTGATGAACGGATGAAAGTTGGTGTCCCGCTTGCGGCCCAATTAGATTGGTGGCTGCATATTATAAATGGGTTGCTCGTAACAAAGGAAGCCCACAATGTAAGCGTGCGCAACGCTTATTGGCTTCAAGATTCACTCTTCAATTCCAATTTTAGATGCAGGCGTGAAGAATTGATGGAGTCATGAGCTGAATTAAGAATTGGGCTTCAGGCTCATTATTTGATTGGCCCACTCATGAGATAAGTTGTAAACATGGGCTGCAAGTAACAAACAAGCCTAATTAGAAACAACATTTATTTAATTAAAAATTAAAAAATAAAAGAAAATTAAAAAGGAAAGGGCTTAGGCCTGGGCCAATGCTATGAAAAGCCTCTTAGGGTGATATTCATCATCCCCTCCCTCTTAAAAAGGATATGTCCTCAGATCAAGAGGTTTCTTTAAGGCTCACAGTAATTAAAGATGAATTTCTCCAGGATCAAAAATATATCTTCAATAGTCATCAAATAAAATTAAATTAAAATCATAATGACCATGCAGTATAGGTGATTGGGAAATGTGTGAAAATGGGCTCTTAAAGATTAAAAAAGATGGTATTAGGCCCACTTCACAAAAAGAATGTTTTACACTTTGACCAAGATGATTTTTGAAATGAATTTTAGAATCAAAGTGTGTTAGTACACAAGATGTTGAGGAGGGTGAAATAAAGGAATGAGATTGAGAACAAAATGGTTGAGAAAAAAACAAAACAAAAGATTTAATGACAAAGTGAATAGAGTTTAAAGATGGAAGAACTTCGTTTGAAAATTGGAACCTAATGGAAGGGATTAGTGAAAGATTTAACACCAAATCCTTAACAATGAGGTCCCTTTTTACATTTGAAATGATCTTTAACTCTATCACATGTGATTGTATTTCACAATTGTAGAGTTTGTGTTTAATATAGTTTGTGTTTTTTGTAGTCTTTAGTTTTCTTTTTATAAATTTCAAGCAAAGTTCTATTTTTGTTTTGATTAAGAATTTCTTTTAAGAAATTTTTTGAGACTAGTTTGGAAAACCCTGTCTAGGAAAGATTTCGTATTTAAGTTGTCCACTATGACGCACCTCTCTTTCCTGGGAGTAGACCCAACGACATCTTAACTCATTTCTTTCTTGAAATCTTTCTCCAAAACAAGAATAGGAAGAAAAAAAAACAAACAGGGAAACACTTTCAGGTGGACTGCATAGTGCATGACTCGGGCCAATTCGGGTCAATTTTATCAACTTTATTCAGAACTTGCGTAAATCACGTAGGAGACTTGAACTCAGGTGTTCTACTGAAGGAGCACCGTCATCATCTGAACCTACCACTAAAACTGTACCACTAGAATCACCTCCGGTGATTAACATATCTTCT
The DNA here is from genome assembly GCF_037176805.1 of Vigna unguiculata. NCBI lineage: Eukaryota > Viridiplantae > Streptophyta > Magnoliopsida > Fabales > Fabaceae > Vigna > Vigna unguiculata. Next base: position 24,078,049 of record NC_140801.1, read on the forward strand.
GATCCATCACCTGAACCAGAAATTCAAGAAGATAGAATGGAAGAAAGAACAATAAGAGAGTTGGCTTCACCGGATGCAACAATTACACAAAACATGTGCATCCAATATCCAGATGGAGAATGTGAGCTTAAGTCTAGATTAATCCATCTTCCACCTAAATTCCATGGATTAGCAGGAGAAGACCCGTACCATAATTTGAAGGAATTTCATGTTGTTTGTTCATCCATGAGACCTACAACAGTGATAGAGGAACATATCAAGCTTAAGGCTTTTCCATTCTCATTGCAAGATGCCGCTAAGAATTGGTTATACTGCCTTCCACCAGGATCCATCAATACTTGGGAGACTCTGAAAAGATTATTTTTGGAAAAGTTTTTTCCAGCATCTAGAGTTGTTGCTATTCGCAAAGATATTTATGGGATAAGGCAACAAGAAAGAGAAAATCTTCACGAGTATTGGGAAAGATTCAAAAAGTTATGTGCTTCCTGTCCTCATCACCAAATAAACGAGCATCTCCTCATTCACTACTTTTATGAGGGTTGAGTATCATGGATAGACAAATGATAGATGCTGTAAGTGGAGGGTCATTGGTGGACAAAACGCCAACAAATGCAAGACAATTGATTGAAAATATGGCGTCGAACCATCAACAATTTTCCACCAGGAGTAATTCTATAACTCTATTGAAGGGAACCCATGGAGTAGATGCTTCATATGTTACAAATCACAAGAAAATAGAAGGGAAGTTGGATGACTTAGCGGCAATGGTAAGGACCTTGACAAACTTACCGAAAAAGCCTATCCCTTCTACTTTATGTGGAATTTGTGCTTCTACTAATCATCCTACAGAGGCTTGTTCTATGTTAAAAGAGACAGGGACGTTAGACAATGAACAACCTCAGGCATATGCTGCAAACATCTATGGCAATAATAGACCACCTCGGCAGCAATACAACCATGATTTGTCCTCCAACAAGTACAACCCAGATTAGAAGGAATATCCCAGTCAGAAATGGGGAAATCAACAGCCTTAACACCAACAAGTCTATCTTCCATCTCAACAGAGGCAACAACCACAACCAGCTGCAACCTCTGGTGATTAGAACATGGAAGCAATGATGAAAATGATGGCTGACATGATGAAGGGACAAATCAATGACTTGAAACAGACAATGGAAGCAACCAATCAAAATTTGCAAAACCAGATTGGACAAATTGCAAATGAGTTAAATTAGATGAAGTCTCAACAAGGCTCAAGCAATTTGTCTGTACAAACTGTAATTAGCCCGCGAAATGTAAGTGCTATTACTTTAAGATCGGGTAAGCAAATACAAGGCCTTGGGGATGCCCAAGAAGATGAAGATAAGGACAATGAAGTTGTACCTAATAATCAAAGTGGAAGATCAGATGAAGCAACACAAGCAACATCTGAAATGCCTGCAGCCAATGATAATTCCTGGTTGGTATCCCCTAATACTTCCTCTAAAAATTCTTCTCCTTATTCTCCTCCTCCTCCCTATCCAAACCGTTTGAAACCAAAAACTGAAAAGATGTAGGAGTTAGACAAATAAATCTTGAATACTTTCAAGAAAGTGGAGATAAACATCCCTTTGTTGGATGTTGTAAGACAAATTCCTAGATACGCCAAGTTTCTCAAATAATTATGTACACATAAAAGGCGTATTATGGACAAAGAGGTAGTGAACATGGGAAGAAACGTGTCTAGCTTAATTAAGAAGCCTACAGTCAGAATGCCGCAGAAGTGTAAGGATCCAGGTATGTTTTCTGTTCCCTGCATAGGAAGTACTAAGTTTGATAATGCTATGTTAGATTTAGGAGCTTCCATTAATGTAATGCCTTTATCAGTTTTTACTTCACTTCATCTTGGACCTCTTAAGTCTACTGTTGTGGTCATTCAATTGGCCAACCGTAGCACAGTTAACCCTGCAGGTGTGCTAGAAGATGTGCTTGTCCGTGTGGACAAGTTAATTTTTCCTGCAGATTTCTACATCTTGGACATGAAGGATGATGAAGGAATGAGTTCAACCACAATTATCTTGGGAAGACCATTCATGATGACAGCACGTACCAAGACAGACGTGCATGCAGGATCCTTGACTATGGAGATAAGAGATGAGAAGGTGCAGTTCAATGTGCTAGAAGCCATGAAGCACCCGACCGAAGACCATTCTTTGTTTTGTATTGATTTATTGAGTAATGTAGTGAACAATTATGCTTTTGGACTTTTGGACGTTTTATCTGGTTTTTCTTCTTCTTTGGATTTTTCTTTTTCGAATATTTCGGGCTCGATTTTAGACGAAAGAGAAAATTGTAAAACAGGTGATATTGAGGACGCGATGCCACTATATGATACCTCTGAGGCGTCCGAATTTGATGTGAGGTGGCTGAAATTACCTTAGGCAGTAAAATGTTGCCATCTGTGGAACAACCACCCATTTTGGAGTTAAAACCTTTACCATCTCATTTGAAATATGTTTATCTTGAGAGGGATGGGAAACTCCCTGTTATTATATCTACCTTGCTTACTGACGAACAAGAACAAAAGCTATTGCAGGTTATCAAAGATCACAAGCGAGCAATAGGCTGGACTTTGGTAGATATTCCTGGTATTAGTCCTTCTTTCTGCATGTACAGAATACTCTTGGAGGAGGATGATAAGCCAGTAAGGCAACCTCAGAGGAGACTGAATCCTCAGCTGATGGAGGTTGTGAAGAAAGAAGTCACCAAGTTGCTACAAGCAGGTATTATATATCCTATTTCTGACAACACTTGGGTGAGTCCTGTACATGTGGTCCCCAAGAAATCTGGGATCACTGTGGTCAAGAATGAGAAGAACGAGTTGATTCCTACTCGTATTCAGAATAGTTGGAGGGTCCGTATTGATTATAGAAGACTAAACCAGGCCACCAGGAAGGACCACTTTCCTTTACCATTCATGGACTAGATGTTAGACCGATTGGCAGGTAAGTCTCATTACTGTTTTCTTGATGGATTATCTGGGTATTTTCAGATCTGTATTGCCCTAGAGGATCAACATAAGACTACCTTTACTTGTCCATTCGGTACATATGCTTATAGGAAAATGCCATTTGGCCTTTGCAATGCTCCTGGAACATTTCAGCGATGTATGATGAGTATATTTACAGATTTGTTGGAGCATTGTATTGAGGTTTTTATGGATGATTTTAGTGTATATGGTTCATCTTTTGATCACTGCTTGTCTAATCTTGCTAGAGTCTTGGAGAGATGTGAAGAAACTAACCTTGTTTTAAATTTTGAAAAATGTCATTTTATGGTGGAACAAGGTATAGTTTTAGGTCACGTTGTTTCCAAGAATGGTATATCTGTAGATCCTGCTAAAATTGATATTATTTAACAATTGCCTTACCCCTCTTCTGTGAAAGAGGTTCGATATTTTCTTGGACATGCAGGATTTTACAGGAGGTTTATTAAGGACTTCAGCAAGATAGCCAACCCTCTCTCCAACTTGTTGCAAAAGGATGTAGCATTTGACTTTGGAGAGAGGTGCAAAGATGCGTTTGATACATTGAAAAAGGCGCTTACCACCACTCCTATCATCCAGCCACCTGACTGGACATTACCATTCGAGTTGATGTGTGATGCATCAAACTTTGCAGTAGGAGCGGTGCTTGCACAAAAAGATGGGAAGCTATCACATGTGATATATTATGCTTCCAGAACGTTGGACACAGCTCAGGATAACTACACCGCGACAAAAGGAATTATTGGCTGTTGTGTTTGCCTTGGACAAATTCAGACCGTATATACTTGGTTCCAAGGTAATTGTTTATACTGATCATGCAATATTAAAATTCCTTCTGAAGAAAGCAGATTCGAAACCAAGGTTGATCAAATGGATGCTACTGCTCCAAGAGTTTGACATTGAGATTCTAGACAGAAGTGGAGCACATAACTTAGTAGCCAACCATCTTAGTAGGATTGAAAATGGAGAAGATAACATTCCTATTAAGGATGACTTTCCTGATGAAGTCCTCCTAACATTGACTGCTGTGAAAGGTATGTTTCCTGAACCTTGGTTTGCTGACATTGTTAACTATTTGGTTGTTTCTGCTATTCCTTCTCCAAATATGAAAGAACCAAGCTAAAAAGTGAGGCAAAGTACTTTATCTGGGAAGACCCAATCTTATGGCACATTGGTAGTGACCAAGTCATAAGGAGGTGTGTTCTCGATATCGAGATACCTCATGTGCTTGAGTTCTGTCATTCGTCTCCTTTTAGTGGACATTATGGCACACAAAGAACAGGTAGGAAGGTGTTGGATTGTGGATTATATTGGCCTACTGTCTTTAAAGATGCACAGAGGGTATATGAAAATTGTGAGCAGTGCCAAAGGGCAGCCAGATCCATTACAAGAAGGGATGAAATGCCTCAACAACCCATGCTATATTGTGAGGTATTTGATATTTGGGGTATTGATTTTATGGGTCCTTTTCCTCCTTCTTTTGGGTTTTCTTATATTTTGCTTGTTGTAGACTATGTCTCCAAATGGGTGGAAGCCATAACTACAAGGACTAATGATTCTCGAGTTGTTATGAGTTTTGTCAGGTCTAACATTTTCCATAGGTTTGGGATACCACGAGCCATCATCAGTGACCAGGGGACTCATTTCTGTAATAAGCTACTTGAGAACATGTTGAAGAAGTATGGGGTGACACATCGCATTGCTACACCATATCACCCCCAAACTAATGGGCAAACAGAGATCTCTAATAGGGAGATTAAAAAGATACTAGAGAAAGTAGTGAAGCCTAGTCGAAAGGATTGGGCCACAAGATTGGATGATGCTCTTTGGGCACACAGGACAGCCTACAAAGCACCTATAGGTATGTCACCTTTCAGGGTAGTTTTTGGAAAGGCTTGTCATCTACCTATGGAGATTGAACATCGGGCCTATTGGGCCGTGAAAGCATGCAACTTGGATTTTGAAGAAGCAGGAAATGAGCGTAAACTTCAGTTGCAAGAACTAGAGGAGATTAGGCTTGCAGCCTATGAAAACTCAAAGTTCTACAAAGAGAAAACCAAGAAGTTCCATGACCAAAAGCTTGTGGTTAGAAAGGATTTCAAGGTAGGCCAGACGGTGTTACTATACAAATCCAAGCTTGGTCACATGAGTGGTAATTGCGCTCTACTTGGGAAGGACCATACATTGTTACATAAGTCTTCCCTTATGGAGGAGTGGAGATCAAGGAAGAATCCTCAGCAAGAACTTTTAAAGTTAATGGGCATCATCTTCGGATATTCAATGAAAATCAAGATATGCTGAATAAGACGATGGATGGGATGAACTTGACTTCTCCCTCATACCTTCCACCTTGAGGAGGTAAGTACCCTTCATACTTTTTCTTTGCATTTTATACATATTGAATACATTGAGAACAATGCATGGATAAAGTGTGGGGGTGTGGGGAGATTTCCCCCTTTTCTGATTTTGTTTTCTATTTGTTTTATTTTTTCTTTTCTAATTTTGTTTTTTGTTTGTTTTTATTAAAAAAAAAGTTTTTGCTTTCAATAAAACATGTTGACATTGGATTTTTTGGATGTGATTCACTAATTGGGACGATCATGATTCTGGGAAAATAAAAGTATTGTGCTATGAATGGATTGGTTCTGTGATTTACTGATTGAGTTGATTTGAGAGTTTCTGGAATAAATCTTTTGTGAAAGAGTTTTTGACCTTCTGAGTTTTGAGCTTTATTGTAAGGATGAACTACCATGTGTCATTCCTATTTTTCTTGTGTGACTTGCTCATGTCTTGTTGATACTAAAATTTTTAGCTTGATTCTGTTGTCTTGCATCTTAGGTGAACATGCATGATTTGATATGACTGAGGCATTTCTTGTTTTTAGCTACTTGGCCAAATAAGCTAACCATGACATTGATCCATTGGTAGCCCCTTGAGCTTAAACCTTTTTTTCTTGTTTTGAGCATATTGTTAAACCTTAAAAAGAAAAAGACCATTTTTTTCCTTATCTTAGGGAGAAAGAAGGAGCTAGTGGATTATGTTGAGATTGGTTGAGGAATAAAGTGTGGGGGTGAGTATTTCCCCCACAAAGTTATAAAAATGGCAAAAGGAAAATAATTGTTGATGACAAAGTGTTGAAATGAAAAATGATTGTTGTCTGAAAAAGAGCAACAAAGGATAAAAGAGAGAAAAAAAAAGAAAAAAAAAGTAAGGATTGTTTTTGAAACTATGCTCCATAACTCTTTCTTCCTTACTATTTCAAAAACACACAAATCCTAAAGTTTTTCCTACCTTTGCCTTGGCCTCATTATAACCTGTGAAAAGTCCTCATGATTTTTGAATGCATGTTTTCTGAAAGCTGTGAATATTAGAGTCTTGCTAAGCATCGAGAGTGTTTACTTGCATGGGTATTTTGAGTGAAAACACAAGCCAAAACACTTGAGCAAATTTTGGTGAGAAAATATACATTTAACTTGAGTGTTTATCTTTTATAATTGATTATCTTGTAAACTCAAAAATTAACTCATGTGTGAAAAATAGAATTTTATCCATTTGTATGTGCATGACAACATGATTTCTAGAAGATTGATCTGTTTCCATTTGTATTCATTTCTTTAATCCAGTGAAAATATGAAAAAGAAAACCTCAGAATAAAGTTTTGAAATTGTTCAATTTTGCCTAGGAGTGCAAAAGGATAAGTGTGGGTGTGTGATGAGTTCAAATTTTTGCCCTCATTTAATATTTAAATTTGGGAATATAATTGAATTTTTTGTGCTTAAAGATTGATTTAATTAGGATTTGTGATTATTGGATTTATTGAGTACGTTTGGTAAAAATGGCGTAAAAATTGATTTTAGTTACATAAAATATTATTGGATATTCTTACGTTTGTTAATGCAGCTGAAATTTATTTGTGGTCATTAATAATGTGGATTTGAAATATTCAAAGTTACAAAATAAGTCAAAAATCACGAAATTCTGGAAAAGAATAAATCAGGAGCTAAATGCACTCCCAGATTTTATTTGCACATTCCTCCTGCAAGTGGACCACAAAAATCTGTTATGCAACCCTAGTTTTTACTAAGTTGCACCCCTCCTACCACTAAACTCCACTCAACCAGATTATGCCATGTGGCAATCTCCACCTTTCAAATCACGCCAACCATAAGCTGACACGTGTCATAATCCGCCACTCACAAATTGACCAATCAAATCTTGCCACGTCACCATCTCCCAAAATGAAACCCTAACCCTAATTTTCTCCTCTCCTTCCATCACCATGGCAGCCGCCGCCGCCAATCTCGCCGGCCACTGCACCATCATCACCACGCTTCTCCACCTCCATCATCTCGTCAACCTTCAACCGCCTCCTGCATCAAGTGCAGCCACCACAGTTTAGTCTTCTTCTTCCCTGCACCCGCGTTCCGCGCAGCAGCAACAACTACCAACACCATGCTTGACGAGCCACCACTGCAGCACCGTTTGCACAGCCACGCCGGAAACGAAATGGCAGCGGTCATCGTGAATGAAACGCAAAAGCGGCGTGGCCACCACCGTGAGTTCGTGCACCAGCCGCAGCAGTTCGAACCTACACTCACCACCATGGAAGCACAGTTCCGTTATCTTTTCCATTGCAGTAGCTGCAGACCTTGCGGCGGTCACCACCTGCATCCTTGCGAGAATCCAGAAGTAACATCACATTCTCGCCGAAAACCACCGTGAGCAGAACCTCCATGCCTGCGCCATTCACGAACGCAACTGTAGTAGCCATGGCAGCAACTGCAGTAGCCATGGTAGCAACTTCACCACCATCACTGCAATGCACCATCTTCTTCTTACCGCGACAGGCACCAACGTTCCAACAGCCACCAGCGTGACCCAACCAGCGTAGCCATCACCATTCACGCTGGCAAGACGCAGTCCAGCGCTGTCAACGTCAAAACAGCACACCACCGTGACCAGTCACGGCCACCACAGATTCTCGTGCAACCATCGTTCCTGCAATCTCGCGAGCAACATCACCTCCGCGCACCAGATCGGAGAAGAAGAACCTCTGCATCTGAACCATTTTCCATCTTCTTCGAGCACCACCACAGCCGCAGCTGCATCTCCATCATCACCAACAATCTCAGCGGAGAAGAAGAAGACCGAACCAGAACTGCGCCATTGTAGAAGCAGCACGCCACCGCAACTTCCTCCTTCATCCCTGCACCAGCTTCACGGCCACCGCGGACGAGCCAACGCCGGCAGCAGAGGAGTAGCAGTCATTGCCATCTCCATCTCCATTGCATCTGCAGAAACCCTAATTCTGGAGAGAGAAAATGCACTGCCACGTGTCAGGCTGCTATTGGACAGTCAAACTGGTCAACTGGTCAACACTAGTCAACTGGTCAAAGTCAACAGTCAACTCTGGTCAAAACTGCAAAAATGGTTAAATAAAAGGGGCAGAATTGGAAATTGAATAGGAATTAAGTTGCTAATTAATTAAATAAAAATAAAAAATTTTAGCAACTGACAGATAAAGCCCAAAGTCCAGTGGAAGCCTATATAAAGAGACTTAAGGGAGCAGAAACATGACACAACTTAGACACTTAGAACTCTTTGGTTTTGGCAAACACCGTCATCCATAACATCTCTCATTCTTTCTTTTATTTTCTTTCCTTCATATCATCATGTATTCCATCAAAGCCATGGAGGGCTAAGCTTTTAGGGTTGATTCCACTGTAATTTCTTAACTAGATTTTGAGGTTAGATGAATTTATGTGTTTGTTATTTTTATTATTGTTGTGGTTTTTGTTTATCTATGTCCTTTGCTTCTTAATCGAATAGAAAATAATGATTTTAAATCTACATGCATGCTAATCATATGAGTTAAAAGGTTTTTAAATTAAATTGAGACTTTACTTTGATTTTATTTAGAAACTTTCATTTGATTAAATAAGTTTTTGCCAATAATTGAGACTTTACTTTGATTAGAGGTAATTACTTTAACTAAAATTAGTCAAGACTTTACTTTGATTAATTAAGTTTTCTATTTGGTGAAGAAACAAAGGAATAGACATGATTAGGCATAGTAAAATTAATTGAGACTGTACTTTGATTGAATTTACTATGCACAATCTAACAATTCTCATTTTTAATTGAGACTGTACTTTGATTAAAAGTGAGAATGCCAACAAATGAATTGATTCTTTACATTGATTGATTTGTAAATCAACAACAATAATTAATTTAACAATAATCTCTAGATAACCAATGAAGAATCTTATTTAGAAAAAGTAGTGGAATTGACCTATTTACTATTATTGTGTTTACAATTTTCCGTGTCATTTTCTTTGCATATCAAAACCCCCATATTTTTACTATTATTGCATATCAATTCCGTATTCGTTGTGAGACGACTCAGGGTTATCTTAACCCTAACTATTTTGTTCACTACTAACTTGGCAATACTGAAATTGATAAAGTTAAGTAGTGGTAATTTGATCGCCTAACGACAGCGATATCAAAGATTACTCTCTTGTGTTATTTTCTCGTTTTCCTCTAATTCTTTTTTCTCATTCTCTCTTTTTTTCTTCTCTTTTAACTCTTTTTCCTCTTTCTCTTTTTTCAGTTGTTCCTCTTCTTCTCCCAATTCTTGTTCAAAAATGATGGCTTCTTCTTATCTCCATTGAAGCTTGCATGAAGAATGGAGGCTCCATGGATGATGTTGGATGCGGAAGCATGAAGGAAAGAAGCTTAAGGTGTTTGGTTTGGTGTAGGTGAAAGGATTCTTAATAGAGGTGAGGCCAACTCCTAAGGAAGAAGACTAGAGTAAACTAGAGAAGAGTTTACTCTAAGGTGAGCTCAAAAGAGATTTGTGAACAAATTTGGGCAGCAATTCATTACTCAATTTCAAGCTCAATTTCATTCAGCTAACAAAATGCACAGTCATATTCAAAGCAAATGACTCAACTTTAAAAAAAAATTTGAAAGAGACTCAAGGAAAAACAGAGTGACTCTCGGCCAAGAATAGAATTAGGCAACAAAAGTTATGCATCAGATTCACAGTAGCATATTAAATCAGAAGTGCATTGTAATACTGTAGACTTTGCATCCGAAAATCTGGCCACAAGTCAAATGCACAATGAACTCAATAAAACACAATGACATAGCCTAAACAGAACTGAAGCAAAAACATATAGTTTTCAGAATGATACAGATAATGTATGAGGTTCAATGTCACACTGAATCAATCATATAACATACTAAGTTGAAATGAAAATAATGGCCAGCACAAGCAATGCAGAGGTATGAAATTGCAGTGATATGATAAGATGCACACTCTAGGCTAATCACAGAGCAACAAATTGTGATTAAGTAGACACACAATTAAAACCAATGAAGTTGCCAATATCAACAAAGAACATCATGATTTTACTTCAAATACTTGGAATATGAATATAGCTAGAGCACACAAACATCAATCATAAGAAACGAGATTGACGAGCAAGGTTATGCTAAGCACAAATAACCAGAAAAAAAATGTGACTTAGCTTTCAAACAAGGCAGCAAAGATTCAACAGAAGCACTAAACACGATTGGAAATAATAAGCAATGAACTGATGCAAACAAAGCAGCAGAGAGTCAGCCTATGTGTGGACCAGAACCAACTAAACTTCCACATAAACAATCTGAACAGAATCAGATATATTATGAATGTAGTGGAATTAGTATAGTTCAGTCATTACAATCATTGGCCAGCAAATGAAGCAACAAAACAGAACAAAGCAATCAAACAGCAACAATTGCAAGTAGAAAACTGACGCACACAGATTAAACAGGAGCAGTTTAAGCAGAAATGAAACTCGAGCAGTGAAAAATAAGGCACTGCAGAACAACTTGCTAATGATCTAATAGCAAATTTAGAACACGAAACATACAACATGAATCTAGAAACAACACATGAACACAAAATAGCTCGGCTAACAGAAGAAAACAACACATGTGTACTACTTCTATGGAATTCAGAACATAAAAACGAAATTACACAAAACATAAGACAAAAAACAGAGGATTTTAAAACATTAAAGCTAACTAAAAAAAATAATAGTGAACCTAGGACATGCAATTAACGCCAGAATATAGAACCTAGACATTCCAAACACGGTATTGATTCAAGGCAAATATGAACAATTTTAATGAATCAATTTCAGCAATAAATTTCAACAGAAAATCAGCAGAGATGCAAATCAGAGAATAAGAACGACCCAATCGCAGAAGAACAAGACCGAAATGCAAACAGTGAAGAAGAAAAACGAACAGAGATACTCATCTTTGAAGACCTCCATGCTCCAAGCTCGAAACCGGAGCTCTAATTACCACATGATAAGCGAGCCTCAGCGAATCTTCGGTGGAAAACTCTTCGCAAGGTCGTGAATCGTCAAACGTTCGATGGAAATCCACCAAATCGGCAGCGGAAGACGGAGTTCCAGTGGGGAACTCTCACTAAATTGGTAACCGACGAGATTAATAACCTAATCTAGGGTTAGGGTTGAGCTGAGACGAAAGGGGAAATTTATCACTCTCATTCATCAAAGCTACCTTACAATGAAATGGCTGGCCATTTTATAGCTCGAATGGCAACCGTGTGAAAATAGAATGGAAGAAAGTGGATGCCCTCTAACAAGAATCCTAACTACAAAGGTGTGCGTTGCGTGATTTTGTAATCCTAGCAAAGGTTTGCACGCGTGATGGGGAAAAGAAAAAGGAAACCCTCGTTGGATTGTTGCTTCAGACGCGTGAAGAGGTGTTAGGGTTGGTTAGCGCTGCGCAGCAACGAAAAGGTGTGCCTGGAGCTGTGTTCAAATGAAGGAAGCCCTAATAGTGCTTAGACGAAATTGGAATTGGATTTGGTGGATGCGGAGCAAGAGATTTGCGTGAATGGGCTGGTTAGCAGAGATACCTCCATTATGCTGGATGATGAATTATGCTGACTGAAGATGAGCCCAAATGCCTGCTCTGCACTCAACTTGAAAATTGGTTGCAACGTGATGAACGGATGAAAGTTGGTGTCCCGCTTGCGGCCCAATCAGATTGGTGGCTGCATATTATAAATGGGCTGCCCGTAACAAAGGAAGCCCACAATGTAAGCGTGTGCAACGCTTATTGGCTTCAAGATTCACTCTTCAATTCCAATTTCAGATGCAGGCGTGAAGAATTGATGGAGTCATGAGCTGAATTAAGAATTGGGCTTCAGGCTCATTATTTGATTGGCCCACTCATGAGATAAGTTGTAAACATGGGCTGCAAGTAACAAACAAGCCTAATTAGAAACAACATTTATTTAATTAAAAATTAAAAAATAAAAGAAAATTAAAAAGGAAAGGGCTTAGGCAATGGCCAATGCTATGAAAAGCCTCTTAGGGTGATATTCATCATCAGGTAACAATTTTTCAATTTTTTTACTACTTTCTACAATTTACAACTTAAATTATTGATGTTTTCTACATAAAAATTGCTCAAAATTTCATGAGAAACATCTTGCGAATACTCGAAGGGGATTAATTGTGTTACAAAATTTGAAATTTTTCTTGTTTTTGTGACAGTTCCTTAATTTTTTACTAATTTTTACTATTTAAGATCTAAATAATCGAAATTTTATATATGAAAATTGGAAATAATTTTACAAAAAAGAAGTTGGCCAATACTAGGATAGGATTTGTGTTCTTAAATTTGACAAATTTTTTCTCTGGGTAAAACTTTTTTAATTCTTTTTACTATTTTTAAGTATTTACATTTCAAATAATTGAACTTTCATGTACAAAAAGATCTCAAAATTTCATAACAAACATGTTGGCGGATACTCAAATTGGATTAGTTTCTGAAATTTAAAAAATTCAATCTCTAGGCAACAAATTTTCAATTGTCTTTTACTACTTTCTACTATTTACAATTTAAATAATTCATGATTTCTACATAAATATTGCTCAAAGTTTCTTAAGAAACTTGTTGCAAATACTCAAAGGGGATTACTGGTCTTATGAAATTTGAAAAATTTCCTGTTTTTCTACCGTTTATTTTAATTCTTTTACTAAGTTTTACTATTTACTAATTAAATAATTGATATTTTATATATAAAAATTTCAAAAAATTTACACAAGAAACAAGTTGGCCAATACCAGGATGGGATTTGTCTTCTTAAATTTGACAAGTTCCATCTCCTAGTAACACTTTTTTAATTCTTTTTACTAGTTTTAACTATTTACAATTGAAATAATTGAAATTTTATGTACAAAGATATCTCAAAATTTCATAACAAACAGGTTGACAGATACTCATATGCGATTTGTTTCTGAAATTTAAAAAATTAAATCTCTAGGTAACAATTTTTCAATTTTTTTTACTACTTTCTACCATATACAATTTAAATAATTCATGTTTTCTACATACAAATTGCTCAAATTTTCATGAGAAACTTGTTGCAAATACTCAAAGGGGATTAATGGTGTTACGAAATTTGAAATTTTTCTTGTTTTCGTGACAGTTCCTTAATTTTTTACTAATTTTTACTATTTAAGATCTAAATAATTGAAATTTTATATATGAAAATGGGAAAAAAATCACAAGAATTAAGTTCGCCAATACTAGGATAGGATTTGTGTTCTTAAATTTGACAAGTTCCATCTCCTGTAACACTTTTTCAATTCTTTTTACTATTTTTAACTATTTACATTTCAAATAATTGAACTTTCATGTACAAAAAGATCTCAAAATTTCATAACAAACATGTTGGCGGATACTCAAATTGGATTAGTTTCTGAAATATAAAAAATTCAATCTCTAGGCAACAAATTTTCAATTGTCTTTTACTACTTTCTACTATTTACAATTTTAATAATTCATGTTTTCTACATAAATATTGCTCAAAGTTTCTTAAGAAACTTGTCGCAAATACTCAAAGGGGATTACTGGTGTTATGAAATTTGAAAAATTTCCTGTTTTTCTACCGTTTATTTTAATTCTTTTACTAAGTTTTACTATTTACTAATTAAATAATTGATATTTTATATATAAAAATTTCAAAAAATTTACACAAGAAACAAGTTGGCCAATACCAGGATGGGATTTGTGTTCTTAAATTTGACAAGTTCCATCTCCTGGTAACACTTTTTTAATTCTTTTTACTAGTTTTAACTATTTACAATTGAAATAATTGAAATTTTATGTACAAAGATATCTCAAAATTTCATAACAAACAAGTTGACAGATACTCATATGCGATTTGTTTCTGAAATTTAAAAAATTAAATCTCTAGGTAACAATTTTTCAATTTTTTTTACTACTTTCTAGCACATACAATTTAAATAATTCATGTTTTCTACATACAAATTGCTCAAATTTTCATGAGAAACTTGTTGCAAATACTCAAAGGGGATTAATGGTGTTACGAAATTTGAAATTTTTCTTGTTTTCGTGACAGTTCCTTAATTTTTTACTAATTTTTACTATTTAAGATCTAAATAATTGAAATTTTATATATGAAAATGGGAAAAAAATCACAAGAATTAAGTTCGCCAATACTAGGATAGGATTTGTGTTCTTAAATTTGACAAGTTCCATCTCCTGTAACACTTTTTCAATTCTTTTTACTATTTTTAACTATTTACATTTCAAATAATTGAACTTTCATGTACAAAAAGATCTCAAAATTTCATAACAAACATGTTGGCGGATACTCAAATTGGATTAGTTTCTGAAATATAAAAAATTCAATCTCTAGGCAACAAATTTTCAATTGTCTTTTACTACTTTCTACTATTTACAATTTTAATAATTCATGTTTTCTACATAAATATTGCTCAAAGTTTCTTAAGAAACTTGTCGCAAATACTCAAAGGGGATTACTGGTGTTATGAAATTTGAAAAATTTCCTGTTTTTCTACCGTTTATTTTAATTCTTTTACTAAGTTTTACTATTTACTAATTAAATAATTGATATTTTATATATAAAAATTTCAAAAAATTTACACAAGAAACAAGTTGGCCAATACCAGGATGGGATTTGTGTTCTTAAATTTGACAAGTTCCATCTCCTGGTAACACTTTTTTAATTCTTTTTACTAGTTTTAACTATTTACAATTGAAATAATTGAAATTTTATGTACAAAGATATCTCAAAATTTCATAACAAACAAGTTGACAGATACTCATATGCGATTTGTTTCTGAAATTTAAAAAATTAAATCTCTAGGTAACAATTTTTCAATTTTTTTTACTACTTTCTAGCACATACAATTTAAATAATTCATGTTTTCTACATACAAATTGCTCAAATTTTCATGAGAAACTTGTTGCAAATACTCAAAGGGGATTAATGGTGTTACGAAATTTGAAATTTTTCTTGTTTTCGTGACAGTTCCTTAATTTTTTACTAATTTTTACTATTTAAGATCTAAATAATCGAAATTTTATATATGAAAATGGGAAAAAAATCACAAGAATTAAGTTCGCCAATACTAGGATAGGATTTGTGTTCTTAAATTTGACAAGTTCCATCTCCTGTAACACTTTTTCAATTCTCTTTACTATTTTTAACTATTTACATTTCAAATAATTTAACTTTCATGTACAAAAAGATCTCAAAATTTCATAACAAACATGTTGGCGGATACTCAAATTGGATTAGTTTCTGAAATTTTAAAAATTCAATCTCTAGGCAACAAATTTTGAATTGTTTTTTACTACTTTCTACTATTTACAATTTAAATAATTCATGTTTTCTACATAAATATTGCTCAAAGTTTCTTAAGAAACTTGTCGCAAATACTCAAAGGGGATTACTGGTGTTATGAAATTTGAAAAATTTCCTGTTTTTCTACCGTTTATTTTAATTCTTTTACTAAGTTTTACTATTTACTAATTAAATAATTGATATTTTATATATAAAAATTTCAAAAAATTTACACAAGAAACAAGTTGGCCAATACCAGGATGGGATTTGTGTTCTTAAATTTGACAAGTTCCATCTCCTGGTAACACTTTTTTAATTCTTTTTACTAGTTTTAACTATTTACAATTGAAATAATTGAAATTTTATGTACAAAGATATCTCAAAATTTCATAACAAACAGGTTGACAGATACTCACATGCGATTTTTTTCTGAAATTTAAAAAATTAAACCTCTAGGTAACAATTTTTCATTTTTTTTTACTACTTTCTACCATATACAATTTAAATAATTCATGTTTTCTACATACAAATTGCTCAAATTTTCATCAGAAACTTGTTGCAAATACTCAAAGGGGATTAATGGTGTTACGAAATTTGAAAATTTTCTTGTTTTCGTGACAGTTCCTTAATTTTTTACTAATTTTTACCATTTAAGATCTAAATAATCGAAATTTTATATATGAAAGTAGGAAAAAAATCACAAGAATTAAGTTCGCCAATACTAGGATAGGATTTGTGTTCTTAAATTTGACAAGTTCCATCTCCTGTAACACTTTTTGAATTCTTTTTACTATTTTTAACTATTTACATTTCAAATAATTGAACTTTCATGTACAAAAAGATCTCAAAATTTCATAACAAACATGTTGGCGGATACTCAAATTGGATTAGTTTCTGAAATTTAAAAAATTCAATCACTAGGCAACAAATTTTCAATTGTTTTTTACTACTTTCTACTATTTACAATTTAAATAATTCATGTTTTCTACTTAAATATTTCTCAAAGTTTCTTAAGAAACTTGTCGCAAATACTCAAAGGGGATTACTGGTGTTATGAAATTTGAAAAATTTCCTGTTTTTCTACCGTTTATTTTAATTCTTTTACTAAGTTTTACTATTTACTAATTAAATAATTGATATTTTATATATAAAAATTTTAAAAAATTTACATAAGAAACAAGTTGGCTAATACCAGGATGGGATTTGTGTTCTTAAATTTGACAAGTTCCATCTCCTGGTAACACTTTTTTAATTCTTTTTACTAGTTTTAACTATTTACAATTGAAATAATTGAAATTTTATGTACAAAGATATCTCAAAATTTCATAACAAACAGGTTGACAGATACTCATATGCGATTTGTTTCTGAAATTTAAAAAATTAAATCTCTAGGTAACAATTTTTCAATTTTTTTTACTACTTTCTACCATATACAATTTAAATAATTCATGTTTTCTACATACAAATTGCTCAAATTTTCATGAGAAACTTGTTGCAAATACTCAAAGGGGATTAATGGTGTTACGAAATTTGAAATTTTTCTTGTTTTCGTGACAGTTCCTTAATTTTTTACTAATTTTTACCATTTAAGATCTAAATAATCGAAATTTATTATATGAAAATGGGAAAAAAATCACAAGAATTAAGTTCGCCAATACTAGGATAGGATTTGTGTTCTTAAATTTGACAAGTTCCATCTCCTGGTAACACTTTTTTAATTCTTTTTACTAGTTTTAACTATTTACAATTGAAATAATTGAAATTTTATGTACAAAGATATCTCAAAATTTCATAACAAACAGGTTGGCAGATACTCATATGCGATTTGTTTCTGAAATTTAAAAAATTAAATCTCCAGATAACAATTTTTCAATTTTTTTTACTACTTTCTACCATATACAATTTAAATAATTCATGTTTTCTACATACAAATTGCTCAAATTTTCATGAGAAACTTGTTGCAAATACTCAAAGGGGATTAATGGTGTTACGAAATTTGAAATTTTTCTTGTTTTCGTGACAGTTCCTTAATTTTTTACTAATTTTTACCATTTAAGATCTAAATAATCGAAATTTTATATATGAAAGTGGGAAAAAAATCACAAGAATTAAGTTCGCCAATACTAGGATAGGATTTGTGTTCTTAAATTTGACAAGTTCCATCTCCTGTAACACTTTTTCAATTCTTTTTACTATTTTTAACTATTTACATTTCAAATAACTGAACTTTCATGTACAAAAAGATCTCAAAATTTCATAACAAACATGTTGGCGGATACTCAAATTGGATTAGTTTCTGAAATTTAAAAAATTCAATCACTAGGCAACAAATTTTCAATTGTTTTTTACTACTTTCTACTATTTACAATTTAAATAATTCATGTTTTCTACTTAAATATTTCTCAAAGTTTCTTAAGAAACTTGTCGCAAATACTCAAAGGGGATTACTGGTGTTATGAAATTTGAAAAATTTCCTATTTTTCTACCGTTTATTTTAATTCTTTTACTAAGTTTTACTATTTACTAATTAAATAATTGATATTTTATATATAAAAATTTTAAAAAATTTACATAAGAAACAAGTTGACTAATACCAGGATGGGATTTGTGTTCTTAAATTTGACAAGTTTCATCTCCTGGTAACACTTTTTTAATTCTTTTTACTAGTTTTAACTATTTACAATTGAAATAATTGAAATTTTATGTACAAAGATATCTCAAAATTTCATAACAAACAGGTTGACAGATACTCACATGCGATTTTTTTCTGAAATTTAAAAAATTAAACCTCTAGGTAACAATTTTTCATTTTTTTTTACTACTTTCTACCATATACAATTTAAATAATTCATGTTTTCTACATACAAATTGCTCAAATTTTCATCAGAAACTTGTTGCAAATACTCAAAGGGGATTAATGGTGTTACGAAATTTGAAATTTTTCTTGTTTTCGTGACAGTTCCTTAATTTTTTACTAATTTTTACCATTTAAGATCTAAATAATCGAAATTTATTATATGAAAATGGGAAAAAAATCACAAGAATTAAGTTCGCCAATACTAGGATAGGATTTGTGTTCTTAAATTTGACAAGTTCCATCTCCTGGTAACACTTTTTTAATTCTTTTTACTAGTTTTAACTATTTACAATTGAAATAATTGAAATTTTATGTACAAAGATATCTCAAAATTTCATAACAAACAGGTTGACAGATACTCATATGCGATTTGTTTCTGAAATTTAAAAAATTAAATCTCCAGATAACAATTTTTCAATTTTTTTTACTACTTTCTACCATATACAATTTAAATAATTCATGTTTTCTACATACAAATTGCTCAAATTTTCATGAGAAACTTGTTGCAAATACTCAAAGGGGATTAATGGTGTTACGAAATTTGAAATTTTTCTTGTTTTCGTGACAGTTCCTTAATTTTTTACTAATTTTTACTATTTAAGATCTAAATAATCGAAATTTTATATATGAAAATGGGAAAAAAATCACAAGAATTAAGTTCGCCAATACTAGGATAGGATTTGTGTTCTTAAATTTGACAAGTTCCATCTCCTGTAACACTTTTTCAATTCTCTTTACTATTTTTAACTATTTACATTTCAAATAATTTAACTTTCATGTACAAAAAGATCTCAAAATTTCATAACAAACATGTTGGCGGATACTCAAATTGGATTAGTTTCTGAAATTTTAAAAATTCAATCTCTAGGCAACAAATTTTGAATTGTTTTTTACTACTTTCTACTATTTACAATTTAAATAATTCATGTTTTCTACATAAATATTGCTCAAAGTTTCTTAAGAAACTTGTCGCAAATACTCAAAGGGGATTACTGGTGTTATGAAATTTGAAAAATTTCCTGTTTTTCTACCGTTTATTTTAATTCTTTTACTAAGTTTTACTATTTACTAATTAAATAATTGATATTTTATATATAAAAATTTCAAAAAATTTACACAAGAAACAAGTTGGCCAATACCAGGATGGGATTTGTTTTCTTAAATTTGACAAGTTCCATCTCCTGGTAACACTTTTTTAATTCTTTTTACTAGTTTTAACTATTTACAATTGAAATAATTGAAATTTTATGTACAAAGATATCTCAAAATTTCATAACAAACAGGTTGACAGATACTCACATGCGATTTTTTTCTGAAATTTAAAAAATTAAACCTCTAGGTAACAATTTTTCATTTTTTTTTACTACTTTCTACCATATACAATTTAAATAATTCATGTTTTCTACATACAAATTGCTCAAATTTTCATCAGAAACTTGTTGCAAATACTCAAAGGGGATTAATGGTGTTACGAAATTTGAAATTTTTCTTGTTTTCGTGACAGTTCCTTAAATTTTTACTAATTTTTACCATTTAAGATCTAAATAATCGAAATTTTATATATGAAAGTAGGAAAAAAATCACAAGAATTAAGTTCGCCAATACTAGGATAGGATTTGTGTTCTTAAATTTGACAAGTTCCATCTCCTGTAACACTTTTTCAATTCTTTTTACTATTTTTAACTATTTACATTTCAAATAATTGAACTTTCATGTACAAAAAGATCTCAAAATTTCATAACAAACATGTTGGCGGATACTCAAATTGGATTAGTTTCTGAAATTTAAAAAATTCAATCACTAGGCAACAAATTTTCAATTGTTTTTTACTACTTTCTACTATTTACAATTTAAATAATTCATGTTTTCTACTTAAATATTTCTCAAAGTTTCTTAAGAAACTTGTCGCAAATACTCAAAGGGGATTACTGGTGTTATGAAATTTGAAAAATTTCCTGTTTTTCTACCGTTTATTTTAATTCTTTTACTAAGTTTTACTATTTACTAATTAAATAATTGATATTTTATATATAAAAATTTTAAAAAATTTACATAAGAAACAAGTTGGCTAATACCAGGATGGGATTTGTGTTCTTAAATTTGACAAGTTCCATCTCCTGGTAACACTTTTTTAGTTCTTTTTACTAGTTTTAACTATTTACAATTGAAATATTTGAAATTTTATGTACAAAGATATCTCAAAATTTCATAACAAACAGGTTGACAGATACTCATATGCGATTTGTTTCTGAAATTTAAAAAATTAAATCTCTAGGTAACAATTTTTCAATTTTTTTTACTACTTTCTACCATATACAATTTAAATAATTCATGTTTTCTACATACAAATTGCTCAAATTTTCATGAGAAACTTGTTGCAAATACTCAAAGGGGATTAATGGTGTTACGAAATTTGAAATTTTTCTTGTTTTCGTGACAGTTCCTTAATTTTTTACTAATTTTTACCATTTAAGATCTAAATAATCGAAATTTATTATATGAAAATGGGAAAAAAATCACAAGAATTAAGTTCGCTAATACTAGGATAGGATTTGTGTTCTTAAATTTGACAAGTTCCATCTCCTGGTAACACTTTTTTAATTCTTTTTACTAGTTTTAACTATTTACAATTGAAATAATTGAAATTTTATGTACAAAGATATCTCAAAATTTCATAACAAACAGGTTGGCAGATACTCATATGCGATTTGTTTCTGAAATTTAAAAAATTAAATCTCCAGATAACAATTTTTCAATTTTTTTTACTACTTTCTACCATATACAATTTAAATAATTCATGTTTTCTACATACAAATTGCTCAAATTTTCATGAGAAACTTGTTGCAAATACTCAAAGGGGATTAATGGTGTTACGAAATTTGAAATTTTTCTTGTTTTCGTGACAGTTCCTTAATTTTTTACTAATTTTTACCATTTAAGATCTAAATAATCGAAATTTTATATATGAAAGTGGGAAAAAAATCACAAGAATTAAGTTCGCCAATACTAGGATAGGATTTGTGTTCTTAAATTTGACAAGTTCCATCTCCTGTAACACTTTTTCAATTCTTTTTACTATTTTTAACTATTTACATTTCAAATAACTGAACTTTCATGTACAAAAAGATCTCAAAATTTCATAACAAACATGTTGGCGGATACTCAAATTGGATTAGTTTCTGAAATTTAAAAAATTCAATCACTAGGCAACAAATTTTCAATTGTTTTTTACTACTTTCTACTATTTACAATTTAAATAATTCATGTTTTCTACTTAAATATTTCTCAAAGTTTCTTAAGAAACTTGTCGCAAATACTCAAAGGGGATTACTGGTGTTATGAAATTTGAAAAATTTCCTATTTTTCTACCGTTTATTTTAATTCTTTTACTAAGTTTTACTATTTATTAATTAAATAATTGATATTTTATATATAAAAATTTTAAAAAATTTACATAAGAAACAAGTTGACTAATACCAGGATGGGATTTGTGTTCTTAAATTTGACAAGTTTCATCTCCTGGTAACACTTTTTTAATTCTTTTTACTAGTTTTAACTATTTACAATTGAAATAATTGAAATTTTATGTACAAAGATATCTCAAAATTTCATAACAAACAGGTTGACAGATACTCATATGCGATTTGTTTCTGAAATTTAAAAAATTAAATCTCTAGGTAACAATTTTTCAATTTTTTTTACTACTTTCTACCGTATACAATTTAAATAATTCATGTTTTCTACATACAAATTGCTCAAATTTTCATGAGAAACTTGTTGCAAATACTCAAAGGGGATTAATGGTGTTACGAAATTTGAAATTTTTCTTGTTTTCGTGACAGTTCCTTAATTTTTTACTAATTTTTACCATTTAAGATCTAAATAATCGAAATTTATTATATGAAAATGGGAAAAAAATCACAAGAATTAAGTTCGCCAATACTAGGATAGGATTTGTGTTCTTAAATTTGACAAGTTCCATCTCCTGGTAACACTTTTTTAATTCTTTTTACTAGTTTTAACTATTTACAATTGAAATAATTGAAATTTTATGTACAAAGATATCTCAAAATTTCATAACAAACAGGTTGGCAGATACTCATATGCGATTTGTTTCTGAAATTTAAAAAATTAAATCTCCAGATAACAATTTTTCAATTTTTTTTACTACTTTCTACCATATACAATTTAAATAATTCATGTTTTCTACATACAAATTGCTCAAATTTTCATGAGAAACTTGTTGCAAATACTCAAAGGGGATTAATGGTGTTACGAAATTTGAAATTTTTCTTGTTTTCGTGACAGTTCCTTAATTTTTTACTAATTTTTACCATTTAAGATCTAAATAATCGAAATTTTATATATGAAAGTGGGAAAAAAATCACAAGAATTAAGTTCGCCAATACTAGGATAGGATTTGTGTTCTTAAATTTGACAAGTTCCATCTCCTGTAACACTTTTTCAATTCTTTTTACTATTTTTAACTATTTACATTTCAAATAACTGAACTTTCATGTACAAAAAGATCTCAAAATTTCATAACAAACATGTTGGCGGATACTCAAATTGGATTAGTTTCTGAAATTTAAAAAATTCAATCACTAGGCAACAAATTTTCAATTGTTTTTTACTACTTTCTACTATTTACAATTTAAATAATTCATGTTTTCTACTTAAATATTTCTCAAAGTTTCTTAAGAAACTTGTCGCAAATACTCAAAGGGGATTACTGGTGTTATGAAATTTGAAAAATTTCCTATTTTTCTACCGTTTATTTTAATTCTTTTACTAAGTTTTACTATTTATTAATTAAATAATTGATATTTTATATATAAAAATTTTAAAAAATTTACATAAGAAACAAGTTGACTAATACCAGGATGGGATTTGTGTTCTTAAATTTGACAAGTTTCATCTCCTGGTAACACTTTTTTAATTCTTTTTACTAGTTTTAACTATTTACAATTGAAATAATTGAAATTTTATGTACAAAGATATCTCAAAATTTCATAACAAACAGGTTGACAGATACTCATATGCGATTTGTTTCTGAAATTTAAAAAATTAAATCTCTAGGTAACAATTTTTCAATTTTTTTTACTACTTTCTACCGTATACAATTTAAATAATTCATGTTTTCTACATACAAATTGCTCAAATTTTCATGAGAAACTTGTTGCAAATACTCAAAGGGGATTAATGGTGTTACGAAATTTGAAATTTTTCTTGTTTTCGTGACAGTTCCTTAATTTTTTACTAATTTTTACCATTTAAGATCTAAATAATCGAAATTTATTATATGAAAATGGGAAAAAAATCACAAGAATTAAGTTCGCCAATACTAGGATAGGATTTGTGTTCTTAAATTTGACAAGTTCCATCTCCTGGTAACACTTTTTTAATTCTTTTTACTAGTTTTAACTATTTACAATTGAAATAATTGAAATTTTATGTACAAAGATATCTCAAAATTTCATAACAAACAGGTTGACAGATACTCATATGCGATTTGTTTCTGAAATTTAAAAAATTAAATCTCCAGATAACAATTTTTCAATTTTTTTTACTACTTTCTACCATATACAATTTAAATAATTCATGTTTTCTACATACAAATTGCTCAAATTTTCATGAGAAACTTGTTGCAAATACTCAAAGGGGATTAATGGTGTTACGAAATTTGAAATTTTTCTTGTTTTCGTGACAGTTCCTTAATTTTTTACTAATTTTTACTATTTAAGATCTAAATAATCGAAATTTTATATATGAAAATGGGAAAAAAATCACAAGAATTAAGTTCGCCAATACTAGGATAGGATTTGTGTTCTTAAATTTGACAAGTTCCATCTCCTGTAACACTTTTTCAATTCTCTTTACTATTTTTAACTATTTACATTTCAAATAATTTAACTTTCATGTACAAAAAGATCTCAAAATTTCATAACAAACATGTTGGCGGATACTCAAATTGGATTAGTTTCTGAAATTTTAAAAATTCAATCTCTAGGCAACAAATTTTGAATTGTTTTTTACTACTTTCTACTATTTACAATTTAAATAATTCATGTTTTCTACATAAATATTGCTCAAAGTTTCTTAAGAAACTTGTCGCAAATACTCAAAGGGGATTACTGGTGTTATGAAATTTGAAAAATTTCCTGTTTTTCTACCGTTTATTTTAATTCTTTTACTAAGTTTTACTATTTACTAATTAAATAATTGATATTTTATATATAAAAATTTCAAAAAATTTACACAAGAAACAAGTTGGCCAATACCAGGATGGGATTTGTTTTCTTAAATTTGACAAGTTCCATCTCCTGGTAACACTTTTTTAATTCTTTTTACTAGTTTTAACTATTTACAATTGAAATAATTGAAATTTTATGTACAAAGATATCTCAAAATTTCATAACAAACAGGTTGACAGATACTCACATGCGATTTTTTTCTGAAATTTAAAAAATTAAACCTCTAGGTAACAATTTTTCATTTTTTTTTACTACTTTCTACCATATACAATTTAAATAATTCATGTTTTCTACATACAAATTGCTCAAATTTTCATCAGAAACTTGTTGCAAATACTCAAAGGGGATTAATGGTGTTACGAAATTTGAAATTTTTCTTGTTTTCGTGACAGTTCCTTAAATTTTTACTAATTTTTACCATTTAAGATCTAAATAATCGAAATTTTATATATGAAAGTAGGAAAAAAATCACAAGAATTAAGTTCGCCAATACTAGGATAGGATTTGTGTTCTTAAATTTGACAAGTTCCATCTCCTGTAACACTTTTTCAATTCTTTTTACTATTTTTAACTATTTACATTTCAAATAATTGAACTTTCATGTACAAAAAGATCTCAAAATTTCATAACAAACATGTTGGCGGATACTCAAATTGGATTAGTTTCTGAAATTTAAAAAATTCAATCACTAGGCAACAAATTTTCAATTGTTTTTTACTACTTTCTACTATTTACAATTTAAATAATTCATGTTTTCTACTTAAATATTTCTCAAAGTTTCTTAAGAAACTTGTCGCAAATACTCAAAGGGGATTACTGGTGTTATGAAATTTGAAAAATTTCCTGTTTTTCTACCGTTTATTTTAATTCTTTTACTAAGTTTTACTATTTACTAATTAAATAATTGATATTTTATATATAAAAATTTTAAAAAATTTACATAAGAAACAAGTTGGCTAATACCAGGATGGGATTTGTGTTCTTAAATTTGACAAGTTCCATCTCCTGGTAACACTTTTTTAGTTCTTTTTACTAGTTTTAACTATTTACAATTGAAATATTTGAAATTTTATGTACAAAGATATCTCAAAATTTCATAACAAACAGGTTGACAGATACTCATATGCGATTTGTTTCTGAAATTTAAAAAATTAAATCTCTAGGTAACAATTTTTCAATTTTTTTTACTACTTTCTACCATATACAATTTAAATAATTCATGTTTTCTACATACAAATTGCTCAAATTTTCATGAGAAACTTGTTGCAAATACTCAAAGGGGATTAATGGTGTTACGAAATTTGAAATTTTTCTTGTTTTCGTGACAGTTCCTTAATTTTTTACTAATTTTTACCATTTAAGATCTAAATAATCGAAATTTATTATATGAAAATGGGAAAAAAATCACAAGAATTAAGTTCGCCAATACTAGGATAGGATTTGTGTTCTTAAATTTGACAAGTTCCATCTCCTGGTAACACTTTTTTAATTCTTTTTACTAGTTTTTTTAACTATTTACAATTGAAATAATTGAAATTTTATGTACAAAGATATCTCAAAATTTCATAACAAACAGGTTGGCAGATACTCATATGCGATTTGTTTCTGAAATTTAAAAAATTAAATCTCCAGATAACAATTTTTCAATTTTTTTTACTACTTTCTACCATATACAATTTAAATAATTCATGTTTTCTACATACAAATTGCTCAAATTTTCATGAGAAACTTGTTGCAAATACTCAAAGGGGATTAATGGTGTTACGAAATTTGAAATTTTTCTTGTTTTCGTGACAGTTCCTTAATTTTTTACTAATTTTTACCATTTAAGATCTAAATAATCGAAATTTTATATATGAAAGTGGGAAAAAAATCACAAGAATTAAGTTCGCCAATACTAGGATAGGATTTGTGTTCTTAAATTTGACAAGTTCCATCTCCTGTAACACTTTTTCAATTCTTTTTACTATTTTTAACTATTTACATTTCAAATAACTGAACTTTCATGTACAAAAAGATCTCAAAATTTCATAACAAACATGTTGGCGGATACTCAAATTGGATTAGTTTCTGAAATTTAAAAAATTCAATCACTAGGCAACAAATTTTCAATTGTTTTTTACTACTTTCTACTATTTACAATTTAAATAATTCATGTTTTCTACTTAAATATTTCTCAAAGTTTCTTAAGAAACTTGTCGCAAATACTCAAAGGGGATTACTGGTGTTATGAAATTTGAAAAATTTCCTATTTTTCTACCGTTTATTTTAATTCTTTTACTAAGTTTTACTATTTATTAATTAAATAATTGATATTTTATATATAAAAATTTTAAAAAATTTACATAAGAAACAAGTTGACTAATACCAGGATGGGATTTGTGTTCTTAAATTTGACAAGTTTCATCTCCTGGTAACACTTTTTTAATTCTTTTTACTAGTTTTAACTATTTACAATTGAAATAATTGAAATTTTATGTACAAAGATATCTCAAAATTTCATAACAAACAGGTTGACAGATACTCATATGCGATTTGTTTCTGAAATTTAAAAAATTAAATCTCTAGGTAACAATTTTTCAATTTTTTTTACTACTTTCTACCGTATACAATTTAAATAATTCATGTTTTCTACATACAAATTGCTCAAATTTTCATGAGAAACTTGTTGCAAATACTCAAAGGGGATTAATGGTGTTACGAAATTTGAAATTTTTCTTGTTTTCGTGACAGTTCCTTAATTTTTTACTAATTTTTACCATTTAAGATCTAAATAATCGAAATTTATTATATGAAAATGGGAAAAAAATCACAAGAATTAAGTTCGCCAATACTAGGATAGGATTTGTGTTCTTAAATTTGACAAGTTCCATCTCCTGGTAACACTTTTTTAATTCTTTTTACTAGTTTTAACTATTTACAATTGAAATAATTGAAATTTTATGTACAAAGATATCTCAAAATTTCATAACAAACAGGTTGACAGATACTCATATGCGATTTGTTTCTGAAATTTAAAAAATTAAATCTCCAGATAACAATTTTTCAATTTTTTTTACTACTTTCTACCATATACAATTTAAATAATTCATGTTTTCTACATACAAATTGCTCAAATTTTCATGAGAAACTTGTTGCAAATACTCAAAGGGGATTAATGGTGTTACGAAATTTGAAATTTTTCTTGTTTTCGTGACAGTTCCTTAATTTTTTACTAATTTTTACTATTTAAGATCTAAATAATCGAAATTTTATATATGAAAATGGGAAAAAAATCACAAGAATTAAGTTCGCCAATACTAGGATAGGATTTGTGTTCTTAAATTTGACAAGTTCCATCTCCTGTAACACTTTTTCAATTCTCTTTACTATTTTTAACTATTTACATTTCAAATAATTTAACTTTCATGTACAAAAAGATCTCAAAATTTCATAACAAACATGTTGGCGGATACTCAAATTGGATTAGTTTCTGAAATTTTAAAAATTCAATCTCTAGGCAACAAATTTTGAATTGTTTTTTACTACTTTCTACTATTTACAATTTAAATAATTCATGTTTTCTACATAAATATTGCTCAAAGTTTCTTAAGAAACTTGTCGCAAATACTCAAAGGGGATTACTGGTGTTATGAAATTTGAAAAATTTCCTGTTTTTCTACCGTTTATTTTAATTCTTTTACTAAGTTTTACTATTTACTAATTAAATAATTGATATTTTATATATAAAAATTTCAAAAAATTTACACAAGAAACAAGTTGGCCAATACCAGGATGGGATTTGTTTTCTTAAATTTGACAAGTTCCATCTCCTGGTAACACTTTTTTAATTCTTTTTACTAGTTTTAACTATTTACAATTGAAATAATTGAAATTTTATGTACAAAGATATCTCAAAATTTCATAACAAACAGGTTGACAGATACTCACATGCGATTTTTTTCTGAAATTTAAAAAATTAAACCTCTAGGTAACAATTTTTCATTTTTTTTTACTACTTTCTACCATATACAATTTAAATAATTCATGTTTTCTACATACAAATTGCTCAAATTTTCATCAGAAACTTGTTGCAAATACTCAAAGGGGATTAATGGTGTTACGAAATTTGAAATTTTTCTTGTTTTCGTGACAGTTCCTTAAATTTTTACTAATTTTTACCATTTAAGATCTAAATAATCGAAATTTTATATATGAAAGTAGGAAAAAAATCACAAGAATTAAGTTCGCCAATACTAGGATAGGATTTGTGTTCTTAAATTTGACAAGTTCCATCTCCTGTAACACTTTTTCAATTCTTTTTACTATTTTTAACTATTTACATTTCAAATAATTGAACTTTCATGTACAAAAAGATCTCAAAATTTCATAACAAACATGTTGGCGGATACTCAAATTGGATTAGTTTCTGAAATTTAAAAAATTCAATCACTAGGCAACAAATTTTCAATTGTTTTTTACTACTTTCTACTATTTACAATTTAAATAATTCATGTTTTCTACTTAAATATTTCTCAAAGTTTCTTAAGAAACTTGTCGCAAATACTCAAAGGGGATTACTGGTGTTATGAAATTTGAAAAATTTCCTGTTTTTCTACCGTTTATTTTAATTCTTTTACTAAGTTTTACTATTTACTAATTAAATAATTGATATTTTATATATAAAAATTTTAAAAAATTTACATAAGAAACAAGTTGGCTAATACCAGGATGGGATTTGTGTTCTTAAATTTGACAAGTTCCATCTCCTGGTAACACTTTTTTAGTTCTTTTTACTAGTTTTAACTATTTACAATTGAAATATTTGAAATTTTATGTACAAAGATATCTCAAAATTTCATAACAAACAGGTTGACAGATACTCATATGCGATTTGTTTCTGAAATTTAAAAAATTAAATCTCTAGGTAACAATTTTTCAATTTTTTTTACTACTTTCTACCATATACAATTTAAATAATTCATGTTTTCTACATACAAATTGCTCAAATTTTCATGAGAAACTTGTTGCAAATACTCAAAGGGGATTAATGGTGTTACGAAATTTGAAATTTTTCTTGTTTTCGTGACAGTTCCTTAATTTTTTACTAATTTTTACCATTTAAGATCTAAATAATCGAAATTTATTATATGAAAATGGGAAAAAAATCACAAGAATTAAGTTCGCCAATACTAGGATAGGATTTGTGTTCTTAAATTTGACAAGTTCCATCTCCTGGTAACACTTTTTTAATTCTTTTTACTAGTTTTAACTATTTACAATTGAAATAATTGAAATTTTATGTACAAAGATATCTCAAAATTTCATAACAAACAGGTTGGCAGATACTCATATGCGATTTGTTTCTGAAATTTAAAAAATTAAATCTCCAGATAACAATTTTTCAATTTTTTTTACTACTTTCTACCATATACAATTTAAATAATTCATGTTTTCTACATACAAATTGCTCAAATTTTCATGAGAAACTTGTTGCAAATACTCAAAGGGGATTAATGGTGTTACGAAATTTGAAATTTTTCTTGTTTTCGTGACAGTTCCTTAATTTTTTACTAATTTTTACCATTTAAGATCTAAATAATCGAAATTTTATATATGAAAGTGGGAAAAAAATCACAAGAATTAAGTTCGCCAATACTAGGATAGGATTTGTGTTCTTAAATTTGACAAGTTCCATCTCCTGTAACACTTTTTCAATTCTTTTTACTATTTTTAACTATTTACATTTCAAATAACTGAACTTTCATGTACAAAAAGATCTCAAAATTTCATAACAAACATGTTGGCGGATACTCAAATTGGATTAGTTTCTGAAATTTAAAAAATTCAATCACTAGGCAACAAATTTTCAATTGTTTTTTACTACTTTCTACTATTTACAATTTAAATAATTCATGTTTTCTACTTAAATATTTCTCAAAGTTTCTTAAGAAACTTGTCGCAAATACTCAAAGGGGATTACTGGTGTTATGAAATTTGAAAAATTTCCTATTTTTCTACCGTTTATTTTAATTCTTTTACTAAGTTTTACTATTTACTAATTAAATAATTGATATTTTATATATAAAAATTTTAAAAAATTTACATAAGAAACAAGTTGACTAATACCAGGATGGGATTTGTGTTCTTAAATTTGACAAGTTTCATCTCCTGGTAACACTTTTTTAATTCTTTTTACTAGTTTTAACTATTTACAATTGAAATAATTTAAATTTTATGTACAAAGATATCTCAAAATTTCATAACAAACAGGTTGACAGATACTCATATGCGATTTGTTTCTGAAATTTAAAAAATTAAATCTCTAGGTAACAATTTTTCAATTTTTTTTACTACTTTCTACCATATACAATTTAAATAATTCATGTTTTCTACATACAAATTGCTCAAATTTTCATGAGAAACTTGTTGCAAATACTCAAAGGGGATTAATGGTGTTACGAAATTTGAAATTTTTCTTGTTTTCGTGACAGTTCCTTAATTTTTTACTAATTTTTACCATTTAAGATCTAAATAATCGAAATTTATTATATGAAAATGGGAAAAAAATCACAAGAATTAAGTTCGCCAATACTAGGATAGGATTTGTGTTCTTAAATTTGACAAGTTCCATCTCCTGGTAACACTTTTTTAATTCTTTTTACTAGTTTTAACTATTTACAATTGAAATAATTGAAATTTTATGTACAAAGATATCTCAAAATTTCATAACAAACAGGTTGCCAGATACTCATATGCGATTTGTTTCTGAAATTTAAAAAATTAAATCTCCAGATAACAATTTTTCAATTTTTTTTACTACTTTCTACCATATACAATTTAAATAATTCATGTTTTCTACATACAAATTGCTCAAATTTTCATGAGAAACTTGTTGCAAATACTCAAAGGGGATTAATGGTGTTACGAAATTTGAAATTTCTCTTGTTTTCATGACAGTTCCTTAATTTTTTACTAATTTTTACCATTTAAGATCTAAATAATCGAAATTTTTTATATGAAAGTGGGAAAAAAATCACAAGAATTAAGTTCGCCAATACTAGGATAGGATTTGTGTTCTTAAATTTGACAAGTTCCATCTCCTGTAACACTGTTTCAATTCTTTTTACTATTTTTAACTTTTTACATTTCAAATAATTGAACTTTCATGTACAAAAAGATCTCAAAATTTCATAACAAACATGTTGGCGGATACTCAAATTGGATTAGTTTCTGAAATTTAAAAAATTCAATCTCTAGGCAACAAATTTTCAATTGTTTTTTACTACTTTCTACTATTTACAATTTAAATAATTCATGTTTTCTACTTAAATATTAATCAAAGTTTCTTAAGAAACTTGTCGCAAATACTCAAAGGGAATTACTGGTGTTATGAAATTTGAAAAATTTCCTGTTTTTCTACCGTTTATTTTAATTCTTTTACTAAGTTTTACTATTTACCAATTAAATAATTGATATTTTATATATAAAAATTTTAAAAAATTTACACAAGAAACAAGTTGGCCAATACCAGGATGGGATTTGTGTTCTTAAATTTGACAAGTTCCATCTCCTGGTAACACTTTTTTAATTCTTTTTACTAGTTTTAACTATTTACAATTGAAATAATTGAAATTTTATGTACAAAGATATCTCAAAATTTCATAACAAACAGGTTGACAGATACTCACATGCGATTTGTTTCTGAAATTTAAAAAATTAAATCTCTAGGTATCAATTTTTCAATTTTTTTTACTACTTTCTACCATATACAATTTAAATAATTCATGTTTTCTACATACAAATTGGTCAAATTTTCATGAGAAACTTGTTGCAAATACTCAAAGGGGATTAATGGTGTTACGAAATTTGAAAGTTTTCTTGTTTTCGTGATAGTTCCTTAATTTTTTACTAATTTTTACTATTTAAGATCTAAATAATTGAAATTTTATATATGAAAATGGGAAAAAAATCACAATAATTAAGTTCGCCAATACTAGGATAGAATTTGTGTTCTTAAATTTGACAAGTTCCATCTCTTGTAACACTTTTTCAATTCTTTTTACTATTTTTAACTATATACATTTCAAATAATTGAACTTTCATGTACAAAAAGATCTCAAAATTTCATAACAAATATGTTGGCGGATACTCAAATTGGATTAGTTTCTGAAATTTAAAAACTTCAATCTCTAGGCAACAAATTTTCAATTGTTTTTTACTACTTTCTACTATTTACAATTTAAATAATTCATGTTTTCTACATAAATATTGCTCAAAGTTTCTTAAGAAACTTGTCGCAAATACTCAAAGGGGATTACTGGTGTTATGAAATTTGAAAAATTTCCTGTTTTTCTACCGTTTATTTTAATTCTTTTACTAAGTTTTACTCTTTACAATTTAAATAATTGATATTTTATATATAAAAATTGCAAAAAATTTCACAAGTAACGAGTTGGCCAATACTGGGATAGGATTTGTGTTCTGAAATTTGACAAAGTCGATCTCCTGGTAACACTCTTTTAATTCTCTTTACTATTTTTAACTATTTACAATCCAAATAATTCAACTTTTATATACAAAAAGATCTCAAAATTTCATAACAAACAGGTTGGCAGATACTCAATTGGGATTAGTTTCTGAAATTTATAAAATTCAATCTCTAGGTAAAAAATTTTCAATTGTTTTTTATTACTTTCTACTATTTGCAATTTAAACAATTCATGTTTTCTACATAAAAATTACTCAAAATTTTATGAGAAACTTGTTGCAAATAGTCAAAGAGGATTATTGGGGTTTTGAAATTTGAAAATTTTCTTCTTTTTGTCACACTTTTTTAATGTTTTACTAATTTTTACTATTTACAAAATTAAATAATTGATATTTTATATAAAAAATTTGCAAAAAGTTTAACAAGAAACAAGTCTACCAATACTAGGATAGGATTTGTGTTCTTGAATGTAACCAATTCCATCTCCTCGTAACACTTTTTTAATTCTTTTTACTATTTTTAACTATTTACAATTCAAATAATTAAAATTTTATTTTCAAAAATATCTCAAAATTTCATAACAAACACGTTAGCGAATACTCAAATGAATTTTGTTTTTAAATTTAAAAAATTCAATCTCTAGGTAACAATTTTTCAATTGTTTTTTACTACTTTCTACTATTTACAATTTAAATAATTCATGTTTTCCACATAAAAATTGCTCAAAATTTCATGAGAAACTTGTCGCAAATAGTCAAAGAGGATTTTTGGTGTTATGAAATTTGAAAAGTTTTTCTTTTTGTCACACTTCTTTGATTTTTTACTAATTTTTACTATATACAAATTAAATAATTGATATTTTATATAAATAATTGCAAAAAGTTTAACAAGAAACAAGTTAACCAATACTAGAATAGGATTTGTGTTCTTGAATTTGACAAATTCCATCTCCTGGTAACCCTTTTTCAAATTCTTTTTACTATTTTTAACTATTTACAATTCAAGTAATTAAAATTTTATGTACAAAAATATCTCAAAATTTCTGAACAAACAGGTTCGCGGATATTCAATTGCAATTTGTTTCGAAATTTAAAAAATTCAATCTCTAGGTAACAATTTTTTAATTTTTTTTACTACTTTCTACTATTTACAATTTAAATAATGCATGTTTTCTTCATAAAAATTGCTCGAAATTTCATAAGAAACTTGTTGCAAATTGTCAAAGGGATTATTGGAGTTATGAAATTTGAAAATTTTCTTCTTTTTGTGACACTTTTTAATTTTTTACTAATTTTTACTCTTTACAATTTAAATAATTGATATTTTATATATAAAAGATGCTAAAAATTTCACAAGTAATGAGTTGGCCAAAACGAGGATAGGATTTGTGTTCTTGAATTTCAAAAATTCCATCTCCTGGTAACACTTTTTTAATTCTTTTTACTATTTTTAACTATTTACAATTCAAGTAATTAAAATTTTATGTACAAAAATATCTCAAAATTTCATAACAAACAGGTTCGCGGATACTCAAATGCAATTTGTTTCTAAATTTAAGAAATTCAATCTCTAGGTAACGATTTTTCAATTGTTTTTTACTACTTTCTACTATTTACAATTTAAATAAATCATGTTTTCTACATAAAAATTGCTCAAAATTTCAGGAGAAACATGTTGCAAATAGTCAAAGAGGATTATTGGTGTTATGAAATTTGAAAATTTTCTTCTTTTTGTCACACTTCTTTAATTTTTTACTAATTTTTACTATATACAAATTAAATAATTGATATTTTATATAAAAAAATTGCAAAAAGTTTAACAAGAAACAAGTTAACCAATACTAGGATAGGATTTGTGTTCTTGAATGTAACCAATTCCATCTCCTCGTAACACTTTTTTAATTCTTTTTACTATTTTTCACTATTTACAATCCAAATAATTAAAATTTTATTTTCAAAAATATCTCAAAATTTCATAACAAACACGTTCGCGAATATTTAAATAAAATTTGTTTCTAAATTTAAAAAATTCAAATCTCTAGGTAACTATTTTTCAATTGTTTTTTACTACTTTCTACTATTTACAATTTAAATAATTCATTTTTTCTTCATAAACATTGCTCAAAATTTCATAAGAAACTTGTTGCAAATTGTCAAAGGGATTATTGGAGTTATGAAATTTGAAAATTTTCTTCTTTTTGTGACACCTTTTAATTTTTTTACTAATTTTTACTCTTTACAATTTAAATAATTGATATTTTATACATAAAAATTGCTAAAAATTTCACAAGTAACGAGTTGCTCAATACTAGGATAGGATTTGTGTTATTAAATTTGACAAATTCCATCTCCTAGTAACAATTTTTTAATTCTTTTTACTATTTTTAACTATTTACAATTCAAATAATTGACTTGTATGTACAAAAAGATCTCAAATTTTCATAACAAACATGTTGGCAGATACTCAAATGGGATTAGTGTCTGAAATTTATAAAATTCAATCCCTAGGTAACAAATTTTCAATTGTTTTTTACTACTTTCTACTATTTACAATTTAAATAATTTATGTCTTCCACATAAAAATTGCTCAAAATTTCATGAGAAACTTGTTGCAAATAGTCAAAGAGGATTATTGGTGTTATGAAATTTGAAAATTTTCTTCTTTTTGTCACACTTCTTTGATTTTTTACTAATTTTTACTATATACAAATTAAATAATTGATATTTTATATAAATAATTGCAAAAAGTTTAACAAGAAACAAGTTAACCAATACTAGGATAGGATTTGTGTTCTTGAATTTGACAAATTCCATCTCCTGGTAACCCTTTTTCAAATTCTTTTTACTAATTTTAACTATTTACAATTCAAGTAATTAAAATTTTATGTACAAAAATATCTCAAAATTTCAGAACAAACAGGTTCGCGGATACTCAATCGCAATTTGTTTCGAAATTTAAAAAATTCAATCTCTAGGTAACAATTTTTTAATTTTTTTTACTACTTTCTACTATTTACAATTTAAATAATTCATGTTTTCTTCAAAAAAATTGCTCAAAATTTCATACGAAACTTGTTGCAAATTGCCAAAGGGATTATTGGTGTCATGAAATTTGAAAATTTTCTTCTTTTTGTGACACTTTTTTAATTTTTTACTAATTTTTACTCTTTACAATTTAAATAACTGATATTTTATATATAAAAATTGCTAAAAATTTCACAAGTAACGAGTTGGCAATTACTAGGATAGGATTTTTATTATTAAATTTGACAAATTTCATCTCCTGGTAACAATTTTTTAATTCTTTTTACTATTTTTAAGTATTTACAATTCAAATAATTGAACTTATATGTACAAAAAGATCTCAAATTTTCATAACAAACATGTTGGCAGATACTCAAATGGGATTAATGTCTGAAATTTATAAAATTCAATCTCTAGGTAACAAATTTTCAATGGTTTTTTACTACTCTCTACTATTTAAAAAGTTAAATAATTCATGTTTTCTACATAAAAATTGCTCAAAATTTCATGAGAAACTTGTTGGAAATAGTCAAAGAGGATTATTGGTGTTATGAAATTTGAAAATTTTCTTCTTTTTGTCACACTTCTTTAATTTTTTACTAATTCTTACTATATACAAATTAAATAATTGATATTTTATATAAAAAAATTGCAAAAAGTTTAACAAGAAACAAGTTAACCAATACTAGGATAGGATTTGTGTTCTTGAATTTGACAAATTCCATCTCCTGGTAACCCTTTTTTAATTCTTTTTACTATTTTTAACTATTTACAATTCAAGTAATTAAAATTTTATGTACAAAAATATCTCAAAATTTCGTAACAAACAGGTTCCCGGATACTCAAATGCAATTTGTTTCTAAATTTAAAAAATTCAATCTCTAGGTAACAATTTTTCAAGTTTTTTTTACTACTTTCAACTATTTACAATTTTAATAAATCATGTTTTTTTTCACAAAAATTGCTCAAAATTTGAGAAGAAACTTGTTGCAAATTGTCAAAGGGATTATTGGTGTTATGAAATTTGAAAGTTTTCTTCCTTTTGTGATACTTTTTTAATTTTTTACTAATTTTTACTCTTTACAATTTAAATAATTGATATTTTATATATAAAAATTGCAAAAAATTTCACAAGTAACAAGTTGGCCAATACTGGGATAGGATTTGTGTTCTTAAATTTGACAAATTCCATCTCCTGGTAACAATTTTGTAATTCTTTTTACTATTTTTAACTATTTGCAATTCAAATAATTGAACTTATATGTATAAAAAGATCTAAAAATTTCATAACAAATAGGTTGGCAGATACTCGAATGGGATTAGTTTCTGAAATTTATAAAATTCAATCTCTAGGTAACAAATTTTCAATGGTTTTTTACTACTTTCTACTATTTACAATTTAAATAATTCTTGTTTTCTACATAAAAATTGCTCGAAATTTCATGTGAAACTTGTTGCAAATAGTCAAAGAGGATTATTAGTGTTATGAAATTTGAAAATTTTCTTCTTTTTGTCACACTTCTTTAATTTTTTACTAATTTTTACTATATAAAAATTAAATAGTTGATATTTTATATAAAAAAAATTGCAAAAAGTTTAACACGATACAAGTTAACCAATACTAGGATAGGATTTGTTTTCTTGAATTTGACAAATTTCATCTCCTGGTAACCCTTTTTTAATTCTTTTTCCTATTTTTAACTATTTACAATTCAAGTAATTATAATTTTATGTACAAAAATATCTCAAAATTTCATAACAAACAGGTTCGCGGATACTCAAATGCAATTTGTTTCTAAATTTAAAAAATTCAATCTCTAGGTTACAATTTTTCAATTGTTTTTTACTACTTTCAACTATTTACAATTTTAATAAATCGTGTTTTCTTCATAAAAATTGCTCAAAATTTCAGAAGAAACTTGTTGCAAATTGTCAAAGGGATTATTGGTGTTATGAAATTTGAAAATTTTCTTCTTTTTGTGACACTTTTTTAATTTTTTACTAATTTTTACTCTTTACAATTTAAATAATTGATATTTTATATATAAAAATTGAAAAAAAAATTCACCAGTAACGAGTGGGCCAATGCTAGGATAGGATTTGTGTTCTTGAATTTGACAAATTCCATCTCCTAGTAACAATTTTTTAATTATTTTTACTATTTTTAACTATTTACAATTCAAATAATTGAAGTTATATGTACAAAAAGATCTAAAAATTTCATAACAAACAGGTTGGCAGATACTCAAATGAGATTAGTTTCTGAAATTTATAAAATTCAATCTCTAGATAACAAAGTTTCAATGGTTTTTTACTACTTGCTAATATTTACAATTTAAATAATTCATGTTTTCTACATAAAAATTGCTCAAAATTTCATGAGAAACTTGTTGCAAATAGTCAAAGAGGATTATTGGTGTTATGAAATTTGAAAATTTTCTTCTTTTTGTCACACTTCTTTATTTTTTTACTAATTTTTACTCTTTACAATTTAAATAATTGATATTTTATATCTAAAAATTGCAAAAGATTTCACAAGTAACGAGTTAGCCAATACTAGGATAGGATTTGTGTTCTTAAATTTGACAAATTTCATCTCCTAGTAATAATTTTTTAATTCTTTTTACTATTTTTAACTATTTACAATTCAAATAATTGAACTTTTATGTACAAAAAGATCTCAAAATTTCATAACTAACAGGTTGGCAGATACTCAACTGGGATTAGTTTATGAAATTTATAAAATTCAATCTCTAGGTAACAAATTTTCAATGGTTTTTTACTACTTTCTACTATTTACCATTTAAATAAGTCATGTTTTTTTCATAAAAATTGCTCAAAATTTCTGTAGAAACTTTTTGCCAATTTTCAAAGGGCTTATTTGTGTATGAAATTTGAAAATTTTCTTCTTTTTGGGACACTTTTTAAATTTTTTACTAATTTTTATTCTTTACAATTTAAATAATTGATATTTTATATATAAAAATTGAAAAAAAATTTCACCAGTAACGAGTGGGCCAATACTAGGATAGGATTTGTGTTCTTAAATTTGACAAATTCCATCTCCTAGTAACAATTTTTTAATTCTTTTTACTATTTTTAACTATTTACAATTCAAGTAATTAAAATTTTATGTACAAAAATATCTCAAAATTTCATAAAAAACAGGTTCGCGTATATTCAAATGCAATTTGTTTCTAAATTTATAAAATTCAATCTCTAGGTAACAATTTTTCAATTGTTTTTTACTACTTTCTACTATTTACAATTTAAATAAATCATGTTTTTTTATAAAAAATTGCTCAAAATGTCAGAAGAAACTTGTTGCAAATTGTCAAAGGGATTATTGGTGTTATGAAATTTGAAAATTTTCTTCTTTTTGTGACATTTTTTTAATTTTTTACTAATTTTTACTCTTTACAATTTAAATAATTGATATTTTATATATAAAAATTGCAAAAGATTTCACAAGTAACGAGTTGGCCAATACTAGGATAGGATTTGTGTTCTTAAATTTGATAAATTTCATCTCCTAGTAACAATTTTTTAATTCTTTTTACTATTTTTAACTATTTACAATTCAAATAATTAAAGTTATATGTACAAAAAGATCTCAAAATTTCATAACAAACAGGTTGGCAGATACTCAAATGGGATTAGTTTCAGAAATTTATAAAATTCGATCTCTAGGTAACAAATTTTCAATGGTTTTTTACTGCTTTCTACTGTTTACAATTTAAATAATTCATGTTTTCTACATAAAAATTGCTCAAAATTTCATGAGAAACTTGTTGCAAATAGTCAAAGAGGATTATTGGTGTTATGAAATTTGAAAATTTTTTTCTTTTTGTCATACTTCTTTAATTTTTTACTAATTTTTACTATATACAAATTAAATAATTGATATTTTATATAAAAAAATTGCAAAAAGTTTAACAAGAAACAAGTTAACCAATACTAGGATAGGATTTGTGTTCTTGAATTTGACAAATTCCAAATCTTGGTAACCCTTTTTTAGTTCTTTTTACTATTTTTAACTATTTACAATTCAAGTAATTAAAATTTTATATACAAAAATATCTCAAAATTTCATAACAAACAGGTTCGCGGATACTCAAATGCAAATTTTTTCTGAATTCAAAAAATTCTTTCTCTAGGTAACAAATTTTCAATTGTTTTTTTCTACTTTCTACTATTTTCCATTTACATAATTCATGTTTTTTTCATAAAAATTGCTCAAAATTTCAGAAGAAACTTGTTGCAAATTGTCAAAGGGATTATTGGTGTTATGAAATTTGAAAATTTTCTTCTTTTTGTGACACTTTTTTAATGTTTTACTAATTTTTACTCTTTACAATTTAAGTAATTGATATTTTATATAAAAAAAATTGGAAAAAATTTCACAAGTAACGAGTTGGCCAATACTAGCATAGGATTTGTGCTCTTAAATTTGACAAATTCCATCTCTTGGTATCAATTTTTTAATTCTTTTTACTATTTTTAACTATTTGCAATTCAAATAACTGAACTAATATGTAAAAAAAGATTTCAAAATTTCATAACAAACAGGTTGGCAGATACTCAAATGGGATTAGTTTCTGAAATTTATAAAATTCAATCTATAGGTAACATATTTTTCAATTGTTTTTTACTACTTTCTATTATTTACAATTTAAATAAATCATGTTTTTTTCATAAAAATTGCTGAAAATTTCAAAAGAAAATTGTTCAAATTTTCAAAGGGATTATTGGTGTTATGAAATTTGAAAATATTCTTCTTCTTTTGACACTTTTTTAATTTTTTACTAATTTTTACTCCTTACAATTTAAATAATTGATATTTTATATATAAAGATTGAAAAAAAAATTCACAAGTAACGAGTTGGCCAATACGAGGATAGGATTTGTGTTCTTAAATTTGACAAATTTCATCTCCTAGTAAAAATTTTTTAATTCTTTTTACTATTTTTAACTATTTACAATTCAAATAATTGAACTTATATGTACAAAAAGATCTCAAAATTTCATAACAAATAGGTTGGCAAATACTCAAATGGGATTAGTTTCTGAAATTTATAAAATTCAATCTCTAGGTAACAAATTTTCAATGGTTTTTTAGTACTTTCTACTGTTTACAATTTAAATAATTCATGTTTTCTACATACAAATTGCTCAAAATTTCATGAGAAACTTGTTGCAAA
This sequence comes from Vigna unguiculata, assembly GCF_037176805.1. Lineage (NCBI taxonomy): Eukaryota > Viridiplantae > Streptophyta > Magnoliopsida > Fabales > Fabaceae > Vigna > Vigna unguiculata. The sequence goes on from NC_140801.1 coordinate 24,119,591, forward strand.
TAGTCAAAGAGGATTATTGGTGTTATGAAATTTGAAAATTTTCTTCTTTTTCTCACACTTCTTTAATTTTTTACTAATTTTTGCTATATACAAATTAAATAATTGATATTTTACATAAACAAATTGCAAAAAGTTTAACAAGAAACAAGTTAACCAATACTAGGATAGGATTTGTGTTCTTGAATTTGACAAATTCCATCTCTTGATAACCCTTTTTTAATTCCTTTTACTATTTTTAACTATTTACAATTCAAGTAATTAAAATTTTATGTACAAAAATATCTCAAAATTTCATAAAAAACAGGTTCGCGGATACTCAAATGCAATTTGTTTCTAAATTTAAAAAATTCAATCTCTAGGTAACAATTTTTCAATTGTTTTTTACTACTTTCTACTATTTACAATTTAAATAAATCATGTTTTTTTTATAAAAATTGCTCAAAATGTCAGAAGAAACCTGTTGCAAATTGTTAAAGGGATTATTGGTGTTATGAAATTTGAAAATTTTCTTCTTTTTGTCACACTTCTTTATTTTTTTACTAATTATTACTCTTTAAAATTTAAATAATTGATATTTTATATATAAAAATTGCAAAAAAGATTTCACAAGTAACGAGTTGGCCAATACTAGGATAGGATTTGTGTTCTTAAATTTGACAAATTTCATCTCCTAGTAACAATTTTTTAATTCTTTTTACTATTTTTAACTATTTACAATTCAAATAATTGAAGTTATATGTACAAAAAGATCTCAAAATTTCATAACAAACAGGTTGGCAGATACTCAAATGGGATTAGTTTCTGAAATTTATAAAATTCGATCTCTAGGTAAAAAATTTTCAATGGTTTTTTACTGCTTTCTACTGTTTACAATTTAAATAATTCATGTTTTCTACATAAAAATTGCTCAAAATTTCATGAGAAACTTGTTGCAAATAGTCATAGAGGATTATTGGTGTTATGAAATTTGAAAATTTTTTTCTTTTTGTCACACTTCTTTAATTTTTTACTAATTTTTACTATATACAAATTAAATAATTGATATTTTATATAAAAAAATTGCAAAAAGTTTAACAAGAAACAAGTTAACCAATACTAGGATAGGATTTGTGTTCTTGAATTTGACAAATTCCATATCTGGTAACCCTTTTTTAGTTCTTTTTACTATTTTTAACTATTTACAATTCAAGTAATTAAAATTTTATATACAAAAATATCTCAAAATTTCATGACAAACAGGTTCGCGGATACTCAATTGCAATTTTTTTCTAAATTTAAAAAATTCTTTCTCTAGGTAACAATTTTTCAATTGTTTTTTACTACTTTCTACTATTTACAATTTAAATAAATCATGTTTTTTTCATAAAAATTGCTCAAAATTTCAGAAGAAACTTATTGCAAATTGTCAAAAGGATTATTGGTGTGATGAAATTTGAAAATTTTCTTCTTCTTTTGACACTTTTTTAATTTTTTTTTTAATTTTTACTCTTTCCAATTTAAATAATTGATATTTTATATATAAAAATTGCAAAAAATTTCACAAGTACCGAGTTGGCCAATACCAGGATAGGATTTGTGTTCTTGAATTTGATAAATTCCATCACCTGGTAACCCTTTTTTTAATTCTTTTTACTATTTTTAACTATTTACAATTCAAGTAATTAAAATTTTATGTACAAAAATATCTCAAAATTTCATAACAAACAGGTTCGCGGATACTCAAATGGAATTTGTTTCTAAATTTATAAAATTCAATCTCTAGGTAACAATTTTTCAATTGTTTTTTACTACTTTCTACTATTTACAATTTAAATAAATCATGTTTTTTTCATAAAAATTGCTCAAAATTTCAGAAGAAACTTGTTGCAAATTGTCAAAGGGATTATTGGTGTTATGAAATTTGAAAATTTTCTTCGTTTTTGTGACACTTTTTTTTATTTTTTACTAATTTTTACTCTTTACAATTTAAGTAATTTAGATTTTATGTATAAAAATTGAAAAAATTTCACAAGTAACGAGTTGGCCAATACTAAGATAGGATTTGTGTTCTTAAATTTGACAAATTCCATCTCCTAGTAACAATTTTTTAATTCTTTTTACTATTTGTAACTATTTACAATTCAAATAATTGAAATTATATGTACAAAAAGATCTCAAAATTTCATAACAAACAGGTTGACAGATACTCAAATGGGATTAGTTTATGAAATTTATAAAATTCAATCTCTAGGTAACAAATTTTCAATGGTTTTTTACTACTTTCTACTATTTACAATTTAAATAATTCATGTTTTCTACTTAAAAATTGCTCAAAATTTCATGAGAAAATTGTTGCAAATATTCAAACAGGATTATTGGTGTTATGAAATTTGAAAATTTTCTTCTTTTTGTCACACTTCTTTAATTTTTTACTAACTTTTACTATATACAAATTAAATAATTGATATTTCATATAAAAAAATTGCAAAAAGTTTAACAAGAAACAAGTTAACCAATACTAGGATAGGATTTGTGTTCTTGAATTTGAAAATTCCATCTCCTGGTAACCCTTTTTTAATTCTTTTTACTATTTTTAACTATTTACAACTCAAATAATTGAACTTTTATGTACAAAAAGATCTCAAAATTTTGATAACAAATAGGTTCGTGGATACTCAAATTCAATTTGTTTCTAAATTTAAAAAATTCAATTTGTAGGTAAAAATTTTTCAGTTGTTTTTTACTACTTTCTACTATTTACAATTTAAATAAATCATGTTTTTTTCATAAAAATTACTCAAAATTTCAGAAGAAACTTATTGCAACTAGTCAAAGGGGATTAATGTGTTGGTATCGCGCAGCGGAATGTTTGAGAGTGCGGACAAACCCAAGAGTAGGGATGGCAAAATGGGCCGGGCCCGGTGGGCCGGCCCGTCAGCCCGACAAAAATGACATGGGCCGGGTCAAGAAATTCAACCCGTCAACCCTTTACAGCCCGGCCCGTCAAGCCCGCTGGCCCGTCGGGCCAACCCGTGGGCTAAAACGGGCCAGCCCGCGGCCCGTCCAACTTAATTAAACAAATACCACGTGCATATTTTCTAATTAGCATCCCTCACTCACACTCACACACTCTGTCTGCGCTCCCCACCCACCCACAAATGTCTCCCTCCGCGCACTCTCTCTCTGCGAAACACACAGGCCACCACATATTCTCGCTTCTCTTCCACTGACGTCGCCGGCCACCGCGAAACACACAGGCCACCACGTCGTCGTCGCTAACCATACCCGCTTCTCTTCTCCTCCACCTTCACATCCACGACGGCGTTGGGTATTTCGAGAAAACAGCGTCCACGAACACAGCGAAAACAGCGGAGCCACCGTCGGACTGCGATTGGCGGACGATTCCGACCGCCACGACCACCGCGAAGACAGGTATGTTCCTGATTTGAGTTGTGGTTCCATTTCTCCCGTTTTGTAACCTAAATTCCCAATTTTGTTAACCCTAAATTTCTGATTTTCTGATTTCCGACCACCACGACCCATTCTGTGAATCATGAATCGTAATTGCTGGTGCTGCTGCCGTTAATGGATGGTCATCGTTAAATCTTCCCCAATTTCAATTTGCGTAGCTGCTGCCGCTTATTTGGATTGGAGCAATATTCAGGTAACCATGTGTTGGACTAGACTGCTGCTGCTGTATAATGGTGTAATTGTGTTGCTGTTTTGATGAATTATTCACCACCCTTGTTAGACTAGAAAGGCTTGGATACAAACCTCAGTATGATTATCGTTTTGATTTTCTGTTATTTATCCCTTGGTTTATTTGAACTATACACGATGACAGATATGTTGGTAGCTAAATGCAATGTGATCCCTGCAAGTTTGATTAAGATTACACCTAATGTTTTAAAGAGTTTTGCATTATTTGAGCATATACTGTAATCAATTTTAACCAAATATTTTTATAACTTCTCTAAGAAATTGTTTACTACAATATTTGGACTTACACCATCAGCCAATAAGATTTTCCATTAGAATAAGAGCATGCCTGTATGTAGGCGCTCACATTTGCATGAAACTGTATGAAAGTTTAATCACAAGCATGAATGTAATGTCGAAACTATCAATCTCGGCCCACAGAGAATATAGAAACGGTGCCATTTGGATTATTATTTTATTTGCAATAAAAAATTGTCGTGTAATCCAAGAGTGAAAAAATGGCTATGAATGTAATGCAGAAAGTTAGAAAGATGATAATCAAAACAGAGACCAATTCAGTTTCAAATTATCTTTCACTTGTTTTAAATCTTTCCTTATATTACTGAATTTTGTTATTGTATTTGTTTTGTTTGTGTTAGGATTTAGTGATTCAGATTTAATATCATGGATGAGCATGAATCTAATACTAGTCCTCCTCCAAGTGATGTTCATGAAACTGAAACTGTGTGTAATGAGTCTAAGAATGTTGATGCGGTTGAAGAGGATATGGATGATAGTGTAAAACTTAGAGAATCCTCTAGTAGTAAGAAAACTGAAAAGTCAAGAACTTCTGATGTATGGAAATCTTTTACAAGGATTGGGGCTGCTGATGATGGAAAAGAGAGGGCAAAGTGTAATGGGTGCAACAAAAAATATGTTATTGGTAGTCAAAGTGGCACATCTCATCTGAAGCGTCACATAGAGAAATGTAGTAAACTTAAATTTGAAGATGTTAGGCAAATGATAGTGGATGGGCAAGGAAAGTTAAAAGCTAGAAGAATAGATCCAATGGTTTGCCGTCAGTTGTGTGCCAATTTAATTATCCAACACGGTTTACCTTTCAAGTTTGTTGAGTATGAAGCTCTTAGAATTTGGATAACCTATATCAATCCTGATGCATGTTTAGTTTCTAGAAATACAATAAAGAATGATGTCATGAAAATACATATGAAAGAAAAAATAATTCTAAAGGAGGAGTTCAGGAAAATCAGAAATAGGATTTGTTTGACATCCGATTTGTGGACTTCTATAACTGGTGAGGGATATATTGTTCTGACAGCACATTATGTTAACACAAATTGGAAATTGTGCTCTAAAATTTTGAACTTTTGCCACTTCCCACCACCTCACACTGGCTTTGAGCTATCAAAGAAAATAAATGGATTTTTGCATGATTGGGGAATTGAGAAAAGAATATTTTCTTTGACTTTGGATAATGCATCTAGTAATGATGTTCTAATTAGAACTTTAAAAAGTGAGCTTCTTTTGCAAAATTCTTTGGTATGTGATGGTGAGTTTATGCATATTCGTTGTTGTGCACACATTCTTAACTTGATTGTGCAAGAAGGACTAAAAGCTCTTGGTGATTCATTAGATCTTATTAGGGAGAGCATAAAGTATGTAAAGGGTTCTGAAAGTAGGATGATGAAGTTTAAACAATGCATTGAAAAATTAGGGGACATTGATGCAAAAACTGCTTTGTGTATAGATGTTCCTACAAGGTGGAACTCTACTTTTTTGATGCTTGAAAGTGCCCTCAAATATAAACGAGTGTTTGGAAGTTTCCACTTGGTTGATGAAAATTATAAGTATTGTCTGTGTGATGAGAAATGGAAAAGAGTGAAAAAAATCTGTGTTTTCTTAGTGCCCTTTTATGAGATCACAAATATGATTTCTGCCACATGCTACCCTACATCAAACTTGTACTTTTTACAAGTGTGGACCATCCAAACCCATTTACTGGAAAGCTTAAAAGATGAAGACGAAGTTATCAGAGATATGGCTGAAAGGATGATGGTAAAGTTTGATAAATACTGGGATGAATATAGCATTGTCCTTGCATTTGGGGCAATTTTAGACCCAAGGATGAAGTTGGAAACATTGGGCTATTGCTTTGAGAAGATAGATCCTCTAACTTGGGAAGCAAAGTTAGAGAAGATTAAAGAAAAATTGTACAAGTTGTTCTCTGAATATTGCTCCAACAATGACACTTCCAATCCCCTAAAGCGTAAGCATATGGATATGCATATGTCAACAACATCATCCTCAATTGATTCTATCAAGTCCAATGCACTTCATGTAAGTCATATTACTTTCTAGTACATCAATTACTTTCTAGTACATAAATTACTATGCATAAACTTATTGATTAAACTATGATTATTGTTTTTATGTTAGGAATTAAAACAACGCAAGATTCAAGCTTCTGTTAATACGGGGAAGAACCAACTTGACATATACTTGGATGAGCCAACATTGGATGCTGATATTACTGAAAGTATGGATGTTCTTGAATGGTGGAAGAGTAATAGTCAACGTTTCTCAGATTTGTCAATCATGGCTAGGGACTTGCTGAGCATTCCAATCACTACTGTTGCATCCGAATCTGCTTTCAGCATTGGTTCAAGGATCTTGAATAAGTATAGAAGTCGTCTATTGTCAAAACATGTTGAAGCAATTATTTGTACTAGCAGCTGGATGCATGGGTTTCGTGAATATGGTAACTTTTGAATTTTTAATTCTGACTTAAATATTTTCAATAATATTTTCAATAATAATTCCATGTATTTTTTTAAGATGATGATGATGATGACAATGGAATAGTTGAGAGTAGTACTTCTAAGGCTGCATCTAATAACCCTGGCACTGAATTGGATATTGATGAAAATTGAAGGTGAGTAACATAGTTAATATAAATTACAGATACTTAGTATATTCACTGTAATAACATAGTTTGTATATTCATTGTGATAAATAATGCTTCTGTTTTTTTTTTATGTAGCTTGCACTTTGGAACTGCAACCGTGATCTTCATGATGACTATGAAAGAGGCAGACGTCATTTACATTTTGTTTTAATCATTTCAATTTGTTTGGACTTTGTGATGATGGACTATTGTTGTATTAATGCGTATGCACTATGTTAATATAAGCATATTTGCATGTAGTCAACTAAATTTGAAATGAAAAGATTTAAAATCTGATTTTGGACCACAAAATGAACATATCAGGAAAAGGATGGCGGGCCGGCCCGCCGGCCCGCCGGGCCGCCACCCCACGGGCCGGGCCCAAAAAAACAGCCCATTTTGCCTTGACGGGCCAGCCCGGCCCAGCCCATTTAAAACGGGCCAAAAACGGGCCGGGCCAAAACGGGCCGGGCTGGCCCGTTTTGACACCCCTACCCAAGAGGGGGGGTGAATTGGTTTTTAAGTAATAAAATTAATACTTTAAAATTTTCCAAAATTTATCAATTAAATCAATAATTAATTTCTTTAAACACAATAATAGATGAAATAAAGAGATAGAGAAGAAGATTGAACACAAGTATTTATACTGGTTCGGATAAAAAGACCCTACGTCTAGTTATTAATCTCTCAAAAATGAGATTAACTAAATCCCTAACAAGTAACAGATTTACAATCAGATATTAAGAGTGTAAGGAAAGAAAACACCTCTCTTGAATCACACAAGAGATGAACACCTTTCTCTGAATCACACAGAGAACCTTGACCTTAGCTTTCCTAGCAACAGCAGCAGCACTCAATCTCCTAGAACACCTCTCAGTAAAAGTTATCGCTATACCCACACTAGGTTTTTCAAAGCTTCTATTGAGAACACTCAGAGAACTCTCTTGCAGTCACAACACTAGTACTCTAGCTTCTCAAAAAGCTAAGTGAGAAGTAACTCTGAGGTTCCTTTAAATAGAGGTTCTAGAAATTAGGTCAAAAAGTTGAACAGTCGCACCCAACTGACCAGTTATCACTAGTGACAATCGATTATTCCAGTGTGGTTTATGAAAAACAAATTTTTTGAGCAGATAATCGATTATCAGAGGTGATAATCGATTATTCCAATGCTTGCTTGAAAAGGAATTGGTTCAGCTCAGGATAATCGATTATTCTAAGTGATAATCGATTATCACTTTGATTTTTCGAGAAATACCAGAATTTTCTTTGTACAATACTGATTCTAACTAATCTAATTACATTTTACAAGATAGCTTTAAACATAACAAACATGGTCTTCATATTGACTTCCGGATGGCTTTCAGTCTTCTTTTATCATCATCAAAATCTTGCTTCAGCATTTAGACTTGTATTGCTTTTGCCAACAATCTCCGCTTTTTTGATGATGATCAAAACAATATGTTTAAAGTATCTGCAATCAAAATATCTTACAAGTAGATTTGTTAGTAGCACTGTTTGGTTTAAACGTTTAAACTTTTTCTCCCCCTGTTTTGATCATATGAAAAAAGTTTTAATGAGGAAGCTCCCCCTCAATTAGGCAATGGTAAAGAATAACAAGACAAATATACTTTTATTGAAAAAAAATAATAAAACTGGGAAAACATATTACAATTGCAAAAAAATAGACTATGATGTAGACTTTTAAAAGTCTTGACTCATGTCATCATCTTCCTCATATTTATCAAATTTATGTTCTAAGTTAGAGATCCTAGAATCTAATCCTCTAATTAAGCCAGTGACTTCTTCATGTCTATGAGTGGAGAGAAGAAAGAATTCTTCAAGTCTCTGGTTGACATTTAAAATGTGATCCTCTAAAGAAGAAGATGAGCCACCAACACCACTGGATGATCCAATATTTGTGTCAACAGGATGAATAGGAGCAGTGGGAGGATTTTCTTCTTCTTCATTGTCCGAGGAAGGCATATCATCCGTGTGAATGTAGGTATTCCCAAAAGGAATAAACTTCATCTGCTTCAAGGAGTTTTCCGCAATTTTGTTGGCTGTAGTTGTCTTATGAGACTATTCATCAGAGACATTTACCCCTTTATACTCACAAATACGAGAGATGAGCAACGAATACGGGAGAGGATATTGAGGCAATCTCTTGGCTTTGAGCATGGTGTCAAGAATGATGCTTGGCCAATAGATAGGAATGTGGTTGAGCATGGCATAGATGATCATAAGATCTGCTTCACTGCACTGTGCGTGGTTTGTACCACGTGGCCATAGAATCCAAATAATGAGATAGTGAAGTAGACGCTCATCAATTTTGAGAGGTCCGGCTAGCAATTGACGACCTATTTCTTGATCTGGGCATCACATAAAGGATCTATATGCAAAAGTTTTGTTGAACCCTTCAATGCCAGCCGTGAGGATTGGGGATGTGCCATCATGAATGGGAAATTGTGCAACATTTTCCCAAATATCATCATCTAGAATAATGTTGACACCTTTCACCTTTGTGAACCCAACTCCATCTCTGAATTTTTAATTGAAGTAGAAGGCTCGTACCAAATCAGGGTAGTAGATGCCTTGCATCTCTGTGAAGAATTTCACACCTTGTTCACCTAGAATGAATTGTGAAATGGCGATTTACAAACCATTGAGACTGGATGAATTTTGCAGTGATGAGGGGTTTGTCTTTCCACAATGTGATCAATTCAGATCTTCTTTCTTCATTCGAAATCCATCCTTCAATGGAAGCTGTTCGAGATGCAGTTGAGGGTTGAGAGGCACGAGATGCAGTCCTTCTGCGTGTAGGAATATTTCTACGAGAGGATTCAGCCATGGTTGAGGTAAAGGAGAGGGAAGTTTTTGTGAGTTTTTGAGAAAATGAGAAAATGAGAAAATGAGAAAATGAGAAAACTTTGAGTGTTGATGGAGAGAAAAGAGTGTTCTGGTGAGAAAAATGGCTCATATTTATAGAGAAGAGTCTCCAACGGCCATATACACACGATTTGATGCAAATCTAGCCGTTGCAACGGCTAGTTTTTAAAATTATTTGGTCCAACAACGTGTAATAATCGATTATCCTAAGATGATAATCGATTATTGGTTCATGTTCTAGGCAAAATATGAATCCTGACGAGCTGATAATCGATTATCCTAAGTGATAATCGATTATTCCAGTGAGTTTTTGATTTTTGGCTCAAAATTAAGGATAATCAATTATTGCCCCAAATAATCGATTATTACAGAACATTTTTGAATTTTAAGGCTGAGAAGTTTAAGGATAATCGATTATGTCTCCAGATAATCGATTATTCCAGAATGTTTTGGGAATTTGTAAGAGTGTCTGATAATCGATTATTGACACTTATAATCGATTATTGACACTATTTTTCGGATTTTTTAAGGATTTTAAGTTTTTGACAATTTAAGAGATCTCTAATATGCCTAAGTCTCTTTTTAGTTCATAAAATCTATCTTTAGCTAAAGGTTTGGTAAGGATATCAGCTAATTGATGCTTTGTATCTACGTATTTTATCTCACAATTTCCTTTATTAATGTGATCTCTTAGGAAATGATGCCTTATTTCAATGTGCTTTGTCCTAGAGTGCATTATGGGATTTTTGGTTAAATTAATAGCACTGGTATTATCACATTTCAAAGGTATGTGATTTAGAAAGATATTATAATCTTCTAGTTGTTGTTTCATCCAAAGAATTTGAGCACAACAGTTTCCAACTGCTATGTATTCAGCCTCTGTAGTTGACAAAGCCACACAAGCTTGTTTCTTCAAGTGCCAAGAGACTAATGAACTACCTAGGAGGTGATAGGTACCACTAGTACTTTTTCTATCTATTTTACCGCCACCATAATCAGCATCTGAATAGCCTATCAAATTAGGAGATGCTCCTGAAGGATACCAAAGTCCAAAACATGCAGTTCCTTTAAAGTATTTTAAAATTCTTTTTACTGCAGTAAGATGTGATTCTTTTGGATTGGCTTGAAATCGAGCACACACACATACAGAATGCATAATATCAGGCCTACTTGCAGTAAGATACAACAAAGAACCTATCATGCCTCTAAACATAGTTTGATTTACCTCTATTCCTGATTCATCTTTGTCTAAGTAGCAGGAGGTTCCCATAGGAGTACTTGCTTCCTTAGCAGTATCCATTCCAAATTTCTTAAGTACTTCTTTACAGTACTTAGATTGAGAAATGAAAGTTCCATTTTCCATTTGCTTAATTTGAAGACCCAAAAAGAATGTCAATTCTCCCATCATTGACATTGCAAACTCTCCCTGCATTATGCTTGCAAAGCCTTTACATAGTGAACTATCAGTAGACCCAAATATTATGTCATCTACATAAATCTGAACTAGCAAAATATGCTCATTTACTAATAAACAGAGTTAAATCAATTTTACCTCTTTCAAAATCATTTTCTAGCAAAAATGTACTTAATCGTTCATACCAAGATCTAGGTGCTTGTTTTAATCCATACAATGCTTTTTTTAATTTATAAATGTGATTAGGAAACTTATAGTCTTCAAAGCCAGGTGGTTGTTCAACATACACATTTTCTTTTATAAATCCATTTAAAAAAGCACTTTTGACATCCATCTGATATAATTTAAATTTCATGAGAGAAGCATAGGCAAGAAGTAAACGTATAGCTTCTAACCTGGCAACTGGAGCATAAGTCTCATCATAGTCTATACCTTCTTCTTGTCTGTATCCCTTTGCTACAAGTCTGGCTTTGTTTTTAGTGATGTTTCCATCCTCATCCAGTTTGTTTCTGAACACCTATTTTGTTCCTATGACTTGGTGTGAATCATCCCTAGGAATGAGTTCCCAAACTTCATTCCTTTCAAATTGATTCAGCTCTTCTTGCATTGCTATGCACCATTGATCATCTTGAAGAGCTTTGTCTACACTTTTGGGTTCTATCTGTGAAACAAAGGCAACAGTCATACAAAAATTTGACATATTTCCTGTAACTACTCCCTTTGATATATCTCCAATGACATTTTCTAGAGATAATCCTCTAGGTGATTTCCAGCTTTTGGCAAGATCTTCAGGTTCAGTCAGTGGATTTTCATTTAGATATATCTCATCAAGGGCTTCTTTGAAATATTCTTCATCACCTGCATTTGTTTTATTTGACTCAAGAGGGTTCTCCTCAAGGTCCACAATTTCATCAAAAACAACATGCACAGATTCTTCCATATTCAAGGTTCTTCTATTAAAAATCCAATAGGCTTTACTAGTTAATGAATATCCTAAGAAAATAGCTTCATCAGCTTTAGAATCAAATTTACCCAAATTTTCTTTTTCGTTATTTAGAACAAAGCATTTGCATCCAAATATTTTTAAATGTGCTACATTAGGCTTTCTTCCTTTAAACAATTCATAGGGGGTAACTTTTAAAATTGGTCTAATGAGCATTCTATTTAATACATAACAAGTTGTGCTCACAACATCAGCCCAAAAATATTTAGGCACATCATATTCGTTCAACATTGTGCGAGTTAATTCTTCTAAAGATCTATTTTTCCTTTCTACAACTCCATTTTGTTGAGGAGTTCTAGGTGCAGAAAAATTATGCATAATTCCGTTTTCTTCACAAAAGTTTTCAAATAATTCATTTTGAGATTCTCCACCATGATCACTTCTTAAAACTTTAATTTTCAAATCTTTTTCATTTTGAACTGCTTTTGCAAACTTTTTAAAAGCTTTAAATGCCTCACTTTTTAGTGTGAGAAAGAAAGTCCATGTATATCGTGAGTAATCATCAACAATAACAAAAGCATAATAATTTCCTACAAAGCTTTTTGTCCTTGAAGGACCAAACAAATCCATATGCAAAAGTTCTAAAGGTTTTGATGTAGAAATCACATTTTTTGAATGAAATGAAGATTTTACTTGTTTTCCTTTTTGACATGCATCACATAGTTTATCTTTTTCAAACTTTATTTTAGGCAATCCAATTACTAATTCTTTAGAAGTTAGTTTGTTTAATTGTTGCATGTTAATATGAGCAGCTCGTTTATGCCATAACCAGGGATTTTCTTCTTTAACAACCAAACAAGTTATATCACTAGATGATGCATTATCAAGATCAATCAAGTAAATATTATTGTGTCTCATACCTTTTAAAACTATGATTATGAGCATGCTTGGTCTTATTTGGGTTTTTCTTGATTTTAAACTTTTCACAGTTTTTATTTTCTAAAGCATCTTCAAGATGTTTTTCCAAAATACATATATCAAACATGTAACTTTTACATGAAGCACATTCATCAGTTTCTTTATTTTCTAAATTTGAAATTTTGTTTTTCAAAAATTCTTCTTCTTCAAGAGATTTTTCGAATTTACTTTGTAAATCTTTAAAATCAGATTTTAACTTTTTATGAGCAGTATCCAATTTACTAGATTTAATAAGTAATTGTTGAAAAGCATCATACAAATCATCATAGTCATTTTCATAGTAAGTAGAATTTACCTCACTGTTAGAATCATCATGATTAGCCATCAAACATAGATTTGCTTCTTCAGTTTCAGAATCATTAGAATTTGATGAGCTTGAGGCATTGTATTCCCAAGCTATGTATGCTTTCTTTTTGAAGAATTTTCTACCCTTCTTTTCTTCACTTTTCTTTGAATTTGGGCAGTCAGCTTTGATGTGTCCAGAATCTCCACATCCGTAGCATTTGAAATTTGAGGATGATCCTTGATTATCCTTCTTGTTGCTCTTGAATTAATTTTTACCTTTGGCCTTCATGAATTTTGTAAATTTCTTAATCATAAGACTAAGATTTTCATCGTCATCCGAATCTTCTTCTTCCTTTTGCCTTTTGCCTTTAATCACCTCGGTTTTAAAGGCTATGTTCTTCTTTCTTCCAATATCTTCTTCATCATTTAATCTGCCTAGTTCAAGCTCATGTTCTCTCAGCTTTCCAAACAGAGCCGCCATTGTCATTGTCCAAAGGTTTTATGACTCCGTGATGGCACCTTCGGCTGCCAAGTCTTGTTCAAGGATTTAAGAACTTTTATATTTAATTCATCAGTGTCAAAATTTTTACCTAGACTTGTGAGATGATTGACGATATTGGTGAATCGTTTCTGCACATCGTATATAGTTTCTCCTTGCTACACCCGAAACATTTCGTATTCTTGGATCAAGGAGTTCTTGCGTGCTCTTTTCACATCGTCTGTTCCTTCATGGTTTACACGCAATATTTCCCACATTTCTTGTGCACTGGTGCATACTGAGATCCTGTAAAACTCATCTAGGGTTAAAGCAGATGAAATTATATTTTAGCTTTTACATCATATTGGGCTCGTCTATTTTCGTCTGCTGTCCATTGCGAAAATGGCTTTGGTTCCTGCACATCATTTACAATATTAACAGGAACAAATGGACCATTTAAAACAGCATCCCAAATACCTCTATCAACAGATTCCAGAAAAATTTGCATTCTAACTTTCCAGAAAGGATAATTTTCACCAGTAAATAGAGGACGTTTGTTGATAGACGCACCCTCAGCAAAGCTTTGATTTTGTCCAACCATTTTCGAAAATTTTGAATAACTATCAAAGCGAGCTCTGATACCAATTGTTGGTATCGTGCAGCGGAATGTTTGAGCGTGCGGACAAAACCAAGAGGGGGGGTGAATTGGTTTTTAAGTAATAAAATTAATACTTTAAAATTTTTCCAAAATTTATCAATTAAATCAATAATTAATTTCTTTAAACACAATAATAGATGAAATAAAGAGATAGAGAAGAAGATTGAACACAAGTATTTATACTGGTTGGGATCAAAAGACCCTACGTCCAGTTGTTAATCTCTCAAAAACGAGATTAACTAAATCACTAACAAGTAACAGATTTACAATCAGATATTAAGAGTGTAAGGAAAGAAAACACCTCTCTTGAATCACACAAGAGATGAACACCTTTCTCTGAATCACACAAAGAACCTTGACCTTAGCTTTCCTTGCAACAACAGCAGCACTCAATCTCCTAGAACACCTTTCAGGAAAAGTTATCGCTCTACCCACACTAGGTTTTTCAAAGCTTCTATTGAGAACACTCAGAGAACTCTCTTGCAGTCACAGCACTAGTACTCTAGTTTCTAAAAAAGGTAAGTGAGAAGTAACTCTGAGGTTCCTTTAAATAAGGGTTCCAGAAATTAGGTAAAAAAGTTGAACAGTCGCGCCCAACTGACCAGGATAATCGATTATCACTAATGATAATCGATTATTCAAGTGGGGTTTATGAAAAACAAATTTTTTGAGCAGATAATCATTATCAGAGGTTATAATCGATTATTCTAGTGCTTTCTTGAAAAGGAATTGGTTCAGCTCAGGATAATCTATTATTCTAAGTGATAATCGATTATCACTTTGATTTTTCGAGAAATACCATAATTTTCTTTGTACAATACTGATTCTAACTAATCTAATTACATTTTACAAGATAACTTTAAACATAACAACATATGGTCTTCATATTGACTTCCGGATGGCTTTCAGGCTTCTTTTATCATCATCAAAATCTTACTTCAGCATTTAGACTTGTATTGCTTTTGCCAACATAATGGTGTTACGAAATTTAAAAATTTTCTTGTTTTTGTGACACTTTTTTATTTTTTACTAATTTTTACTATTTACAATTTAAATAATTGATATTTTATATATAAAAATTGAAAAAAAAAATTCACAAGAAACAAGTTGGCCATTACTAGGATAGGATTTGTGTTCTTAAATTTGACAAATTCCATCTCCTGGTAAGACTTTTTTAATTCTTTTTACTATTTTTAACTATTTACAATTCAAATAATTGAAATTGAATGTACCAAAAAATCTCAATATTTCATAACAAACAGGTTGGTGAATTCTCAAATGGGATTAGTTTCTGAAATTTAAAAAATAAATTTCTAGGTAAAAAATATTCAATTTATTTTACTACTTTCTAATATTTACAATTTAAATAATTCATGTTTTCTACATACAAATTGGTCAAAGTTTGATAAGAAACTTGTTGCAAATACTCAAAGGGGATTAATGGTGTTACGAAATTTAAAAATTTTCTTCTTTTTTTGACCCTTGTTTAATTTTTTACTAATTTTTACTATTTACAATTTAAATAATTTATATTTTATATATAAAAATTGCAAAAATTTTTACGAGAAACGAGTTGGCCAATACTAACATAGAATTTGTGTTCTTAAAATTGACAAATTCCATCTCCTGGTAAGATTTTTTTCATTCTTTTTACTATTTTTAACTATTTGCAATTCAAATAATTGAAATTGAATGTACCAAAAAATCTCAATATTTCATAACAAACAGGTTGGCGAATTCTCAAATGGGATTAGTTTCTGAAATTTAAAAAATAAATTTCTAGGTAAAAATTTTTCACTTTATTTTACTACTTTCTACTATTTACAATTTAAATAATTCATGTTTTCTACATACAAATTGGTCAAAGTTTGATAAGAAACTTGTTGCAAATAGTCAAAGGGGATTAATTGTGTTACGAAATTTGAAAATTTTCTTGTTTTTGTGACACTTTTTTAATTTTTTACTAATTTTTACTATTTATAATTTAAATAATTGATATTTTATATATAAAAATTGCAAAAACGAAACAAGTTGGCCAATACCAGGATAAGATTTGTGTTCTTAAATTTGACAAGTTCCACCTCCTGTAAAACTTTTTTTAATTCTTCTTACTATATTTAACTATTTACAATTCAAATAATTGCAATTTTATGTACAAAAAGAACTCAAAATTTCGTAACAAACATGTTGGCGGATACTCAAATGGGATTAGTTTCTGAAATTTAAAAAATTCAATCTCTAGGTAACCATTTTCAATTGTTTTTTACTATTTTCTATAATTTACGATTTAAATAATTCATGTTTTCTACATAAAAATTGCTCAAAATTTCATGAGAAACTTGTTCCAAATAGTCAAAGAGGATTATTGGTGTAATGAAATTTGAATATTTTCTTCCTTTTGTGACACTTCTTTAATTTTTTACTAATTTTTACTATTTACAAATTAAATAAGTGATATTTTATATAAAAAAATTGCAAAAAATTTAACAAGAAACAAGTTAACCAATACCAGGATAGGATTTGTGTTCTTGAATGTAACCAATTCCATCTCCTCGTAACACTTTTTTAATTCTTTTTACTATTTTTAACTATTTACAATTCAAATAATTAAAATTTTATTTTCAAAAATATATCAACATTTCATAACAAACACGTTCACGAATACTGAAATGAAATGTGTTTCTAAATTTAAAAAATTCAATCTCTAGGTAACAATTTTTCAATTGTTTTTTACTACTTTCTACTATTTACAATTTAAATAGTTCATGTTTTCTTCATAAAAATTGCTCAAAATTTCATACGAAGGTTGTTGCAAATTATCAAAGGGATTATTGGTGTTATGAAATTAGAAATTTTTCTTCTTTTTGTGACACTTTTTTAATCTTTTACTAATTTTTACTATTTACAAATTAAATAATTGATATTTTATATAAAAAAATTGCAAAAAGTTTAACAACAAACAAGTCAACCAATACCAGGATAAGATTTGTGTTCTTGAACGTAACCAATTCCATCTCCTCGTAACACCTTTTTAATTCTTTTTACTATATTTAACTATTTACAATTCAAATAATTAAAATTTTCTTTTCAAAAATATCTCAAAATTTCATAACAAACAGGTTCGCGAATACTCAAATGAAATTAGTGTATGAAATTTAAAAAATTCAATCTCTATATAACAATTTTCCAATTGTTTTTTACTACTTTCTACTATTTACAATTTAAATAGTTCATGTTTTCTTCATAAAAATTGCTCAAAATTTCATACGAAACTTGTTGCAAATTGTCAAAGGGATTATTGGTGTCATGAAATTTGAAAATTTTCTTCTTTTTGTCACACTTTTTTAATTTTTTACTAATTTTTACTCTTTCCAATTTAAATAACTGATATTTTATATATAAAAATTGCTAAAAATTTCACAAGTAACGAGTTGGCAATTACTAGGACAGGATTTTTGTTATTAAATTTGACAAATTCCATCTCCTGTTAACAATTTTTTAATTCTTTTTACTATTTTTAACTATTTACAATTCAAATAATTGAACTTATATGTAGAAAAATATCTCAAATTATCATAACAAACATGTTGGCAGATACTCAAATGGGATTAGTGTTTGAAATTTATAAAATTCAATCTCTAGGTAACAAATTTTCAATTGTTTTTTACTAATTTCTACTATTTACAATTTAAATAATTCATGTTTTCCACATAAAAATTGCTCAAAATTTCATGAGAAACTTGTTGCAAATAGTCAAAGAGGATTATGGGTGTTATGAAATTTGAAAATTTTCTTCTTTTTGTCACACTTCTTTGATTTTTTACTAATTTTTACTATATATAGAAATTAAATAATTCATATTTTATATAAAAAGATTGCAAAAAGTTTAACAAGAAACAAGTTAACCAATACTAGGAAAGGATTTGTGTTCTTGAATTTGACAAATTCCATCTCCTGGTAACCCTTTTTTTAATTCTTTTTACTATTTTTAACTATTTACAATTCAAGTAATTAAAATTTTATGTACAAAAATATCTCAAAATTTCATAACAAACAGGTTCGCGGATACTCAAATGGAATTTGTTTCTAAATTTAAAAAATTCAATCTCTAGGTAACAATTTTTCAATTGTTTTTTACAACTTTCTACTATTTACAATTTAAATAAATTATGTTTTTTTTCATAAAAATTGCTCAAAATGTCAGAAGAAACTTGTTGCAAATTGTCAAAGGGATTATTGGTGTTATGAAATTTGAAAATTTTCTTCTTTTTGTGACATTTTTTTTAATATTTTACTAATTTTTACTCTTTACAATTTAAATAATTGATATTTTATATATAAAAATTTCAAAAGATTTCACAAGTAACGAGTTGGCCAATTACTAGGATAGGATTTTTGTTATTAAATTTGACAAATTTCATCTCTTGGTAACAATTTTTTAATTTTTTTTACTATTTTTAACTATTTACAATTCAAATAATTGAACTTATATGTACAAAAAGATCTCAAATTTTCATAACAAACATGTTGGCAGATACTCAAATGGGATTAGTGTCTGAAATTTATAAAATTCAATCTCTAGGTAACAAATTTTCAATTGTTTTTTACTACTTTCTACTATTTACAATTTAAATAGTTCATGTTTTCTTCATAAAAATTGCTCAAAATTTCATGAGAAACTTGTTGCAAATAGTCAAAGAGGATTATTGGTGTTATGAAATTTGAAAATTTTCTTCTTTTTGTCACACTTTTTTAATTTTTTACTAATTTTTACTCTTTACAATTTAAATAACTGATATTTTATATATAAAAATTGCTAAAAATTTCACAAGTAACGAGTTGGCAATTACTAGGACAGGATTTTTGTTATTAAATTTGACAAATTCCATCTCCTGTTAACAATTTTTTAATTCTTTTTACTATTTTTAACTATTTACAATTCGAATAATTGAACTTATATGTACAAAAAGATCTCAAAATTTCATAACAAACAGATTGGCAGATACTCAAATGGGATTAGTTTCTGAAATTTATAAAATTCAATCTCTAGGTAACAAATTTTCAATTGTTTTTTACTACTTTCTACTATTTACAATTTAAATAGTTCATGTTTTCTTCATAAAAATTGCTCAAAATTTCATGAGAAACTTGTTGCAAATAGTCAAAGAGGATTATTGGTGTTATGAAATTTGAAAATTTTCTTCTTTTTGTCACACTTTTTTAATTTTTTACTAATTTTTACTCTTTACAATTTAAATAACTGATATTTTATATATAAAAATTGCTAAAAATTTCACAAGTAACAAGTTGGCAATTACTAGGACAGGATTTTTGTTATTAAATTTGACAAATTCCATCTCCTGTTAACAATTTTTTAATTCTTTTTACTATTTTTAACTATTTACAATTCAAATAATTGAACTTATATGTAGAAAAAGATCTCAAATTTTCATAACAAACATGTTGGCAGATACTCAAATGGGATTAGTGTCTGAAATTTATAAAATTCAATCTCTAGGTAACAAATTTTCAATTGTTTTTTACTACTTTCTACTTTTTACAATTTAAATAGTTCATGTTTTCTTCATAAAAATTGCTCAAAATTTCATGATCAACTTGTTGCAAATAGTCAAAGAGGATTATTGGTGTTATGAAATTTGAAAATTTTCTTCTTTTTGTGACACTTTTTTTATTTTTTACTAATTTTTACTCTTTACAATTTAAATAACTGATATTTTATATATAAAAATTGCTAAAAATTTCACAAGTAACGAGTTGGCAATTACTAGGATAGGATTTTTGTTATTAAATTTGACAAATTCCATCTCCTGGTAACAATTTTTTAATTCTTTTTACTATTTTTAACTATTTACAATTCAAATAATTGAACTTATATGTACAAAAAGATCTCAAATTTTCATAACAAACAGGTTGGCAGATACTCAAATGGGATTAGTGTCTGAAATTTATAAAATTCAATCTCTAGGTAACAAATTTTCAATTGTTTTTTACTACTTTCTACTGTTTACAATTTAAATAATTCATGTTTTTACATAAAAATTGCTCAAAATTTTATGATCAACTTGTTGCAAATAGTCAAAGAGGATGATTGGTGTTATGAAATTTCAAAATTTTCTTCTTTTTGTCACACTTCTTTAATTTTTTACTAATTTTTACTATATACAAATTAAATAATTGATATTTTATATAAAAAGATTGCAAAAAGTTTAACAAGAAACAAGTCAACCAATACCAGGATAGGATTTGTGTTCTTGAATGTAACCAATTCCATCTTCTCGTAACACTTTTTTATTCTTTTTACTACTTTTAACTATTTACAATTCAAATAATAAATATTTTATTTTCAAAAATATCTCAAAATTTCATAACAAACAGGTTCGCGAATACTCAAATGAAATTTGTTTCTAAATTTAAAAAATTCAATCTCTAGGTAACAATTTTTCAATTGTTTTCTACTACTTTCTACTATTTACAATTTAAATAGTTCATGTTTTCTTCATAAAAATTACTCAAAATTTCATACGAAACTTGTTGCAAATTGTCAAAGGGATTATTGGTGTCATGAAATTTGAAAATTTTCTTCTTTTTGTGACACTTTTTTAATTTTTTACTAATTTTTACTCTTTCCAATTTAAATAACTGATATTTTATATATAAAAATTGCTAAAAATTTCACAAGTAACGAGTTGGCAATTACTAGGATAGGATTTTTGTTATTAAATTTGACAAATTTCATCTCCTGGTAACAATTTTTTAATTCTTTTTACTATTTTTAACTATTTACAATTCAAATAATTGAACTTCTATGTACAAAAAGATCTCAAATTTTCATAACAAACATGTTGGCAGATACTCAAATGGGATTATTGTCTGAAATTTATAAAATTCAATCTCTAGGTAACAAATTTTCAATTGTTTTTTACTAATTTCTACTATTTACAATTTAAATAATTCATGTTTTCCACATAAAAATTGCTCAAAATTTCATGAGAAACTTTTTGCAAATAGTCAAAGAGGATTATGGGTGTTATGAAATTTGAAAATTTTCTTCTGTTTGTCACACTTCTTTGATTTTTTACTAATTTTTACTATCTACAAATTAAATAATTCATATTTTATATAAAAAAATTGCAAAAAGTTTAACAAGAAACAAGTTAACCAATACTAGGAAAGGATTTGTGTTCTTGAATTTGACAAATTCCATCTCCTGGTAACCCTTTTTTTAATTCTTTTTACTATTTCTAACTATTTACAATTCAAGTAATTAAAATTTTATGTACAAAAATATCTCAAAATTTCATAACAAACAGGTTCGCGGATACTCAAATGGAATTTGTTTCTAAATTTAAAAAATTCAATCTTTAGGTAACAATTTTTCAATTGTTTTTTACAACTTTCTACTATTTACAATTTAAATAAATCATGTTTTTTTTCATAAAAATTGCTCAAAATGTCAGAAGAAACTTGTTGCAAATTGTCAAAGGGATTATTAGTGTTATGAAATTTGAAAATTTTCTTCTTTTTGTGACATTTTTTTTAATTTTTTACTAATTTTTACTCTTTACAATTTAAATAATTGATATTTTATATATAAAAATTGCAAAAAATTTCACAAGTAACGAGTTGGCCAATACTAGCATAGGATTTGTGCTCTTAAATTGGACAAACTCCATCCCTTGGTAACAATTTTTTAATTCTTTTTACTATTTTTAACTATTTGCAATTCAAATAATTGAACTGATATGTACAAAAAGATCTAAAAATTTCATAACAAACAGGTTGGCAGATACTCAAATGGGATTAGTTTCTGAAATTTATAAAATTCAATCTATAGGTAACAAATTTTCAATTTTTTTACTACTTTCTACTATTTACAATTTAAATAAATCATGTTTTTTTTATAAAAATTGCTCAAAATGTCAGAAGAAACTTGTTGCAAATTGTCAAAGGGATTATTGGTGTTATGAAATTTGAAAATTTTCTTCTTTTTGTGACATTTTTTTTAATTTTTTACTAATTTTTACTCTTTACAATTTAAATAATTGATATTTTATATATAAAAATTGCAAAAGATTTCACAAGTAACGAGTTGGCCAATACTAGGATACGATTTGTGTTCTTAAATTTGACAAAATTCATCTCCTAGTAACTATTTTTTAATTCTTTTTACTATTTTTACAATTCAAATAATTGAAGTTATATGTACAAAAAGATCTCAAAATTTCATAACAAACAGGTTGGCAGATACTCAAATGGGATTAGTTTCTGAAATTTATAAAATTCGATCTCTAGGTAACAAATTTTCAATGGTTTTTTACTACTTTCTATTGTTTATTTAAATAATTCATGTTTTCTACTTAAAAATTGCTCAAAATTTCATGAGAAACTTGTTGCAAATAGTCAAAGAGGATTATTGGTGTTATGAAATTTGAAAATTTTCTTCTTTTTGTCACACTTCTTTAATTTTTTACTAATTTTTACTATATACAAATTAAATAATTGATATTTTATATAAAAAAATTGCAAAAAGTTTAACAAGAAACAAGTTAACCAATACTAGGATAGGATTTGTGTTCTTGAATTTGACAAATTCCATATCTTGGTAACCCTTTTTTAGTTCTTTTTACTATTTTTAACTATTTACAATTCAAGTAATTAAAATTTTATATACAAAAATATCTCAAAATTTCATAACAAACAGGTTCGCGGATACTCAAATGCAATTTTTTTCTAAATTTAAAAAATTCTTTCTCTAGGTAACAAATTTTCTATTGTTTTTTTCTACTTTCTACTATTTTTCATTTACATAATTCATGTTCTTTTCATCAAAATTGCTCAAAATTTCAGAAGAAACTTGTTGCAAATTGTCAAAGGGATTATTGGTGTTATGAAATTTGAAAATTTTTTTCTTTTTGTGACACTTTTTTAATGTTTTACTAATTTTTACTCTTTACAATTTAAATAATTGATATTTTATATATAAAAGTTGCAAAAAATTTCACAAGTAACGAGTTGGCCAATACTAGCATAGGATTTGTGCTCTTAAATTTGACAAATTCCATCTCTTGGTATCAATTTTTTAATTCTTTTTACTATTTTTAACTATTTGCAATTCAAATAATTGAACTGATGTGTACAAAAAGATCTCAAAATTTCATAACAAACAGGTTGGCAGATACTCAAATGGGATTAGTTTCTAAAATTGATAAAATTCAAACTCTAGGTAACAAATTTTCAATGGTTTTTTACTACTTTCTACTATTTACAATTTAAATAATTTATGTTTTGTACATAAAAATTGCTCAAAATTTCATGAGAAACTTGTTGCAAATAGTCAAAGAGGATTATTGGTGTTATGAAATTTGAAAGTTTTCTTCTTCTTGTGACACTTTTTTAATTTTTTACTAATTTTTAGTCTTTCCAATTTAAATAATTGATATTTTATATATAAAAATTGCAAAAAATTTCACAAGTAACGAGTTGGCCTATACTAGGACAGGATTTGTGTTCTTAAATTTTACAAATTCCATCTCCTGGTAACAATTTTTTAATTCTTTTTACTATTTTTAACTATTTACAATTCGAATAATTGAAGTTATATGTACAAAAAGATCTCAAAATTTCATAACAAACAGGTTGGCAGATACTCAAATGGGATTAGTTTCTGAAATTTATAAAATTCGATCTCTAGGTAACAAATTTTCAATGGTTTTTTACTACTTTCTACTGTTTACAATTTAAATAATTCATGTTTTCTACTTAAAAATTGCTCAAAATTTCATGAGAAACTTGTTGCAAATAGTCAAAAAGGATTATTGGTGTTATGAAATTTGAAAATTTTCTTCTTTTTGTCACACTTCTTTAATTTTTTACTAATTTTTACTATATACAAATTAAATAATTGATATTTTATATAAAAGAATTGCAAAAAGTTTAACAAGAAACAAGTTAACCAATACTAGGATAGGAATTGTGTTCTTGAATTTGACAAATTCCATATCTTGGTAACCCTTTTTTAATTCTTTTTACTATTTTTAACTATTTACAATTCAAGTAATTAAAATTTTATATACAAAAATATCTCAAAATTTCATAACAAACAGGTTCGCGGGTACTCAAATGCAATTTTTTTCTAAATTTAAAAAATTCTTTCTCTAGGTAACAAATTTTCTATTGTTTTTTTCTACTTTCTACTATTTTTCATTTACATAATTCATGTTCTTTTCATCAAAATTGCTCAAAATTTCAGAAGAAACTTGTTGCAAATTGTCAAAGGGATTATTGGTGTTATGAAATTTGAAAATTTTTTTCTTTTTGTGACACTTTTTTAATGTTTTACTAATTTTTACTCTTTACAATTTAAATAATTGATATTTTATATATAAAAATTGCAAAAAATTTCACAAGTAACGAATTGGCCAATACTAGCATAGGATTTGTGCTCTTAAATTTGACAAATTCCATCTCTTGGTATCAATTTTTTAATTCTTTTTACTATTTTTAACTATTTGCAATTCAAATAATTGAACTGATGTGTACAAAAAGATCTCAAAATTTCATAACAAACAGGTTGGCAGATACTCAAATGGGATTAGTTTCTAAAATTGATAAAATTCAAACTCTAGGTAACAAATTTTCAATGGTTTTTTACTACTTTCTACTATTTACAATTTAAATAATTTATGTTTTCTACATAAAAATTGCTCAAAATTTCATGAGAAACTTGTTGCAAATAGTCAAAGAGGATTATTGGTGTTATGAAATTTGAAAGTTTTCTTCTTCTTGTGACACTTTTTTAATTTTTTACTAATTTTTAGTCTTTCCAATTTAAATAATTGATATTTTATATATAAAAATTGCAAAAAATTTCACAAGTAACGAGTTGGCCTATAATAGGGATTTGTGTTCTTAAATTTTACAAATTCCATCTCCTGGTAACAATTTTTTAATTCTTTTTACTATTTTTAACTATTTACAATTCGAATAATTGAACTTATATGTACAAAAAGATCTCAAAATTTCATAACAAACAGATTGGCAGATACTCAAATGGGATTAGTTTCTGAAATTTATAAAATTCAATCTTTAGGTAACAAATTTTCAATGGTTTTTTACCACTTTCTACTATTTACAATTTAAATAATTTATGTTTTCACATAAAAATTGCTCAAAATTTCATAAGAAACTTGTTGCAAAAAGTCAAAGAGAATTATTGGTGTTATGAAATTTGAAAATTTTCTTCTTTTTGGCACACTTCTTTAATTTTTTTACTGATTTTTACTATATACAAATTAAATAATTGATATTTTATATAAAAAAATTGCAAAAAGTTTAACAAGAAACAAGTTTACCAATACTAGGATAGGATTTGTGTTCTTGAATTTGACAAATTCCATCTCCTAGTAACCCTTTTTAATTCTTTTTACTATTTTTAACTATTTACAATTCAAGTAATTATTATTTTATGTACAAAAAGATCTCAAAATTTCATAACAAATAGGTTCGTGGATACTCAAATTCAATTTGTTTCTAAATTTAAAAAATTCAATTTGTAGGTAAAAATTTTTCAGTTGTTTTTTACTACTTTCTACTATTTACAATTTAAATAAATCATGTTTTTTTCATAAAAATTACTCAAAATTTCAGAAGAAACTTATTGCAACTAGTCAAAGGGGATTAATGTGTTGGTATCGCGCAGCGGAATGTTTGAGAGTGCGGACAAACCCAAGAGGGGGGGTGAATTGGTTTTTAAGTAATAAAATTAATACTTTAAAATTTTCCAAAATTTATCAATTAAATCAATAATTAATTTCTTTAAACACAATAATAGATGAAATAAAGAGATAGAGAAGAAGATTGAACACAAGTATTTATACTGGTTCGGATAAAAAGACCCTACGTCTAGTTATTAATCTCTCAAAAATGAGATTAACTAAATCCCTAACAAGTAACAGATTTACAATCAGATATTAAGAGTGTAAGGAAAGAAAACACCTCTCTTGAATCACACAAGAGATGAACACCTTTCTCTGAATCACACAGAGAACCTCGACCTTAGCTTTCCTAGCAACAGCAGCAGCACTCAATCTCCTAGAACACCTCTCAGTAAAAGTTATCGCTATACCCACACTAGGTTTTTCAAAGCTTCTATTGAGAACACTCAGAGAACTCTCTTGCAGTCACAACACTAGTACTCTAGCTTCTCAAAAAGCTAAGTGAGAAGTAACTCTGAGGTTCCTTTAAATAGGGGTTCCAGAAATTAGGTCAAAAAGTTGAACAGTCGCACCCAACTGACCAGTTATCACTAGTGACAATCGATTATTCCAGTGTGGTTTATGAAAAACAAATTTTTTTAGCAGATAATCGATTATTAGAGGTGATAATCGATTATTCCAATGCTTGCTTGAAAAGGAATTGGTTCAGCTCAGGATAATCGATTATTCTAAGTGATAATCGATTATCACTTTGATTTTTCGAGAAATACCAGAATTTTCTTTGTACAATACTGATTCTAACTAATCTAATTACATTTTACAAGATAGCTTTAAACATAACAACACATGGTCTTCATATTGACTTCCGGATGGCTTTCAGTCTTCTTTTATCATCATCAAAATCTTGCTTCAGCATTTAGACTTGTATTGCTTTTGCCAACAATCTCCCCTTTTTTGATGATGATCAAAACAATATGTTTAAAGTATCTGCAATCAAAATATCTTACAAGTAGATTTGTTAGTAGCACTGTTTGGTTTAAACGTTTAAACTTTTTCTCCCCCTGTTTTGATCATATGAAAAAAGTTTTAATGAGGAAGCTCCCCCTCAATTAGGCAATGGTAAAGAATAACAAGACAAATATACTTTTATTGAAAAAAAATAATAAAACTGGAAAACATATTACAATTGCAAAAAAATAGACTATGATGTAGACTTTTAAAAGTCTTGACTCATGTCATCATCTTCCTCATATTTATCAAATTTATGTTCTAAGTTAGAGATCCTAGAATCTAATCATCTAATTAAGCCAGTGACTTCTTCATGTCTATGAGTGGAGAGAAGAAAGAATTCTTCAAGTCTCTGGTTGACATTTAAAATGTGATCCTCTAAAGAAGAAGATGAGCCACCAACACCACTGGATGATCCAATATTTGTGTCAACAGGATGAATAGGAGCAGTGCGAGGATTTTCTTCTTCTTCATTGTCCGAGGAAGGCATATCATCCTTGTGAATGTAGGTATTCCCAAAAGGAATAAACTTCATCTGCTTCAAGGAGTTTTCCGCAATTTTGTTGGCTGTAGTTGTCTTATGAGACTGTTCATCAGAGACATTTACCCCTTTATACTCACAAATACGAGAGATGAGCAACGAATACGGGAGAGGATATTGAGGCAATCTCTTGGCTTTGAGCATGGTGTCAAGAATGATGCTTGGCCAATAGATAGGAATGTGGTTGAGCATGGCATAGATGATCATAAGATCTGCTTCACTACACTGTGCGTGGTTTGTACCACGTGGCCATAGAATCCAAATAATGAGATAGTGAAGTAGACGCTCATCGATTTGGAGAGGTCCGGCTAGCAATTGACGGCCTATTTCTTGATCTGGGCATCACATAAAGGATCTATATGCAAAAATTTTGTTGAACCCTTCAATGCCAGCCGTGAGGATTGGGGATGTGCCATCATGAATGGGAAATTGTGCAACATTTTCCCAAATATCATCATCTAGAATAATGTTAACACCTTTCACCTTTGTGAACCCAACTCCATCTCTGAATTTTTAATTGAAGTAGAAGGCTCGTACCAAATCAGGGTAGTAGATGCCTTGCATCTCTGTGAAGAATTTCACACCTTGTTCACCCAGAAAATTTTGAATTGTGAAATGGCGATTTACAAACCATTGAGACTGGATGAATTTTGCAGTGATGAGGGGTTTGTCTTTCCACAATGTGATGAATTCAGATCTTCTTTCTTCATCCGAAATCCATCCTTCAATGGAAGCTGTTCGAGGTGCAGTTGAGGGTTGAGAGGCACGAGATGCAGTCCTTCTGCGTGTAGGAATCTTTCTACGAGAGGATTCAGCCATGGTTGAGGTAAAGGAGAGGGAAGTTTTTGTGAGTTTTTGAGAAAATGAGAAAATGAGAAAATGAGAAAACTTTGAGTGTTGATGGAGAGAAAAGAGTGTTCTGGTGAGAAAAATGGCTCATATTTATAGAGAAGAGTCTCCAACGGCCATATACACGCGATTTGATGCAAATCTAGCCGTTGCAACGGCTAGTTTTTAAAATTATTTGGTCCAACAACGTGTAATAATCGATTATCCTAAGATGATAATCGATTATTGGTTCATGTTCTGGGCAAAATATGAATCCTGACGAGCTGATAATCAATTATCCTAAGTGATAATCGATTATTCCAGTGAGTTTTTGATTTTTGGCTCAAAATTAAGGATAATCGATTATTGCCCCAAATAATCGATTATTACAGAACATTTTTGAATTTTAAGGCTGAGAAGTTTAAGGATAATCGGTTATGTCTCCAGATAATCGATTGTTCCAGAATGTTTTGGGAATTTTTAAGAGTGTCTGATAATCGATTATTGACACTTATAATCGATTATTGACGCTATTTTTCGGATTTTTTAAGGATTTTGAGTTTTTGACAATTTAAGAGATCTCTAATATGCCTAAGTCTCTTCTTAGTTCATAAAATCTATCTTTAGCTAAAGGTTTGGTAAAGATATCAGCTAATTGATGCTTTGTATCTACGTATTTTATCTCACAATTTCCTTTATTAATGTGATCTCTTAGGAAATGATGCCTTATTTCAATGTGCTTTGTCCTAGAGTGCATTATGGGATTTTTGGTTAAATTAATAGCACTGGTATTATCACATTTCAGAGGTATGTGATTTAGAAAGATATTATAATCTTCTAGTTGTTGTTTCATCCAAAGAATTTGAGCACAACAGTTTCCAGCTGCTATGTATTCAGCCTCTGTAGTTGACAAAGCCACACAAGCTTGTTTCTTCGAGTGCCAAGAGACTAATGAACTACCTAGGAGGTGATAGGTACCACTGGTACTTTTTCTATCTATTTTACCGCCACCATAATCAGCATCTGAATAGCCTATCAAATTAGGAGATGCTCCTGAAGGATACCAAAGTCCAAAACATGCAGTTCCTTTAAAGTATTTTAAAATTCTTTTTACTGCAGTAAGATGTGATTCTTTTGGATTGGCTTGAAATCGAGCACACACACATACAAAATGCATAATATCAGGCCTACTTGCAGTAAGATACAACAAAGAACCTATCATGCCTCTAAATATAGTTTGATTTACCTCTATTCCTGATTCATCTTTGTCTAAGTAGCAGGAGGTTCCCATAGGAGTACTTGCTTCCTTAGCAGTATCCATTCCAAATTTCTTAAGTACTTCTTTACAGTACTTAGATTGAGAAATGAAAGTTCCATTTTCCATTTGCTTAATTTGAAGACCCAAAAAGAATGTCAATTCTCCCATCATTGACATTTCAAACTCTCCCTGCATTATGCTTGCAAAGCCTTTACATAGTGAACTATCAGTAGACCCAAATATTATGTCATCTACATAAATCTGAACTAGCAAAATATGCTCATTTACTAATAAACAGAGTTAAATCAATTTTACCTCTTTCAAAATCATTTTCTAGCAAAAATGTACTTAATCGTTCATACCAAGATCTAGGTGCTTGTTTTAATCCATACAATGCTTTTTTTAATTTATAAATGTGATTAGGAAACTTATAGTCTTCAAAGCCAGGTGGTTGTTCAACATACACATTTTCTTTTATAAATCCATTTAAAAAAGCACTTTTGATATCCATCTGATATAATTTAAATTTCATGAGAGAAGCATAGGCAAGAAGTAAACGTATAGCTTCTAACCTGGCAACTGGAGCATAAGTCTCATCATATTCTATACCTTCTTCTTGTCTGTATCCCTTTGCTACAAGTCTGGCTTTGTTTTTAGTGATGTTTCCATCCTCATCCAGCTTGTTTCTGAACACCTATTTTGTTCCTATGACTTGGTGTG
The DNA here is from genome assembly GCF_037176805.1 of Vigna unguiculata. NCBI lineage: Eukaryota > Viridiplantae > Streptophyta > Magnoliopsida > Fabales > Fabaceae > Vigna > Vigna unguiculata. The sequence goes on from NC_140801.1 coordinate 24,149,966, forward strand.
AATCATCCCTAGGAATGAGTTCCCAAACTTCATTCCTTTCAAATTGATTCAGCTCTTCTTGCATTGCTATGCACCATTGATCATCTTGAAGAGCTTTGTCTACACTTTTGGGTTCTATCTGTGAAACAAAGGCAACAGTCATACAAAAATTTGACATATTTCTAGTAACTACTCCCTTTGATATATCTCCAATGACATTTTCTAGAAATAATCCTCTAGGTGATTTCCAGCTTTTGGCAAGATCTTCAGGTTCAGTCAGTGGATTTTCATTTAGATATATCTCATCAAGGGCTTCTTTGAAATATTCTTCATCACCTGCATTTGTTTTATTTGACTCAAGAGGGTTCTCCTCAAGGTCCACAATTTCATCAAAAACAACATGCACAGATTCTTCCATATTCAAGGTTCTTCTATTAAAAATCCTATAGGCTTTACTAGTTAATGAATATCCTAAGAAAATAGCTTCATCAGCTTTAGAATCAAATTTACCCAAATTTTCTTTTTCGTTATTTAGAACAAAGCATTTGCATCCAAATATTTTTAAATGTGCTACATTAGGCTTTCTTCCTTTAAACAATTCATAGGGGGTAACTTTTAAAATTGGTCTAATGAGCATTCTATTTAATACATAACAAGCTGTGCTCACAACATCAGCCCAAAAATATTTAGGCACATCATATTCGTTCAACATTGTGCGAGCTAATTCTTCTAAAGATCTATTTTTCCTTTCTACAACTCCATTTTGTTGAGGAGTTCTAGGTGCAGAAAAATTATGCATAATTCCGTTTTCTTCACAAAAGTTTTCAAATAATTCATTTTGAGATTCTCCACCATGATCACTTCTTAAAACTTTAATTTTCAAATCTTTTTCATTTTGAACTGCTTTTGCAAACTTTTTAAAAGCTTTAAATGCCTCACTTTTTAGTGTGAGAAAGAAAGTCCATGTATATCGTGAGTAATCATCAACAATAACAAAAGCATAATAATTTCCTCCAAAGCTTTTTGTCCTTGAAGGACCAAACAAATCCATATGCAAAAGTTCTAAAGGTTTTGATGTAGAAATCACATTTTTTGAATGAAATGAAGATTTTACTTGTTTTCCTTTTTGACATGCATCACATAGTTTATCTTTTTCAAACTTTATTTTAGGCAATCCAATTACTAATTCTTTAGAAATCAGTTTGTTTAATTGTTGCATGTTAATATGAGCAGCTCGTTTATGCCATAACCAGGGATTTTCTTCTTTAACAACCAAACAAGTTATATCACTAGATGATGCATTATCAAGATCAATCAAGTAAATATTATTGTGTCTCATACCTTTTAAAACTATGATTATGAGCATGGTTGGTCTTATTTGGGTTTTTCTTGATTTTAAACTTTTCACAGTTTTTATTTTCTAAAGCATCTTCAAGATGTTTTTCCAAAATACATATATCAAACATGTAACTTTTACATGAAGCACATTCATCAGTTTCTTTATTTTCTAAATTTGAAATTTTGTTTTTCAAAAATTCTTCTTCTTCAAGATGTTTTTCCAAAATACATATATCAAACATGTAACTTTTACATGAAGCACATTCATCAGTTTCTTTATTTTCTAAATTTGAAATTTTGTTTTTCAAAAATTCTTCTTCTTCAAGAGATTTTTCGAATTTACTTTGTAAATCTTTAAAATCAGATTTTAACTTTTTATGAGCAGTATCCAATTTACTAGATTTAATAAGTAATTGTTGAAAAGCATCATACAAATCATCATAGTCATTTTCATAGTAAGTAGAATTTACCTCACTGTTAGAATCATCATGATTAGCCATCAAACATAGATTTGCTTCTTCAGTTTCAGAATCACTAGAATTTGATGAGCTTGAGGCATTGTCTTCCCAAGCTATGTATGCTTTCTTTTTTGAAGAATTTTCTACCCTTCTTTTCTTCACTTTTCTTTGAATTTGGGCAGTCAGCTTTGATGTGTCCATAATCTCCACATCCGTAGCATTTGAAATTTGAGGATGATCCTTGATTATCCTTCTTGTTGCTCTTGAATTAATTTTTACCTTTGGCCTTCATGAATTTTGTAAATTTCTTAATCATAAGACTAAGATTTTCATCGTCATCCGAATCTTCTTCTTCCTTTTGCCTTTTGCCTTTAATCACCTCGGTTTTAAAGGCTATGTTCTTCTTTCTTCCAATATCTTCTTCATCATTTAATCTGCCTAGTTCAAGCTCATGTTCTCTCAGCTTTCCAAACAGAGCCGCCATTGTCATTGTCGCAAGGTTTTGTGACTCCGTGATGGCACCTTCGGCTGCCAAGTCCTGTTCAAAGATTTAAGAACTTTTATATTTAATTCAGCAGTCAAAAGTTTTACCTAGACTTGTGAGATGATTGACGATATGTGTGAATCGTTTCTGCACATCGTATATAGTTTCTCCTTGCTACACCCGAAACATTTCGTATTCTTGGATCAAGGAGTTCTTGCGTGCTCTTTTAACATCGTCTGTTCCTTCATGGTTTACACGCAATATTTCCCACATTTCTTGTGCACTGGTGCATACTAAGATCCTGTAAAACTCATCTAGGGTTAAAGCAGATGAAATTATATTTTAGCTTTTACATCATATTGGGCTCGTCTATTTTCGTCTGTTGTCCATTGCGAAAATGGCTTTGGTTCCTGCACATCATTTACAATATTAACAGGAACAAATGGACCATTTAAAACAGCATCCCAAATACCTCTATCAACAGATTCCAGAAAAATTTGCATTCTAACTTTCCAGAAAGGATAATTTTCACCAGTAAATAGAGGACGTCTGTTGATAGACGCACCCTCAGCAAAGCTTTGATTTTGTCCAACCATTTTCGAAAATTTTGAATAACTATCAAAGCAAGCTCTGATACCAATTGTTGGTATCGTGCAGCGGAATGTTTGAGCGTGCGGACAAAACCAAGAGGGGAGTGAATTGGTTTTTAAGTAATAAAATTAATACTTTAAAATTTTTCCAAAATTTATCAATTAAATCAATAATTAATTTCTTTAAACACAATAATAGATGAAATAAAGAGATAGAGAAGAAGATTGAACACAAGTATTTATACTGGTTGGGATCAAAAGACCCTACGTCCAGTTGTTAATCTCTGAAAAACGAGATTAACTAAATCACTAACAAGTAACAGATTTACAATCAGATATTAAGAGTGTAAGGAAAGAAAACACCTCTCTTGAATCACACAAGAGATGAACACCTTTCTCTGAATCACACAGAGAACCTTGACCTTAGCTTTCCTAGCAACAGCAGCAGCACTCAATCTCCTAGAACACCTCTCAGTAAAAGTTATCGCTATACCCACACTAGGTTTTTCAAAGCTTCTATTGAGAACACTCAGAGAACTCTCTTGCAGTCACAGCACTAGTACTCTAGTTTCTAAAAAAGGTAAGTGAGAAGTAACTCTGAGGTTCCTTTAAATAAGGGTTCCAGAAATTAGGTCAAAAAGTTGAATAGTCGCGCCCAACTGACCAGGATAATCGATTATCACTAATGATAATCGATTATTCAAGTGGGGTTTATGAAAAACAATTTTTTTGAGCAGATAATCATTATCAGAGGTGATAATCGATTATTCCAGTGCTTTCTTGAAAATGAATTGGTTCAGCTCAGGATAATCTATTATTCAAAGTGATAATCGATTATCACTTTGATTTTTCGAGAAATACCATAATTTTCTTTGTACAATACTGATATGGTCTTCATATTGACTTCCGGATGGCTTTCAGGCTTCTTTTATCATCATCAAAATCTTACTTCAGCATTTAGACTTGTATTGCTTTTGCCAACATAATGGTGTTACGAAATTTAAAAATTTTCTTGTTTTTGTGACACTTTTTTATTTTTTACTAATTTTTACTATTTACAATTTAAATAATTGATATTTTATATATAAAAATTGAAAAAAAAAATTCACAAGAAACGAGTTGGCCATTACTAGGATAGGATTTGTGTTCTTAAATTTGATAAATTCCATCTCCTGGTAAGACTTTTTTAATTCTTTTTACTATTTTTAACTATTTACAATTCAAATAATTGAAATTGAATGTACCAAAAAATCTCAATATTTCATAACAAACAGGTTGGCGAATTCTCAAATGGGATTAGTTTCTGAAATTTAAAAAATAAATTTCTAGGTAAAAAATATTCAATTTATTTTACTACTGTCTACTATTTACAATTTAAATAATTCATGTTTTCTACATACAAATTGGTCAAAGTTTGATAAGAAACTTGTTGCAAATAGTCAAAGGGGATTAATGGTGTTACGAAATTTGAAAATTTTCTTGTTTTTGTGACACTTGTTTAATTTTTTACTAATTTTTACTATTTATAATTTAAATAATTGATATTTTATATATAAAAATTGCAAAAATTTAACAAGAAACAAGTTGGCCAATACCAGGATAAGATTTGTGTTCTTAAATTTGACAAGTTCCACCTCCTGTAAAACTTTTTTTAATTCCTTTTACTATATTTAACTATTTACAATTCAAATAATTGCAATTTTATGTACAAAAAGAACTCAAAATTTCGTAACAAACATGTTGGCGGATACTCAAATGGGATTAGTTTCTGAAATTTAAAAAATTCAATCTCTAGGTAACCATTTTCAATTGTTTTTTACTATTTTCTATTATTTACGATTTAAAGAATTCATGTTTTCTACATAAAAATTGCTCAAAATTTCATGAGAAACTTGTTCCAAATAGTCAACGAGGATTATTGGTGTAATGAAATTTGAATATTTTCTTCCTTTTACTATTTACAAATTAAATAATTGATATTTTATATAAAAAAACGGCAAAAAATTTAACAAGAAACAAGTTAACCAATACTAGGATAGGATTTGTGTTCTTGAATTTGACAAATTCCATCTCCTGGTAACCCTTTTTTTAATTCTTTTTACTATTTTTAACTATTTACAATTCAAGTAATTAAACTTTTATGTACAAAAAGTTCTCAAAATTTCATAACAAACAAGTTCGTGGATACTCAAATGCAATTTATTTCTAAATTTAAAAAATTCAATCTCTAGGTAACAATCTTTCAATTGTTTTTTACTACTTTGTACTATTTACAATTTAAATAAATCATGTTTTTTTCATTAAAATTGCTCAAAATTTCAGAAGAAACTTGTTGCAAATTGTCAAAGGGATTATTGGTGTTATGAAATTTGAAAATTTTCTTCTTTTTGTGAAACTTTTTTAATTTTTTACAAATTTTAACTCTTTACAATTTAAATAATTGATATTTTATATATAAAAATTGCTAAAAATTTTGCAAGTAACGAGTTGGCCAATACTAGGATAGGCTTTGTGTTCTTAAATTTGACAAATTCCATCTCTTAGTAAAATTTTTTAATTCTTTTTACTATATTTAACTATTTACAATTCAAATAGTTGAACGTATATGTACAAAAAGATCTCAAAATTTCATAACAAACAGGTTGGCAGATACTCAAATGGGATTAGTTTCTGAAATTTATAAAATTCAATCTCTAGGTAACAAATTTTCAATGGTTTTATACTACTTTCTACTATTTACAATTTAAATAATTCATGTTTTGTACATAAAAATTGCTCAAAATTTCATGAGAAACTTGTTGCAGATAGTCAAAGAGAATTATTGGTGTTATGATATTTGAAAATTTTCTTCTTTTTGTCACACTTTTTGCATAACAAACAGGTTCGTAATACTCAAATGCAATTTGTTTCTAAATTTAAAAAATTCAATCTCTATGTAACAATTTTTCAATTGCTTTTTACTACTTTCTACTATTTACAATTTAAATAAATCATGTTTTTTTCATAAAAATTGCTCAAAATTTAAGAAGAAACTTGTTGCAAATTGTCAAAGGGATTATTGGTGTTATGAAATTTGAAAATTTTCTTCTTTTTGTGACACTTTTTTAATTTTTTACTAATTTTAACTCTTTACAATTTAATTAATTGATATTTTATATATAAAAATTGCTAAAAAATTTCGCAAGTAACGAGTTGGCCAATACTAGGATAGGATTTGTGTTCTTAAATTTGACTAATTCCATCTCCTGGTAACCCTTTTTTAATTCTTTTTACTATTTTTAACTATTTACAATTCAAATAATTGATGTTTTATGTACAAAAAGATCTCAAAATTTCATAACAAACAGGTTCGTGGATACTCAAATTCAATTTGTTTCTCACTTTAAGAAATTCAATCTCTAGGTAACAATTTTTCAATTGCTTTTTACTACTTTCTACTATTTACAATTTAAATAAATCATGTTTTTTCATAAAAATTGCTCAAAATTTAAGAAGAAACTTGTTGCAAATTGTCAAAGGGATTATTGGTGTTATGAAATTTGAAAATTTTCTTCTTTTTGTGACACTTTTTTAATTTTTTACTAATTTTATGTCTTTACAATTTAAATAATTGATATTTTATATATAAAAATTGCTAAAAATTTTGCAAGTAACGAGTTGGCCAATACTAGGATAGGCTTTGTGTTCTTAAATTTGACAAATTCCATCTCCTAGTAAAATTTTTTAATTCTTTTTACTATTTTTAACTATTTACAATTCAAATAGTTCAACTTATATGTACAAAAAGATTTCAAAATTTCATAACAAACAGGTTGGCAGATACTCAAATGGGATTTGTTTCTGAAATTTAAAAAAATTTAATCTCTAGGTAACAATTTTTCAACTTCTTTTACTACTTTCTACTATTTACAATTTAAATAATTCACGTTTTCTACATAAAAATTGCTCAAAATTTCATAAGAAACTTTTTGCAAATTGTCAAAGGGATTAGTCTATGACAATTCTTTTATTTTTTACTAATTTTTACTATTTACAATTTAAATAATTGATATTTTATATATAAAAATTGCAAAAAAATTAACAAGAAACAAATTGGCCAATACTAGGATAGAATTTGTGTTCTTAAATTTGACAAGTTCCATCTCTTGTAACTCTATTTAATTCTTTTTACTATTTTTAACTATTTACATTTCAAATAATTGAACTTTTATGTACAAAAAGATCTCAAAATTTCATAACAAACAGGTTGGCAGATACTCAAATGGGATTAGTTTCTGAAATTTAAAAAATTCAATTTCTAGGTAACAAATTTTCAATTGTTCTTTACTACTTTCTACTATTTACAATTTAAATAATTCATGTTTTCTACATAAAAATTGCTCAAAGTTTCTTACGAAACTTGTCGTAAATACTCAAAGGGGATTACTGGTGTGATGAAATTTGAAAAATTTCCTATTTTTCTACCGTTTATTTTAATTCTTTTACTAAATTTTACTATTTACTAATTAAATAATTGAAATTTTATATATAAGAATTCTATAAAATTTCACAAGAAACAAGTTGACCAATACTAGGATAGGGTTTGTGTTCTTAAATTTGACAAATTTCATCTCCTAGTAACCTTTTTTTAATTGTTTTTACTATTTTAACTATTTACAATTCAAATAATTGAAATTTTATGTACAAAAATATCTCAAAATTTCATAACAAACTGATTGGCAGATACTTATATGCGATTTGTTTCTGAAATTTAAAAAATTCAATCTCTAGGTAACAATCTTTCAATTGTTTTTTACTACTTTGTACTATTTACAATTTAAATAAATCATGTTTTTTTCATTAAAATTGCTCAAAATTTCAGAAGAAACTTGTTGCAAATTGTCAAAGGGATTATTGGTGTTATGAAATTTGAAAATTTTCTTCTTTTTGTGAAACTTTTTTAATTTTTTACAAATTTTAACTCTTTACAATTTAAATAATTGATATTTTATATATAAAAATTGCTAAAAATTTTGCAAGTAACGAGTTGGCCAATACTAGGATAGGCTTTGTGTTCTTAAATTTGACAAATTCCATCTCTTAGTAAAATTTTTTAATTCTTTTTACTATATTTAACTATTTACAATTCAAATAGTTGAACGTATATGTACAAAAAGATCTCAAAATTTCATAACAAACAGGTTGGCAGATACTCAAATGGGATTAGTTTCTGAAATTTATAAAATTCAATCTCTAGGTAACAAATTTTCAATGGTTTTATACTACTTTCTACTATTTACAATTTAAATAATTCATGTTTTGTACATAAAAATTGCTCAAAATTTCATGAGAAACTTGTTGCAGATAGTCAAAGAGAATTATTGGTGTTATGATATTTGAAAATTTTCTTCTTTTTGTCACACTTTTTGCATAACAAACAGGTTCGTAATACTCAAATGCAATTTGTTTCTAAATTTAAAAAATTCAATCTCTATGTAACAATTTTTCAATTGCTTTTTACTACTTTCTACTATTTACAATTTAAATAAATCATGTTTTTTTCATAAAAATTGCTCAAAATTTAAGAAGAAACTTGTTGCAAATTGTCAAAGGGATTATTGGTGTTATGAAATTTGAAAATTTTCTTCTTTTTGTGACACTTTTTTAATTTTTTACTAATTTTAACTCTTTACAATTTAATTAATTGATATTTTATATATAAAAATTGCTAAAAAATTTCGCAAGTAACGAGTTGGCCAATACTAGGATAGGATTTGTGTTCTTAAATTTGACTAATTCCATCTCCTGGTAACCCTTTTTTAATTCTTTTTACTATTTTTAACTATTTACAATTCAAATAATTGATGTTTTATGTACAAAAAGATCTCAAAATTTCATAACAAACAGGTTCGTGGATACTCAAATTCAATTTGTTTCTCACTTTAAGAAATTCAATCTCTAGGTAACAATTTTTCAATTGCTTTTTACTACTTTCTACTATTTACAATTTAAATAAATCATGTTTTTTCATAAAAATTGCTCAAAATTTAAGAAGAAACTTGTTGCAAATTGTCAAAGGGATTATTGGTGTTATGAAATTTGAAAATTTTCTTCTTTTTGTGACACTTTTTTAATTTTTTACTAATTTTATGTCTTTACAATTTAAATAATTGATATTTTATATATAAAAATTGCTAAAAATTTTGCAAGTAACGAGTTGGCCAATACTAGGATAGGCTTTGTGTTCTTAAATTTGACAAATTCCATCTCCTAGTAAAATTTTTTAATTCTTTTTACTATTTTTAACTATTTACAATTCAAATAGTTCAACTTATATGTACAAAAAGATTTCAAAATTTCATAACAAACAGGTTGGCAGATACTCAAATGGGATTTGTTTCTGAAATTTAAAAAAATTTAATCTCTAGGTAACAATTTTTCAACTTCTTTTACTACTTTCTACTATTTACAATTTAAATAATTCACGTTTTCTACATAAAAATTGCTCAAAATTTCATAAGAAACTTTTTGCAAATTGTCAAAGGGATTAGTCTATGACAATTCTTTTATTTTTTACTAATTTTTACTATTTACAATTTAAATAATTGATATTTTATATATAAAAATTGCAAAAAAATTAACAAGAAACAAATTGGCCAATACTAGGATAGAATTTGTGTTCTTAAATTTGACAAGTTCCATCTCTTGTAACTCTATTTAATTCTTTTTACTATTTTTAACTATTTACATTTCAAATAATTGAACTTTTATGTACAAAAAGATCTCAAAATTTCATAACAAACAGGTTGGCAGATACTCAAATGGGATTAGTTTCTGAAATTTAAAAAATTCAATTTCTAGGTAACAAATTTTCAATTGTTCTTTACTACTTTCTACTATTTACAATTTAAATAATTCATGTTTTCTACATAAAAATTGCTCAAAGTTTCTTACGAAACTTGTCGTAAATACTCAAAGGGGATTACTGGTGTGATGAAATTTGAAAAATTTCCTATTTTTCTACCGTTTATTTTAATTCTTTTACTAAATTTTACTATTTACTAATTAAATAATTGAAATTTTATATATAAGAATTCTATAAAATTTCACAAGAAACAAGTTGACCAATACTAGGATAGGGTTTGTGTTCTTAAATTTGACAAATTTCATCTCCTAGTAACCTTTTTTTAATTGTTTTTACTATTTTAACTATTTACAATTCAAATAATTGAAATTTTATGTACAAAAATATCTCAAAATTTCATAACAAACTGATTGGCAGATACTTATATGCGATTTGTTTCTGAAATTTAAAAAATTCAATCTCTAGGTAACAATTTTTCAAAATTTTTTACTACTTTCTACTACTTACAACTTAAATAATTCATGTTTTCTACATACAAATTGCTCAAAATTTCATGGGAAACTTGTTGCAAATACTCAAAGGGAATTAATGGTGTTACGAAATTTGAAAGTTTTCTTGTTTTTGTGACAGTTACTTAATTTTTTTAGTAATTTTTACTTTTTAAGATCTAAATAATCCAAATTTTATATATGAAAATGGCAAAAAATTCACAAGAAAGAAGTTGGCCAATACTATAACGTCCCATTTAATTATTAAGCGAAATTAAAAGACACATCATACAAAATAGTAATGTAGAGTAGTCCTGGGTCCTTAACACAACCCCTACAAACTGGGCACACCATGATCACAACGGAAACCAAATAAATGTCTAACAAAATGATGAGAGTAGAATAGTAAGGCATAGAGAAATGCGTGGGCCGTAGCTCTAAAGAAAACCCATGAAGAAAAGAAACATAAAATCCAGTCCAGATGGCTAAGCAGCGAAATCGCCATTTCCTTGCTGACCGCGGGAACCTCGCCCATCTACTCCCATCAATTAAATTGATGATCATCGCAAGAAAGAAGAGCCACATACAAGACAACCATACAACAAACAGGGTAAGCTAGAGCCAACAACATTTTCATCATACAGTCAAATATACTTTCACCATCCAATATCCATACAACAACCAAGCATGTTATGACTTTTCAATCAATACACTACGACTCGACTCGACTCATCCGGATACGTATAACCTGGTCAGATTCAGCGGATGGTTGCACTTGTGGTGGATACCTCTGCTCACCCCCGAGTTGGTCACCCCCGAGCTATGTGTTACAAGTGTTACAATGAATCAATTTTCCCTCACCACAAGGTTAGCCTTTAATGAATTTCAGGCCTCCTTCTACTCTAACCACAGGAGTCAATCCGCTCTAGGTGAGACTAACTGACCCCTTAGAGCGTTAGGATGCAACCTTACCTTGAATCCTTACCTAGTTATATAGATGGGGCACCACCATAGACACCCACTAACAGGGGCCATGAAATTACGTCCCGACCACTGAAGCGCAACCCCGAAGGTCTCACCTAGAGACTCCAAGGAATTACACACTGACACAAACCAAGAATCATAAAACAACAAAGAGAAAACACTAATCATGCTTTCAATTTCGTACCATCCTCTGAAAATAATTCCTCATTCGTATCATATGTTGAATCCTTACCACTGGTCCTTACCACCTCATGTGTGTGGGGCCTCATCTCATATCAATACCATGTCCCATTAATACCAACTCACTCATTAATTTCACATGCCAAGTTTCCACGATATCCATCATTCCATTCATGAATTATGTCACGCATGCATGTCAGTCCATTATATATATTTACATATCTCAACATAACAATCATACCCCAACAATTACCAATCATTCAAGAGCAACCAAGCACCCAAACCACGCACTGTCTCGCCAAGCCCCTCGCTCAGGCGAGATAGTCTTGCTCAGGCGAGCCCCCTTCGCCTAGGCGAGGGCTCAAAAATAGAAACAAGAACCAACGTGGGATCTCGCTTAGGTGAGACCCCTCTCGCCTAGGCGAGTTGTTCGCTCGCTCAAAATAATGAGCTGGTCGCCTGGGCGACCTTTCGCGAAAAAGGTTTGGGCGAGCCTCCGCCAGACTCGCTTAGGCGAGTCCGACTCGCCTGGGCGAGATTACCAGTTCTCGCCCTGGTCTCACCTGCAGCAGATGTATCTTTTCCAAACCCACCAATCATATACAAGGTATCCCACGCACCCCAAACCACGATTTATCCATACAAATATCCAGCAAACTCTTAAAACAGATCAAAAACAACTCAAACTCGAAACCCTAACTTCTCGTACCTGGAGGAAGGGTTAACAGAAGCCTTGGCGGCACGATAGCGAGCACTGTAGCTCTGGGAGTGGGCTAAAGAGCTGAAAACAGAGGATAAATGGCACAAGGCCATATTATTATGAAATCCTAACTGTCAAATACGAAGAAGATCGATGGAAACCACACAACCTAAAGAAAATATTTACGTTGCGTAGGAACTGATGTGTGTTAGCTCAAAGAAGACCTAGTGCAAAACCCTAGCAGAGCGTCTTGTGCGAGAGGAGTAAGGTGACGGCTGATTTTTCTGAAAGAGTGAAAGTGGAACTGTTAGGGCAGACTAGGGTTCAGCTTTATACTTTTGGCCAGCTCTTAGGCCCATTAGATTTTTTGGGTAGCCCTTCTAGTTAAAGGTATAAGAATAATTAGGGCCTTACAAATACTAGGATAGGATTTGTGTTCTTAAATTTGACAAATTTCACCTCCTGGTAATACTTTTTTTAATTCTTTTTACTATTTTTAACTATTTAAAATTCAAATAATTGAACTTTTATGTACAAAAAGATCTCAAAATTTCATAACAAACAAATTGGCGGATCCTCAAATGGGATTAGTTTCTGAAACTTAAAAAATTCAATCTCTAGGTAACAAATTTTCAATTGTTTTTTACTACTTTCTACTATTTACAATTTAAATGATTCATGTTTTCTACATAAAAATTGCTCAAAGATTCTTAAGAAACTTGTTTCAAATACTCAAAGGGGATTATTGGTGTTATGAAATTTGAAAAATTTCCTATTTTTCTACTATTTTTTTTAATTCTTTTACTAATTTTTACTATTTACAAATTAAATAATGGATATTTAACATATAAAAATTCTAAAAAATTTCACAAGAAACAAGTTGGCCAATACTAGCATAGGGTTTGTGTTCTTAAATTTGAGTAATTCCATCTCTTGGTAACCCTTTTTAAATTGTTTTTACTATTTTTAACTATTTACAACTCAAATAATTGAAATTTTATGTACAAAAATATCTCAAAATTTCATAACAAACAAGTTCGCAGATACTCAAAAGCAATTTCTTTCTGACATTTAAAAAATTCAATCTCTAGGTAACAATTTTTCAATTTTTTTTACTACTTTCTACTATTTACAACTTAAATAATTCATGTTTTCTACATAAAAATTGCTCAACATTGCATGAGAAACATGATGCAAATACTCAAAGGGGAATAATGGTGTTATGAAATTTGAAACTTTTCTTCTTTTTGTGACACTTCTTTAATTTTCTACTAATTTTTACTATTTACAATTTAAATAATTGATATTTTATATATAAAAATTGCAAAATAATTAACAAGAAACAAATTGGCCAATACCAGGATAGGATTTTTGTTCTTACATTTGACAAGTTCCATCTCCTGTAACACTTTTCTAATACTTTTTTCTAATTTTAACTATTTACAATTCAAATAATTGAACTTTTATGTACAAAAATATCTCAAAATTTCAGAACAAACAAGTTGGTAGATACTCATATGTGATTTGTTTCTTAAATTTAAAAAATTCAATCTCTAGGTGATGAGCGAGCCTTAGTGAATCTTCGGTGGAAAACTCTTCGCAAGGTCGTGAATCGTCAAATGTTCAGTGGAAATCCACCAAATCGGCAGCGAAAGACGGAGTTCCAGTGGGAAACTCTCACTGAATTGGTAACCGACGAGATTAATAACCTAATCTAGGGTTAGGGTTTAGCTGAGACGAAAGCGGAAATTTATCACTCTCATTCATCAAAGCTACCTTACAATGAAATGGCTGGCCATTTTATAGCTCGAATGGCAACCGTGTGAAAACAGAATGGAAGAAAGTGGATGCCCTCTAACAAGAATCCTAACAACAAAGGTGTGTGTTGCGTGATTTTGTAATCCTAACAAAGGTTTGCACGCGTGATGGGGAAAAGAAAAAGGAAACCCTCGTTGGATTGTTGCTTCAGACGCATGAAGAGGTGTTAGGGTTGGTTAGCGTTGCGCAGCAACGAAAAGGTGTGCCTGGAGCTGTGTTCAAATGAAGGAAGCCCTAATAGTGCTTTGACGAAATTGGAATTGGATTTGGTGGATGTGGAGCAAGAGATTTGCGTGAATGGGCTGGTTAGCAGAGACACCTCCATTCTGATGGATGATGAATTAGGCTGACTGAAGACGAGCCCAAATGCCTGCTCCGCACTCAACTTGAAAATTGGTTGCAACGTGATGAACGGATGAAAGTTGGTGTCCCGCTTGAGGCCCAATTAGATTGGTGGCTGCATATTATAAATGGGCTGCTCGTAATAAAGGAAGCCCACAATGTAAGCGTGCGCAACGCTTATTGGCTTCAAGATTCACTCTTCAATTCCAATTTCAGATGCAGGCGTGAAGAATTGATGGAGTCATGAGCTGAATTAAGAATTGGGCTTCAGGCTCATTATTTGATTGGCCCACTCATGAGATAAGTTGTAAACATAGGCTGCAAGTAACAAACAAGCCTAATTAGAAACAACATTTATTTAATTAAAAATTAAAAAATAAAAGAAAATTAAAAAGGAAAGGGCCTAGGCCTTGGCCAATGCTATGAAAAGCCTCTTAGGGTGATATTCATCATCCCCTCCCTCTTAAAAAGGATATGTCCTCAGATCAAGAGGTTTCTTTAAGGCTCACAGTAATTAAAGATGAATTTCTCCAGGATCAAAAATATATCTTCAATAGTCATCAAATAAAATTGAATTAAAATCATAATGACCATGCAGTATAGGTGATTGGGAAATGTGTGAAAATGGGCTCTTAAAGATTAAAAAAGATGGTATTAGGCCTACGTCACAAAAAGAATGTTTTACAATTTGACCAAGATGATTTTTGAAATGAATTTTAGAATCAAAGTGTGTTGGTACACAAGATGTTGAGGAGGGTGAAATAAAGGAATGAGATTGAGAACAAAATGGTTGAGAAAAAAACAAAACAAAAGATTTATTGAGTAAGTTTGGTAAAAGTGGCATAAAAATTGATTTTAGTTGCATAAAATATTATTGGATATTCTAACGTTTGTTAATGCAGCTGGAATTTATTTTTGGTCAATTAATAGTGTGATTTTAAAATATTCAAAGTTACAAAATAAGTCCAAAATCAAGAAATTCTGAAAAAGAATAAATCAGGAGCTAAATGCACCCCCAGATTTTATTTGCACACTCCTACAAAGTGGACCACCAAAAACCTGTTCTGCACCCCCAGTTTTCACTAAGTTGCACCCCTCCTACCACTTAAACTCCACTCAACCAGATCATGCCATGTGGCAATCCCCACCTTTTAAAATTAGCCAACCATAAGCTGCCACGTGTCATAATCCTCCACTCACCAAATTGACCACTCAGATCTTGCCACGTCATCATCTCCTCCATCTCACACATGAAACCCTAACCCTAATTTCCCTTCCACCCACCATGGCAGCCGCCGCCGCCATCTTCTCCCGCAGCCACCATGAACGTTCCATCAACTGCACCGTTCGTCGACCACTCCCTCGCGAGCAACATCGCAGCAGCGACGAGCAACAACAGCTTCCATTCTTGCACACTTCACGAGCAGCACCACAACCTCCGCGAACTAGAACGCCACTTCACCATGCACCACCATCTCGCGTTCAATCAGCACCGCAACTCCACCATTCACGTTCTCTGCACCTTGTGCATCGAGCTCCGTCAGCCACCATTGCAGCGCCGTCCATGCCACCATGAGCGAGAACGAACCATGGCAGCCACCGCACTCATCGGAAAACGGCAGCAGCCGCCGTCAGCCGCGCAGCCAAGGAAGAAACATGGGGCAGAAACCCTAATTCTGGAGAGTACTCTACGCCACGTGTTAGCATCTGATAGGACAGTCAAACTGGTCAACTCTGGTCAACTGGTAAACTCTGGTCAACTGGTCAAAGTCAGCAGTCAACTCTGGTCAAAACTGCAAATATGGTTAAATGAGAGGGGCAGAATTGGAAATTGGACAGGAATTAAGTTGCTAATTAATTAAATAAAAATAAAAGATCTTAGCAACTGACAGATAAAGCCCAAAGTCTAGTGGAAGCCTATATAAAGAGACTTAAGGGAGCAGAAGAGGGGGGACTTACAATTTGACAGCTGACAGCTTAGACACTTAGAACTCTATGGTTTTGGAGATACCGTCTTCACCACATCTCTCATTCTCTTATTTTATTTTCTTTCCTTCATATCATCATGTATTCCATCAAAGCCATGGAGGGCTAAGCTTTTAGGGTTGATTCCACTGTAATTTCTTAAATGGATTCTGAGGTTAGATGAATTTATATGTTTTGTTATTTTGATTATTGTTGTGGTTTTTGTTTATCTATGTCCTTTGCTTCTTAATCGAATAGAAAATAATGATTTAAAATCTACATGCATGCTAATCATATGAGTTAAAAGGTTTTTAAATTAAATTGAGACTTTACTTTGATTTTGTTTAGAAACTTTCATTTGATTAAATAAGTTTTTGCCAATAATTGAGACTTTAATTTGCTTAGAGGTAATTACTTTAACTAAAATTAGTCAAGACTTTACTTTGATTAATTAAGTTTTCTATTTGGTAAAGAAACAAAGGAATAGACATGATTAGGCATAGTAAAATTAATTGAGACTGTACTTTGATTAAATTTACTATGGACAATCTAAACAATTCTCACTTTAAATTGAGACTGTACTTTGATTAAAAGTGAGGATGCCAACAAATGAATTGAGTCTTTACATTGATTTATTTGTAAATCAACAACAATAATTAATTTAACAATAATCTCTAGATAACCAATGAAGAATCTTATTTAGAAAAAGCAGTGGAATTGACCTATTTACTATTACTGTGTTTACAATCTTCCGTGTCATTTTCTTTGCATATCAAAACCCCCCTATTTTTATAGTTGCTAGTTTTAATTGCATTTTTAAGAATTAAATATTTGAGATTAATTCCGTATTCGTTGTGAGACGACTCAGGGTTATCTTAACCCTAACTATTTTGTTCACTACAAACTGGCAATACTGAAGTTGCTAAAGTAGTGGTAATTTGATCGCCTAACGACAGCGATATCAAATTTGGCGCCGTTGCCGGGGAATACGGTTAGTATTTCTTTTATTTTGATTCTGTTTTTATTTATTTATTTTATTTTATTTTATTTTATTTTATTTTATTTTTTTATTTTTTTTATTTATTTTACGCATATACGTTTAATATAGTTTGTTATTTTGTAGTCTCTAGTTTTCTTTCAATATATTCCAAGCAAATTTCTATTTTTGTTTTGATTAAGAATTTCTTTTAAGAAATTTTTGAGACTAGTTTGGAAAACTCTATTTAAGTTGTCCATTGTGACGCACCTCTCTTTCCTGGGAGTAGACCCAACGACATCTTAACTCATTTCTTTCTTGAAATCTTTCTCCAAAACAAGAATAGGAAGAAAAAAAAAACACACAGGGAAACACTTTCAGGTGGAATGCATAGTGCATGACTCGGGCCAATCCGGGTCAATTTTATTAACTTGATTCAGAACTTGAAAGGAACTTGCGTAAATCACATAGGAGACTTGATCTCAAGTGTTCTACTGAAGGAGCACCAGCATCATCTGAACCTACCACTGAAAGTGTACCTTTAGAATCACCTCCGGTGATTAACATATCTTCTGATCCATCACCTGAACCAGAAATTCAAGAAGATAGAATGGAAGAAAGAACAATAAGAGAGTTGGCTTCACCGGATGCAACAATTACACAAAACATGTGCATCCAATATCTAGATGGAGAATGTGAGCTTAAGTCTGGGTTAATCCATCTTTTACCCAAATTCCATGGATTAGCAGGAGAAGACCCGTACCATCACTTGAAGGAATTTCATGTTGTTTGTTCATCCATGAGAGCTACAACAGTGACAGAGGAACATATCAAGCTTAAGGCTTTTCCATTCTCATTGCAAGATGCCGCTAAGAATTGGTTATACTGCCTTCCGCCAGGATCCATCAATACCTGGGAGACTCTGAAAAGATTATTTCTGGAAAAGTTTTTTCCAGCATCTAGAGTTGCTGCTATTCGCAAAGATATTTATGGGATAAGGCAACAAGAAAGAGAAAGTCTTCACGAGTATTGGGAAAGATTCAAAAAGTTATGTGCTTCCTGTCCTCATCACCAAATAAACGAGCATCTCCTCATTCAATACTTTTATGAGGGATTGAGTATCATGGATAGACAAATGATAGATGCTGCAAGTGGAGGGTCATTGGTGGACAAAACGCCAACAAATGCAAGACAATTGATTGAAACTATGGCGTCGAACCATCAACAATTTTCCACAAGGAGTAATTCTATAACTCTATTGAAGGGAACCCATGGAGTAGAAGCTTCATATGTTGCAGATCACAAGAAATTAGAAGGGAAGTTGGATGACTTAGCGGCAATGGTAAGGACCTTGACAGACTTACAGAAAAAGCCTATCCCTTCTACTTTATGTGGAATTTGTGCTTCTACTAATCATCCTACAGAGGCTTGTTCTATGTTAAAAGAGACAGGGACGTTAGACAATGAACAACCTCAGGCATATGCTGCAAACATCTATGGCAATAATAGACCACCTCGGCAGCAATACAACCATGATTTGTCCTCCAACAAGTACAACCCAGATTGGAAGGAATATCCCGGCCAGAAATGGGGAAATCAACAGCCTCAACACCAACAAGTCTATGTTCCACCTCAACAGAGGCAACAACCACAACCAGTTGCAACCTCTGGTGATTCAAACATGGAGGCAATGATGAAAATGATGGCTGACATGATGAAGGGACAAATCAATGAGTTGAAACAGACGATGGAAGCAACCAATCAAAACTTGCAGAACCAGATTGGACAAATGGCAAATGAGTTAAATCAGATGAAGTCTCAACAAGGCTCGAGCAATTTGCCTGCACAAACTGTAATCAACCCGAGAAATGTAAGTGCTATTACTTTAAGATCGGGTAAGCAAATACAAGGTCTTGGGGATGCCCAAGAAGATGAAGATAAGGACAATGAAGTTGTACCTAATGATGAAAGAGGAAGATCAGATGAAGCAACACAAGCAACACCTGAAATACCTGCACCCAGTGATAATTCCAGGTTGGTGTCCCCTAATACTTTCTCTAAAAATTCTTCTCCTTATTCTCCTCCTCCTCCCTATCCAAACTGTTTGAAACCAAAAACTAAAAAGATGGAGGAGTTAGACAAAGAAATCCTGAATACTTTCAAGAAACTGGAGATAAACATTCCTTTGTTGGATGCCGTAAGACAAATTCCTAAATACGCCAAGTTTCTCAAAGAATTATGTACACATAAAAGGCGTATTATGGACAAAGAGGTAGTGAACATGGGAAGAAATGTCTCTAGCTTAATTAAGAAGCCTGCAGTCAGAATGCCGCAAAAGTGTAAGGATCCAGTATGTTTTCTGTTCCCTGCATTATAGGAAGTACTAAGTTTGACAATGCTATGTTAGATTTAGGAGCTTCTATTAATGTAATGCCTTTATCTGTTTTTACTTCACTTCATCTTGGACCTCTTAAGTCTACTAGTGTGGTCATTCAATTGGCCAACCGTAGCACAGTTAACCCTACAGGTGTGCTAGAAGATGTGCTTGTCCGTGTGGACAAGTTAATTTTTCCTGCAGATTTCTACATCTTGGATATGAAGGATGATGAAGGAATGAGTTCAACCACAATCATCTTGGGAAGACCATTCATGATGACAGCACGTACCAAGATAGACGTGCATGCAGGATCTTTGACTATGGAGATAGGAGATGAGAAGGTGCAATTCAACGTGCTAGAAGCCATGAAGCACCCAATTGAAGACCATTCTTTGTTTTGTATTGATCTATTGAGTAATGTAGTGAACAATTATGCTTTTGGACTTTTGGACGTTTTATCTGGTTTTTCTTCTTCTTTGGATTTTTCTTTTTCGAATATTTCGGGCTCAATTTTAGACGAAAGAGAAAATTGTAAAACAGGTGATGTTGAGGACGCGGTGTCACTATTTGATACCTCTGTGGCGTCCAAGTGTGATGCTGAGGTGGCTGAAATTACCTTAGGCAGTAAAATGTTGCCATCTGTGGAATAGCCACCCACTTTGGAGTTGAAACCTTTACCATCTCATTTGAAATATGTTTATCTTGAGAGGGATGGGAAACTCCCTGTTATTATATCTGCCTTGCTTACTGACGAGCAGGAACAAAAGCTATTGCAGGTTATCAAAGATCACAAGCGAGCAATAGGCTGGACTTTGGCAGATATTCCTAGTATTAGTCCTTCTTTCTGCATGCACAGAATACTCTTGGAGGAGGATGCTAAGCCAGTGAGGCAACCTCAGAGGAGACTGAATCCTCAGCTGATGGAGGTTGTGAAGAAGGAAGTCACCAAGTTGCTACAAGCAGGTATTATATATCCCATTTCTGACAGCACTTGGGTGAGTCCTGTACATGTGGTCCCCAAGAAATATGGGATCACCGTGGTCAAGAATGAGAAGAACGAGTTGATTCCTACTCGTATTCAGAATAGCTAGAGGGTCTGTATTGATTATAGAAGACTAAACCAGGCCACCAGGAAGGACCACTTTCCTTTACCATTCATGGACCAGATGTTAGATCGATTGGCAGGTAAGTCTCATTACTGTTTTCTTGATGGATTCTCTGGGTATTTTCAGATTTGTATTGCTCCAGAGGATCAACATAAAACTACCTTTACTTGTCCATTCGGTACATATGCTTATAGGAAAATGCCATTTGGCCTTTGCAATGCTCCTGGAACATTTCAGCGATGTATGATTAGTATTTTTACAGATTTGTTGGAGCATTGTATTGAGGTTTTTATGGATAATTTTAGTGTATATGATTCATCTTTTGATCACTGCTTGTCTAATCTTGGTAGAGTCTTGGAGAGATGTGAAGAAACTAACCTTATTCTAAATTTTGAAAAATGTCATTTTATGGTGGAACAAGGTATAGTTTTAGGTCACGTTGTTTCCAAGAATGGTATATCTGTAGATCCTGCTAAAATTGATATTATTACACAATTGCCTTACCCCTCTTCTGTGAAAGAGGTTCGATCTTTTCTTGGACATGCATGATTTTACAGGAGGTTTATCAAGGACTTCAGCAAGATAGCCAACCCTCTCTCCAACTTGTTGCAAAAGGATATAGTATTTGACTTTGGAGAGAGGTGCAAAGATGCATTTGATACATTGAAAAACACCACTCCTATCATCCAGCCACCTGACTGGACATTACCATTCGAGTTGATGTGTGATGCATCAAACTTTGCAGTAGGAGCGGTGCTTGCACAAAAAGATGGGAAGCTATCACATGTGATATATTATGCTTCCAGAACGTTGGACACAGCGCAGGCTAACTACACCACGACTGAGAAGGAATTATTGGCTGTTGTGTTTGCCTTGGACAAATTCAGACCGTATATACTTGGTTCCAAGATGGATGCTACTGCTCCAAGAGTTTGACATTGAGATTCTAGACAGAAGTGGAGCACATAACTTGGTAGCTGATCATCTTAGCAGGATTGAAAATGGAGAAGATAACATTCCTATTAAGGATGACTTTCCTGATGAAGTCCTCCTAGCATTGACTACTGTGAAAGGTATGTTTCCTGAACCTTGGTTTGCTGACATTGTTAACTATTTGGTTGTTTATGCTATTCCTCCTTCCTTCTCCAAATATGAAAGAATCAAGCTAAAAAGTGAGGCAAAGTACTATATCTGGGAAGACCCAATCTTATGGCGCATTGTTAGTGACCAAGTCATAAGGAGGTGTGTTCCAGATATCGAGATACCTCATGTGCTTGAGTTCTGTCATTCGTCTCCTTTTGGTGGACATTATGGCACACAAAGAACAGGTAGAAAGGTGTTGGATTGTGGATTATATTGGCCTACTATTTTTAAAGACGCACAGAGGGTATATGAAAATTGTGAGCAGTGCCAAAGGGCAGCCAGATCCATTACAAGAAGGGATGAAATGCCTCAACAACCCATGCTATATTGTGAGGTATTTGATATTTGGGATATTGATTTTATGGGTCCTTTTCCTCCTTCTTTTGGGTTTTCTTATATTTTGTTTGCTGTAGACTATGTCTCCAAATGGGTGGAAGCCATAGCTACAAGGACTAATGATTCTCGAGTTGTTATGAGTTTTGTCAGGTCTAACATTTTCTGCAGATTTGGGATACCACGAGCCATCATCAGTGACCAGGGGACTCATTTCTGTAATAGGCTACTTGAGAACATGTTGAAGGAGTATGGGGTGACACATCGCATTGCTACACCATATCACCCCCAAACTAATGGGCAAGCAGAGATCTCTAACAGGGAGATTAAAAAGATACTAGAGAAAGTAGTGAAGCCTAGTTGAAAGGATTGGGCCACAAGATTGGATGATGCACTTTGGGCACACAGGACAGCCTACAAAACACCTATAGGTATGTCACCTTTCAGGGTGGTTTTTGGAAAGGCTTGTCATCTACCTGTGGAGATTGAACATCGGGCCTATTGGGCCGTGAAAGCATGCAACTTGGATTTGGAAGAAGCAGGAAATGAGCGAAAACTTCAGTTGCAAGAACTAGAGGAGATTAGGCTTGCAGCCTATGAAAATTCAAAGTTCTACAAAGAGAAAACCAAGAAGTTCCATGACCAAAAGCTTGTGGCTAGAAAGGATTTCAAGGTAGGCCAGAAGGTGTTACTATACAAATCCAAGCTGGGTCACATGAGTGGTAAGTTGCGTTCTACTTGGGAAGGACCATACATTGTTACAGAAGTCTTCCCTTATGGAGCAGTGGAGATCAAGGAAGAATCTTCAGCAAGAACTTTTAAAGTTAATGGGCATCGTCTTCGGATATTCAATGAAAATCAAGATATGCTGAATAAGACGATGGATGGGATGAACTTGACTTCTCCCTCATACCTTCCACCTTGAGGAGGTAAGTACACTTCATACTTTTTCTTTGCATTTTATACATATTGAATACATTGAGGACAATGCATGGATAAAGTGTGGGGGTGTGGGGAGATTTCCCCCTTTTCTGTTTTTGTTTTCTATTTGTTTTGTTTTTCCTTTTCTAATTTAAAAAAAAAAAGTTTCTGTTTTCAATAAAACATATTGACATTGGATTTTTGGATTTGATTTACTAATTGGAACGGTCATAATTCTGGGAAAATAAAAGTCATGTGCTATGAGTGGATTGTTTTTGTGATTTACTGATTGAGTTGATTTGAGAGTTTCTGGAATAAATCTTTTGTGAAAGAGTTTTTGACCTTGTGAGTTTTGAGCTTTATTGTAAGGATGAACTACCGTGTGTCATTCCTATCTTTCTTGTGTGATTTGCTCATGTCTTGTTGGTACTCAAATGTTTAGCTTGATTCTGTTGTTCTGCATCTTAGGTGAACATGCATGATTTGATATGACTGAGGCATTTCTTGTTTTTAGCTACTTGGCCAAATAAGCTAACCATGACATTGATCCATTGGTAGCCCCTTGAGCTTAAACCTCTTTTTCTTGTTTTGAGCATATTGCTAAACCTTAAAAAGAAAAAGACCATGTTTTTCCTTACCTTAGGGAGAAAGAAGGAGCTAGTGGATTATGTTGAGATTGGTTGAGGAATAAAGTGTGGGGGTGAGTATTTCCCCCACAAAGTTGTAAAAATGGCAAAAAGGAAAATAATTGTTGATGACAAAGTGTTGAAATGAAAAATGATTGTTGTCTGAAAAAGAGCAACAAAGGATAAAAGAGAGAAAAAAAAAGAAAAAAAAAGTAAGGATTTTTTTTGAAACTATGCTCCATAACTCTTTCTTCCTTACTATTTCAAAAACACAAAAATCCTAAAGTTTTTCCTACCTTTGCCTTGGCCTCATTATAACCTGTGAAAAGTCCTCATGATTTTTGAATGCATGTTTTCTGAAAGCTGTGAATATTAGAGTCTTGCTAAGCATTGAGAGTGTTTACTTGCATGGGTATTTTGAGTGAAAACACAAACCATTGGTGAGAAAATATATATTTAACTTGAGTGTTCCTCTTTCATAGTTGATTATCTTGTAAACTCAAAAGATTAACTCATGTGTGAAAAACAGAATTTTATCCATTTGTTTGTGCATGACAACATGATTTCTAGAAGATTGATTTGTTTCCATTTGTATTCATTTCTTTAATCCACTGAAAATATGGAATAAAAGACCTCAGAATAAAGTTTTGAAATTCTTCAATTTTGCCCAGGAGTGCAAAAGGATAAGTGTGGGTGTGTGATGAGTATGGTGCGCGATGGTGGTGCGGTGGCCGGCGAGATTGGCGGCGGCGGCTGTGTGGAGGGTGGAAGGGAAATTAGGGTTAGGGTTTCATGTGTGAGATGGAGGAGATGATGACGTGGCAAGATCTAAGTGGTCAATTTGGTGAGTGGAGGATTATGACACGTGGCTTGTTCTGGTTGGCTAATTTTAAGAGGTGGGGATTGCCACATGGCATGATCTGGTTGAGTGGAGTTTAAGTGCTATGAGGGGTGCAACTCAGTGAAAACTTGGGGTGCAGAACAGGTTTTTGTGGTCCACTTGAGAGAGGAGTGTGCAAGTAAAAACTGGGGGTGCATTTAGCTCCTGATTTATTCTTTTTCAGAATTTCTTGATTTTGGACTTATTTTGTAACTTTGAATATTTTAAAATCACACTATTAATTGACCAAAAATAAATTCCAGCTGCATTAACAAACGTTAGAATATCCAATAATATTTTATGCAACTAAAATCAAATTTTACGCCACTTTTACCAAACTTAATAAATCCAATAATCATAAATCCTAATTAAATCAATCTTTAAGCACAGAAAATTCAATTAATTCCCCAAATTTAAATATTAAATGAGGGTAAAAATTTGAACTCATCAGTACTTGTGAATTTTTTTGCAATTTTTATATATAAAATATCAATTTTTTAAATTGGAAAGAGTAAAAATTAATAAAAAATTAAAAAAGTGTCAAAAGAAGAAGAAAATTTTCAAATTTCATAACACCAATAATCCTTTTAACAATTTGCAACAAGTTTCTTCTGAAATTTTGAGCAATTTTTATGAAAAAAAACATGATTTATTTAAATTGTATATAGTAGAAAGTAGTAAAAAACAATTGAAAAATTGTTACCTAGAGAAAGAATTTTTTAAATTTAGAAAAAAATTGCATTTGAGTATCCGCGAACCTGTTTGTTATGAAATTTTGAGATATTTTTGTATATAAAATTTTAATTACTTGAATTGTAAATAGTTAAAAATAGTAAAAAGAACTAAAAAAGGGTTACCAAGATATGGAATTTGTCAAATTCAAGAACACAAATCCTATCCTAGTATTGGTTAACTTGTTTCTTGTTAAACTTTTTGCAATTTTTTTATATAAAATATCAATTATTTAATTTGTATATAGTAAAAATTAGTAAAAAATTAAAGAAGTGTGACAAAAAGAAGAAAATTTTCAAATTTCATAACACCAATAATCCTCTTTGACTATTTGCAACAAGTTTCTCATGAAATTTTGAGCAATTTTTATGTAGAAAACATGAATTATTTAAATTGTAAACAGTAGAAAGCAGTAAAAAACCATCGAAAATTTGTTACCTAGAGATCGAATTTTATAAATTTCAGAAACTAATCCCATTTGAGTATCTGCCAACCTGTTTGTTATGAAATTTTGAGATCTTTTTGTACATATAACTTCAATTATTTGAATTGTAAATAGTTAAAAATAGTAAAAAGAATTAAAAAATTTTTACTAGGAGATGGAATTTGTCAAATTTAAGAACACAAATCCTATCCTCGTATTGGCCAACTCGTTACTTGTGAATTTTTTTTCAATCTTTATATATAAAATATCAATTATTTAAATTGTAAAGAGTAAAAATTAGTAAAAAATTAAAAAAGTGTCACAAAAAGAAGAATATTTTCAAATTTCATAACACCAATAATCCCTTTGACAATTTGCAACAAGTTTCTTCTGAAATTTTGAGCAATTTTTATGAAAAAAACAACATTTATTTAAATGCTAAATAGTAGAAAGTAGTAAAAAATAATTGAAAATTTGTTACCTATAGATTGAATTTTATAAATTTCAGAAACTAATCCCATTTGAGTATCTGCCAACCTGTTTGTTATGAAATTTTTAGATCTTTTTGTACATATCAGTTGAATTATTTGAATTGCAAATAGTTAAAAATAGTAAAAAGAATTAAAAATTGTTACCAAGGGATGGAATTTGTCAAATTTAAGAGAACAAATCCTATGCTAGTATTGGCCAACTCGTTACTTGTGAAATCTTTTGCAATTTTTATATATAAAATATCAATTATTTAAATTTTAAAGAGTAAATATTAGTAAAAAATTAAAAAAAATGTCACAAAAAGAAGAAAATTTTCAAATTTCATAACACCAATAATCCCTTTGACAATTTGCAACAAGTTTCTTCTGACATTTTGAGCAATTTTTTATAAAAAAAATATGATTTATTTAAATTGTAAATAGTAGAAAGTAGTAAAAAACAATTGAAAAATTGTTACCTAGAGATTGAATTTTATAAATTTAGAAACAAATTGCATTTGAGTATCCGCGAACCTGTTTTTTATGAAATTTTGAGATATTTTTGTACATAAAATTTTAATTACTTGAATTGTAAATAGTTAAAAATAGTAAAAAGAATTTGAAAAAGGGTTACCAGGAGATGGAATTTGTCAAATTCAAGAACACAAATCCTATCCTGGTATTGGTTAACTTGTTTCTTGTTAAACTTTTTGCAATTATTTATATAAAATATCAATTATTTAATTTGTATATAGTAAAAATTAGTAAAAAATCAAAGAAGTGTGACAAAAAAAAGAAAATTTTCAAATTTCATAACACCAAAAATCCTCTTTGACTATTTGCGACAATTTTCTCATGAAATTTTGAGCAATTTTTATGTGGAAAACATGAATTATTTAAATTGTAAATAGTAGAAAGTAGTAAAAAACAATTGAAAATTTGTTACCTAGAGATTGAATTTTATAAATTTCAGACACTAATCCCATTTGAGTATCTGCCAACATGTTTGTAATGAAAATTTGAGATCTTTTTGTACATATAAGTTCAATTATTTGAATTGTAAATAGTTAAAAATAGTAAAAAGAATTAAAAAATTGTTACCAGGAGATGGAATTTGTCAAATTTATTAACACAAATCCTATTCTAGTATTGACCAACTCGTTACTTGTGAAATTTTTAGCAATTTTTATATATAAAATATCAATTATTTGAATTTTAAAGAGTAAAAATTAGTAAAAAATTAAAAAAGTGTCACAAAAAGAAGAAAATTTTCAAATTTCATAACACCAATAATCCCTTTGACAATTTGCAACAAGTTTCTTATGAAATTTCGAGCAATTTTTATGAAGAAAACATGAATTATTTAAATTATAAATAGTAGAAAGTAGTAAAAAAAATTGAAAAATTGTTACCTAGAGATTGAATTTTTAAAATTTCGAAACAAATTGCAATTGAGTATCCGCGAACCTGTTTGTTCTGAAATTTTGAGATATTTTTGTACATAAAATTTTAATTACTTGAATTGTAAATAGTTAAAAATAGTAAAAAGAATTTGAAAAAGGGTTACCAGGAGATGGAATTTGTGAAATTCAAGAACACAAATCCTATCCTAGTATTGGTTAACTTGTTTCTTGCTAAACTTTTTGCAATTATTTATATAAAATATCAATTATTTATTTTGTATATAGTAAAAATTAGAAAAAAATCAAAGAACTGTGACAAAAAGAAGAAAATTTTCAAATTTCATAACACCAATAATCCTCTTTGACTATTTGCAACAAGTTTCGTATAAAATTTTGAGCAATTTTTATGTGGAAAACATGAATTATTTAAATTGTAAATAGTAGAAAGTAGTAAAAAAGAATTGAAAATTTGTTACCTAGAGATTGAATTTTATAAATATCAGACACTAATCCCATTTGAGTATCTGCCAACTTGTTTGTGATGAAAATTTCAGATCTTTTTGTACATATAAGTTCAATTATTTGAATTGTAAATAGTTAGAAATCATAAAAAGAGTTAAAAAATTGTTACCAGGAGATGGAATTTGTCAAATTTAATAACAAAAATCCTATCCTAGTAATTCCCAACTCGTTACTTGGGAAATTTTTACCAATTTTTATATATAAAATATCAGTTATTTAAATTGTAAAGAGTAAAAATTAGTAAAAAATTAAAAAAGTGTCACAAAAAGAAGAAAATTTTCAAATTTCATAACACCAATAATCGCTTTGACAATTTGCAACAAGTTTCGTATGAAATTTTGAGCAATTTTTATAAAGAAAACATGAACTATTTAAATTGTAAATAGTAGAAAGTAGTAAAAAACAATTGAAAAATTTTTACCTAGAGATTGAATTTTTGAAATTTAAAAACAAATTTCATTTGAGTATTCGCGAACGTGTTTGTTATGAAATTTTGAGATATTTTTGAAAATAAAATTTTAATTTTTTGAATTGTAAATAGTTAAAAATAGTAAAAAGAATTAAAAAAGTGTTACAAGGAGATGGAATTGGTTACATTCAAGAACACAAATCCTATCCTAGTATTGGTAGACTTGTTTCTTGTTAAACTTTTTGCAATTTTTTTATATAAAATATCAATTATTTAATTTTGTAAATAGTAAAAATTAGTAAAAAATTAAAGAAGTGTGACAAAAAGAAGAAAATTTTAAAATTTCATAACACCAATAATCCTCTTTGACTATTTGCAACAAGTTTCTCATGAAATTTTGAGCAATTTTTATGTAGAAAACATGAATTATTTAAATTGTAAATAGAAGAAAGTAGTAAAAAACAATTGAAAATTTGTTACCTAGAGATTGAATTTTATAAATTTCAGAAAGTAATTCCATTTGAGTATCCGCCAACATCTTTGTTATCAAATTTTGAGTTCTTTTTGTACATAAAAAGAATTAAAATTTTTTTACCAAGAGATGGAATTTGTCAAATTTAAGAACACAAATCCTATTTTAGTATTGGCCAACTCGTTACTTGTGAAATTTTTAGCAATTTTTATTTATAAAAAATCAATTATTTAAATTGTAAATACTAAAAATTAGTAAAAAATTTAGAAAGTGTGACAAAAAGAAGAAAATTTTCAAATTTCAAAACCCCAATAATCCTCTTTGACTATTTGCAACAAGTTTCTCATAAAATTTTGAGCAATTTTTATGTGGAAAACATGAATTATTTAAATTGTAAATAGTAGAAAGTAGTAAAAAACAATTGAAAATTTGTTACCTAGAGATAGAATTTTATAAATTTTAGAAACTAATCCCATTTGAGTATTTGCCAACCTGTTTGTTATGAAATTTTGAGATCTTTTTGTATATAAAAGTTCAATTATTTGGATTGTAAATAGTTAAAAATAGTAAAAAGAATTAAAAAAGTGTTACCAGGAGATGGACTTTGTCAAATTTCAGAACACAAATCCTATCCTAGTATTGGCCAACTCGTTACTTGTGAAATTTTTTGCAATTTTTATATATAAAATATCAATTATTTAAATTGTAAAGAGTAAAACTTAGTAAAAAAATTAAAATAAACGGTAGAAAAACAGGAAATTTTTCAAATTTCATAACACCAGTAATCCCCTTTGAGTGTTTGCGACAAGTTTCCTAAGAAACTTTGAGCAATATTTATGTAGAAAACATGAATTATTTAAAATGTAAATAGTAGAAAGTAGTAAAAAACAATTGAAAATTTGTTGCCTAGAGATTGAATTTTTTAAATTTCAGAAACTAATCCAATTTGAGTATCCGCCAACATGTTTGTTATGAAATTTTGAGATCTTTTTGTACATGAAAGTTCAATTATTTGAAATGTAAATAGTTAAAAATAGTAAAAAGAATTGAAAAAGTGTTACAGGAGATGGAACTTGTCAAATTTAAGAACACAAATCCTATCCTAGTATTCGCGAACTTAATTCTTGTGATTTTTTTCCCATTTTCATATATAAAATTTCGATTATTTAGATCTTAAATAGTAAAAAT
This sequence comes from Vigna unguiculata, assembly GCF_037176805.1. NCBI lineage: Eukaryota > Viridiplantae > Streptophyta > Magnoliopsida > Fabales > Fabaceae > Vigna > Vigna unguiculata. The sequence goes on from NC_140801.1 coordinate 24,180,118, forward strand.
TAGTAAAAAATTAAGGAACTGTCACGAAAACAAGAAAAATTTCAAATTTCGTAACACCATTAATCCCCTTTGAGTATTTGCAACAAGTTTCTCATGAAAATTTGAGCAATTTGTATGTAGAAAACATGAATTATTTGAATTGTATATGGTAGAAAGTAGTAAAAAAATTTTGAAAAATTGTTACCTAGAGATTTAATTTTTTAAATTTCAGAAACAAATAGCATATGAGTATCTGCAACCTGTTTGTTATGAAATTTTGAGATATCTTTGTACATAAAATTTCAATTATTTCAATTGTAAATAGTTAAAACTAGTAAAAAGAATTAAAAAAGTGTTACCAGGAGATGGAACTTGTCAAATTTAAGAACACAAATCCCATCCTGGTATTGGCCAACTTGTTTCTTGTGTAAATTTTTTGAAATTTTTATATATAAAATATCAATTATTTAATTAGTAAATAGTAAAACTTAGTAAAAGAATTAAAATAAACGGTAGAAAAACAGGAAATTTTTCAAATTTCATAACACCAGTAATCCCCTTTGAGTATTTGCGACAAGTTTCTTAAGAAACTTTGAGCAATATTTATGTAGAAAACATGAATTATTTAAATTGTAAATAGTAGAAAGTAGTAAAAAACAATTGAAAATTTGTTGCCTAGAGATTGAATTTTTTAAATTTCAGAAACTAATCCAATTTGAGTATCCGCCAACATGTTTGTTATGAAATTTTGAGATCTTTTTGTACATGAAAGTTCAATTATTTGAAATGTAAATAGTTAAAAATAGTAAAAAGAATTGAAAACGTGTTACAGGAGATGGAACTTGTCAAATTTAAGAACACAAATCCTATCCTAGTATTGGCGAACTTAATTCTTGTGATTTTTTCCCCATTTTCATATATAAAATTTCGATTATTTAGATCTTAAATAGTAAAAATTAGTAAAAAATTAAGGAACTGTCACGAAAACAAGAAAAATTTCAAATTTCGTAACACCATTAATCCCCTTTGAGTATTTGCAACAAGTTTCTCATGAAAATTTGAGCAATTTGTATGTAGAAAACATGAATTATTTGAATTGTATATTGTAGAAAGTAGTAAAAAAAATTTGAAAAATTGTTACCTAGAGATTTAATTTTTTAAATTTCAGAAACAAATAGCATGTGAGTATCTGCAACCTGTTTGTTATGAAATTTTGAGATATCTTTGTACATAAAATTTCAATTATTTCAATTGTAAATAGTTAAAACTAGTAAAAAGAATTAAAAAAGTGTTACCAGGAGATGGAACTTGTCAAATTTAAGAACACAAATCCCATCCTGGTATTGGCCAACTTGTTTCTTGTGTAAATTTTTTGAAATTTTTATATATAAAATATCAATTATTTAATTAGTAAATAGTAAAACTTAGTAAAAGAATTAAAATAAACGGTAGAAAAACAGGAAATTTTTCAAATTTCATAACACCAGTAATCCCCTTTGAGTATTTGCGACAAGTTTCTTACGAAACTTTGAGCAATATTTATGTAGAAAACATGAATTATTTAAATTGTAAATAGTAGAAAGTAGTAAAAAACAATTGAAAATTTGTTGCCTAGAGATTGAATTTTTTAAATTTCAGAAACTAATCCAATTTGAGTATCCGCCAACATGTTTGTTATGAAATTTTGAGATCTTTTTGTACATGAAAGTTCAATTATTTGAAATGTAAATAGTTAAAAATAGTAAAAGGAATTGAAAACGTGTTACAGGAGATGGAACTTGTCAAATTTAAGAACACAAATCCTATCCTAGTATTGGCGAACTTAATTCTTGTGATTTTTTTCCCATTTTCATATATAAAATTTCGATGATTTAGATCTTATATAGGAAAAATTAGTAAAAAATTAAGGAACTGTCACGAAAACAAGAAAAATTTCAAATTTCGTAACACCATTAATCCCCTTTGAGTATTTGCAACAAGTTTCTCATGAAAATTTGAGCAATTTGTATGTAGAAAACATGAATTATTTAATTTGTATATGCTAGAAAGTAGTAAAAAAAATTGAAAAATTGTTACCTAGAGATTTAATTTTTTAAATTTCAGAAACCAATCGCATGTGAGTATTTGTCAACCTGTTTCTCATGAAATTTTGAGATATCTTTGTACATAAAATTTCAATTATTTCAATTGTAAATAGTTAAAACCAGTAAAAAGAATTAAAAAAGTGTTACCAGGAGATGGAACTTGTCAAATTTAAGAACACAAATCCCATCCTGGTATTGGCCAACTTGTTTCTTGTGTAACTTTTTTGAAATTTTTATATATAAAATATCAATTATTTAATTAGTAAATAGTAAAACTTAGTAAAAGAATTAAAATAAACGGTAGAAAAACAGGAAATTTTTCAAACTTCATAACACTAGTAATCCCCTTTGAGTATTTGCGACAAGTTTCTTAAGAAACTTTGAGCAATATTTATGTAGAAAACATGAATTATTTAAATTGTAAATACTAGAAAGTAGTAAAAAACAATTGAAAATTTGTTGCCTAGAGATTGAATTTTTTAAATTTCAGAAACTAATCCAATTTGAGTATCCGCCAACATGTTTGTTATGAAATTTTGAGATCTTTTTGTCCATGAAAGTTCAATTATTTGAAATGTAAATAGTTAAAAATAGTAAAAAGAATTGAAAAAGTGTTACAGGAGATGGAACTTGTCAAATTTAAGAACACAAATCCTATCCTAGTATTGGCGAAATAAATTTTTGTGATTTTTTTCCCATTTTCATATATAAAATTTCGATTATTTAGATCTTAAATACTAAAAAAGAGTAAAAAATTAAGGAACTGTCACGAAAACAAGAAAAATTTCAAATTTCGTAACACCATTAATCCCCTTTGAGTATTTGCAACAAGTTTCTCATGAAAATTTGAGCAATTTGTATGTAGAAAACATGAATTATTTAAATTGTATATGCTAGAAAGTAGTAAAAAAAATTGAAAAATTGTTACCTAGAGATTTAATTTTTTAAATTTCAGAAACAAATCGCATATGAGTATCTGTCAACCTGTTTGTTATGAAATTTTGAGATATCGTTGTACATAAAATTTCAATTATTTCAATTGTCAATAGTTAAAACTAGTAAAAAGAATTAAAAAAGTATTACCAGGAGATGGAACTTGTCAAATTTAAGAACACAAATCCTATCCTAGTATTGGCGAACTTAATTCTTGTGATTTTTTTTCCCATTTTCATATATAAAATTTCGATTATTTAGATCTTAAATAGTAAAAATTAGTAAAAAATTAAGGAACTGTCACAAAAAAAAGAAAATTTTCAAATTTCGTAACACCATTAATCCCCTTTGAGTATTTGCAACAAGTTTCTCATGAAAATTTGAGCAATTTGTATGTAGAAAACATGAATTATTTGAATTGTATATGGTAGAAAGTAGTAAAAAAAATTTGAAAAATTGTTACCTAGAGATTTAATTTTTTAAATTTCAGAAACAAATCGCATACGAGTATCTGTCAGCCTGTTTGTTATGAAATTTTGAGATATCTTTGTACATAAAATTTCAATTATTTCAATTGTAAATAGTTAAAACTAGTAAAAAGAATTAAAAAAGTGTTACCAGGAGATGGAACTTGTCAAATTTAAGAATACAAATCCCATCCTGGTATTGGCCAACTTGTTTCTTGTGGAAATTTTTTGAAATTTTTATATATAAAATATCAATTATTTAATTAGTAAATAGTAAAACTTAGTAAAAGAATTAAAATAAACGGTAGAAAAACAGGAAATTTTTCAAATTTCATAACACCAGTAATCCCCTTTGAGTATTTGCGACAAGTTTCTTAAGAAACTTTGAGCAATATTTATGTAGAAAACATGAATTATTTAAATTGTAAATAGTTGAAAGTAGTAAAAAACAATTGAAAATTTGTTGCCTAGAGATTGAATTTTTTAAATGTCAGAAACTAATCCAATTTGAGTATCCGCCAACATGTTTGTTATGAAATTTTGAGATCTTTTTGTACATGAAAGTTCAATTATTTGAAATGTAAATAGTTAAAAGTAGTAAAAAGAATTGAAAAAGTTTTACAGGAGATGGAACTTGTCAAATTTAAGAACACAAATCCTATCCTAGTATTGGCGAACTTAATTCTTGTAATTTTTTTCCCATTTTCATATATAAAATTTCGATTATTTAGATCTTAAATAGTAAAAATTAGTAAAAAATTAAGGAACTGTCACGAAAACAAGAAAAATTTCAAATTTCGTAACACCATTAATCCCCTTTGAGTATTTGCAACAAGTTTCTCATGAAAATTTGAGCAATTTGTATGTAGAAAACATGAATTATTTAAATTGTATATGCTAGAAAGTAGTAAAAAAAATTGAAAAATTGTTACCTAGAGATTTAATTTTTTAAATTTCAGAAACAAATCGCATATGAGTATTTGTCAACCTGTTTGTTATGAAATTTTGAGATATCTTTGTACATAAAATTTCAATTATTTCAATTGTAAATAGTTAAAACTAGTAAAAAGAATTAAAAAAGTGTTACCAGGAGATGGAACTTGTCAAATTTAAGAACACAAATCCTATCCTGGTATTGGCCAACTTTTTTCTTATGTAAATTTTTTGAAATTTTTATATATAAAATATCAATTATTTAATTAGTAAATAGTAAAACTTAGTAAAAGAATTAAAATAAACGGTAGAAAAATAGGAAATTTTTCAAATTTCATAACACCAGTAATCCCCTTTGAGTATTTGCGACAAGTTTCTTACGAAACTTTGAGCAATATTTATGTAGAAAACATGAATTATTTAAATTGTAAATAGTAGAAAGTAGTAAAAAACAATTGAAAATTTGTTGCCTAGAGATTGAATTTTTTAAATTTCAGAAACTAATCCAATTTGAGTATCCGCCAACATGTTTGTTATGAAATTTTGAGATCTTTTTGTACATGAAAGTTCAATTATTTGAAATGTAAATAGTTAAAAGTAGTAAAAAGAATTGAAAAAGTTTTACAGGAGATGGAACTTGTCAAATTTAAGAACACAAATCCTATCCTAGTATTGGCGAACTTAATTCTTGTGATTTTTTTCCCATTTTCATATATAAAATTTCGATTATTTAGATCTTAAATAGTAAAAATTAGTAAAAAATTAAGGAACTGTCACGAAAACAAGAAAAATTTCAAATTTCGTAACACCATTAATCCCCTTTGAGTATTTGCAACAAGTTTCTCATAAAAATTTGAGCAATTTGTATGTAGAAAACATGAATTATTTAAATTGTATATGCTAGAAAGTAGTAAAAAAAATTGAAAAATTGTTACCTAGAGATTTAATTTTTTAAATTTCAGAAACAAATCGCATATGAGTATTTGTCAACCTGTTTGTTATGAAATTTTGAGATATCTTTGTACATAAAATTTCAATTATTTCAATTGTAAATAGTTAAAACTAGTAAAAAGAATTAAAAAAGTGTTACCAGGAGATGGAACTTGTCAAATTTAAGAACACAAATCCTATCCTGGTATTGGCCAACTTGTTTCTTGTTAATTTTTTTGCTATTTTTATATATAAAATATCAATTATTTAATTAGTAAATAGTAAAACTTAGTAAAAGAATTAAAATAAACGGTAGAAAAATATGAAATTTTTCAAATTTCATAACACCAGTAATCCCTTTTGAGTATTTGCGACAAATTTCTTAAGAAACTTTGAGCAATATTTATGTAGAAAACATGATTATTTAAATTGTAAATCGTAGAAAGTAGTAAAAAACAATTGAAAATTTGTTGCCTAGAGATTGAATTTTTTAAATTTTAGAAACTAATCCAATTTGAGTATCCGCCAACATGTTTGTTATGAAATTTTGAGATCTTTTTGTACATGAAAGTTCAATTATTTGAAATGTAAATAGTTAAAAATAGTAAAAAGAATTGAAAAAGTGTTACAGGAGATGGAACTTGTCAAATTTAAGAACACAAATCCTATCCTAGTATTGGCGAACTTAATTCTTGTGATTCTTTTCCCATTTTCATATATAAAATTTCGATTATTTAGATCTTAAATAGTAAAAATTAGTAAAAAATTAAGGAACTGTCACAAAAAAAAGAAAAATTTCAAATTTCGTAACACCATTAATCCTCTTTCAGTATTTGCAACAAGTTTCGCATGAAAATTTGAGCAAGTTGTATGTAGAAAACATGAATTATTTAAATTGTATATGGTAGAAAGTAGCAATAAAAATTGAAAAATATTTACCTAGAGATTTAATCTTTTAAATTTCGGAAACAAATCGCATATGAGTATCTGTCAACCTGTTTGTTATGAAATTTTGAGATATCTTTGTACATAAAATTTCAATTATTTCAATTGTAAATAGTTAAAACTAGTAAAAAGAATTAAAAAAGTGTTACCAGGAGATGGAACTTGTCAAATTTAAGAACAAAAATCCTATCCTGGTATTGGCCAACTTGTTTCTTGTTAATTTTTTTGCAATTTTTATATATAAAATATCAATTATTTAATTGGTAAATAGTAAAACTTAGTAAAAGAATTAAAATAAACGGTAGAAAAATAGGAGAGGGCCTTTGATGGACGTCCTTGGTGTAGGAGAGTAAGGAGAGCCATCGAAGACACCAAAAAGAAGATGAAATGTAGCGGAAATGAAGATAAGAGCAAGAAGAGCTCTAGGCAATGGAGGTTTTTGGTGAAGATGAAGAATAGAAGTGAAGCTATGGTATGGAAGGTGGCTAGAGGAGATGAAGGAGAAGGTTAGCCATGTGTGCTCTCAAAATAATAGAAGAGTGGAGTGATCTCAACACAAACATTCTATTAGAAATTTCAAGAGTTCAAATGTACAAATGGTCTACTTTTGGCTTTTATATGTGAGCCTAAAAGCTAGACTAATTCTTGGCCCTTAGATTAAGCTTGGAGGAGAAGCTTTAATCATCACCCTTGGATGGTGGCTTGGAGAAGGAGGCATCTTCCTAGCCTTTGGATGAAGGCTTGGAAAAGAAGACACTCTCTTAGCCCTTGGATGAAGGAGGCACATAGGTGGAGTGTGGACTTGGCTCCATGGCATGCATGATCCATGAGGTGTAGGAAGGAATGTTGACTTCCACTTAGTCCACCTTTGACCTTTGGTAGCTCATGACCAAATCTCCTATTGGGCTTAGTCAAGCCCAATTTTATCAATTTAACTACACAATGTTTGACTTATTATTCTAGAAAAACAAGGCCTAAACAATGGCCCAATTTAAATCTATACTACTTCCTTCATGCATAATCTCATATTTAGAGATTTCTTTAGCCCATGTGAATAATGTAAAAAGCCCATGATTGACTTGATCATCTTGTGAGAGGCCCATGTGAATCTTTCTCATCATGCTTCTAGTGATTGGGCCTTGATGTGGGTTTGGGCTTGTTGATGCACTTGAGCTTGGGCTTGTTGGGGTCACATCAGCCTTGATGTAAACATAAGAAAATCAATGACCATTCCATCGGAGAGGGCCTTGATGTGACATAAATCAATGACCATTCCATTGGAGAGGGCCTTGATGTGAAGAAAGAAAATCAATGACCATTCCATCGGAGAGGGCCTTGATGTAAACATAAGAAAATCAATGACCATTCCATCGGAGAAGGCCTTGATGTAAAAGAGGATCTGGACTTGACCAATCCTAAGGAGAGGGTCGTTGTCCGAAAGGAGAACATAAGAGTTGACCATTCCTAAGGAGAGGGTCCCCAAATAGGCTTAGCGGGCCAAGTGAGATGGGCTTTATGGGCCAGTACGGAACTGGGCTTGGTGGCCAGTACGAAACTGGGCTTAGAGGATATATAGGTCTTTGAAGATGATCCTTAATTTGAGAAATGCCACGAAGAGGTTTTTGTAAATCGACTCCTTCAGAAGAAACAATGGTTGAAGATGTATGATGCATGAAAATGCTCACTCATGTTATGATGTCAAGATATTTGTGCTTTTCGAATCTGGAGTCAATACATGAACGATGATATATCATGCAAATGGTTATTCATGATAAAAAGCATGTTTTCTCATTTCAAGCACAAGGGATCAAAACATTATTGTAGAGATCAAGATCCTGAAATGTATGAATGCATGATGAAAAACTTGTTATGCTCTACCTTTTGAAAATTTTTGCTAGAGTCAATTGTTCTCTTTTTAATCATCAGACTCATTGTTATAGAAATACGTAGAATGAAATTCCACGTATTTTGAAATGGAGTAATGATTGCAAGAGAGAGTTGACAAGGTGTTCAGACTTTGGTAGCCATGTTCTTAAAGAGAAGAAACAATGTGTTGAAACCTTGACAGAATGTTGAAACCCCAACTTAGTAAGGAGAAAAACAAGATGTAGAACCTTGGCAAAGCGTAGGAACCCTAACTTAGACAAGAGGGACAAGATGTCGAAACCTTAGTGCAGGGATCAGGGTGTTGTAACCTCGATGTATAGGAGAAACAAGGTGTCAAAACCTTGGTGTAGGGATTAGGGTGTCGTAACCTCGATATGCAAGAGAAACAAGGTGTCAAAACCTTAGTGCAGGGATCAGGGTGTTTAACCTCGATGTGTAGAAGAAACAAGGTGTCAAAACCTTGGTGTAGGGATTAGGGTGTCGTAACCCCGATATGCAAGAGAAACAAGGTGTCAAAACCTTGATGCAAGGATGAGGGTGTCGAAACCCAGATATACATGAAAAAATGAATGCCTGATGAAAACAATGTTGGTTATGTTTTGTCCTTTGATTATTCTATGCAAGTATGAGCCAACTGTTTCATTTGCAATCATCAAACTCATATTTATTTTCAATGTTTCATGAAAGTGAAGAATGTCACATTTATCGAGGTCTAACATCTGAAATTAGTATATCTTTGACTTTCTCTTTCATGATATTAGTGCACGCATGTTTGAATTCACAAGTGAGTGAAAGCTAGAAGAGTTTGAAGGAGACTGAGATAGTCGTGCGGGCACGTTGTCTCCTACACACCCTTCAAAGGAGAAGCAATATGTGAATATCAGGTTGAAAAACACAAGAATCCCAAAAATTGCCCTAATTATGGTGTATGAGAAAAAGGGTATAAGGATATTGATCAATGAATGTTAGGGTGAGATATTCATGTGAAACCCATGAAACTGCCCCAGTTTTGGTGTTTGGAGAAGAATTTGAATGAACGAGGGATGTTGTTTCAAAAGGGGTAGTGGAAATGAAGGATTGGGTGAAAAGGATTGCCCTAGTTGGTTTTTTTTTCACTTGCCTTCGGTCAGATAATAGGGTGTTCCCTTCTTCATGAGACATTATTTTTCTTTCATTTTTTCTTCACTTTTGAAATCAACTCTTTGGTTTGATCAATTTATTGAAAATCTCTATTTTTTATCATTTTCTTTGAAGCATCATCTAAACAACATGCATAAAATTTCCAAGGGTTTAGGAGGGGTTGGATGAGATGACAAGGATCGACTACGGAGCTGACCCAGTTTGATTTAGTCTTAGGGCACCAAGTATGTTTGGGCTTGCCCCAGATATTGATGACATGAAGAAAATGATATGGACTTCAAAAGTTGGCCCAACTTGAGAGTATGGATTGGTTTCAGGGTACAAAATGTGTTTGACTTCCCCATTTATTGATGAAAGGGTTAGACAAATTAAGAGGACTTCAAAGATTTCTCTGATTTGAGGACCTGGATTGACACACAGATTGTGTTTGATCTGCCCAAGTTATAGTAAGGCATGAAAAAGTTGAAATGTGGTAGGGACTCTAGACATTGCCTCTAGTGTAACCATGATGGTTAGGGTGAAAGTGCCCTATCTTGGGATAAATGACAAGTCATATGAATGGTGAAATGAAGCAACTGTCTAGTTTGGATTTTAAAGAAAAAGGTTGGACAATTGTATGAAATTGTTGGACAAGTTTGGGTTGAGAGCAGAGGATATGGTAGGAAATGAAGATGAAATCCATGAAGAGGGTGAGAATGAAACAACGAAGGAGGATGCCCCTTATCTAATTGATTAACCAGACTTATTTTAAGGAGCTTTAGGCACATGTGAATGAAACACTGTCTGAATCACTGAAAGCAAATCTCAAAACATATTTTTCAATTTTTATTTTCCTTTTTTTTTTGAATTTTGGACAAACCTGTCAGCACGTCAATATGATTTCCATGAATTAAACTTTTTGAAAGGTACCGACAATCAGTCTTGGATCTGTGTGGGCTTTATTATGCTTGTATCGTGGTCAAGGCTATGGGTATGAAAGCAAATGTGGATAGTAAAAACTCAAAAAGATGTGATGGTATTTTGGAAAAATGATTTTTGAATAATGCTGCATCATAAATTCATTTGCCTCTTATGTGTTCACCATTTCTCTTTTTTTTCTCTAAACATCGATTCTCTTTTTTTTATTTCTTCTTGATGTAACCAAATCATCATCATCATTTTTTGACTTTTTCAAATTTTTTTATTCTGATGGAATTTTTTATTGGTGAACCGTCTGTCAAACAAAAGTGCAAACCATCAATGTGAGATGACCCTTGTTCAAGGTAATTTGAAAGAAAAATATTTGCTCTTTTAAGTCTCAAAGGGGTAACAAAGGATCACATTTTGTGTTTTATGATAAAGAAACATGGCCACACATCATTTCCAAAACATGATTATTTTCTCTTTCAATAAATTTTAACTCAAGAAAAAAAAATTGGTTCATGTTAAAGTTTGTCCCTTGCTTTTATTCTTTTTTTTTTTTGCCTAAACCACCCTTTCAGGTTTTCAGTCTAGCAGACATTTTTATATTTTTATTTTCATGCTAAGAGATTTGCTCGTAGTCTATCCAGGCCAGTGTGCCCCTTTTATGTTGATCCTCCATGAAATTCAAAATGTAGGCTTTATGGTGAAAATGTAATGAAAAAAAAGGATGAGTTTGAAAATCTCATGTTATGCAGATTAGACAAATGCTTCAAAAGATATGATATCAAACATTATTTATTCATTCAACCTACTAATTTGACCAAAGCATGTTTTTTTTTTTGCCAAAACTGCCTTTTTTGATTTTTAGTCTAGCAAACTTTATTTTCTTCTTTCCTCATTTTCCCTTTTTTTAATGATTTTTTTTTGTCTCGATGGATTCAAGGACCACCCAACAAGTGTAGACAAGGATAAACTTAGAAAATCTACCAACTCTAAGGGTTTATGTTTATCAACTTGGGTAATGCCAATGTTGATAGGGCAAATCCTTCATTGTAGGGAAGTCGAAGGATGGACTGTTTCAAACCATGCGCACACGAACGTCTCAAAAGAAAAAGTTAAGTCGTTATTCTTGATTAACCATTTGACCCCAGAAAAGCGTGACACCCCATTATTCTCTTTTTTTTTCAAGAAGTGAATTTGATGATTTGCGAGAAAAACAAGTGACTCAAAATGTAACAACCTTTTTCATTTCCTTCCTCTCTTTTGCAGAGTCTGTTTATCCATATGAGGTGAGATGCATGATATGGATTAAAAAAAACTATGTACATGCCACTATGACTAAAAACAACAATTGCAACGCAAGTTTGTGCCCAAGAGGCACTTACTCACTTGTATGTCGATGCGATTAAAGAGTACCATGCATGATATGCAGCTAATTGAAAAAACCTACATGAGATGTAATGCATGTGCCTCAAGAGGCATTTATTCCCATGATATGATGATGAAATGTGATACAAGTATTTGGAAACATCATGCATGATATGCAGAGTGACATAATGAAATGCATGAATGCAGAGTGACATAATGAAATGCATGTTTATGCCTCAAGAGGCGATTATTTTCATGAGATGAGATGTATGATATAAAAATGCTATGCATGATTGTGCCTAAATAGGCACTTATTCACATGTAGATGATTAAAGCAAGCAATCTCCCTTTGTGCTTAATAGAGGTTTGGCGCTTAAGGTCTAGGGTGAAGTACATGCGCTCACCGGGATGGTTCCCTAAACTTAAGGATCAAGGTCACTAGAGTTATGGCTCACTTCATGATATTTCCCACAACAGTTGGTATACAACAAGGAGTGAGAGTACCAAGAAAACAAGCAAACTCTAGTTGGGGTTCTCACAATGACCACTTGGGAAGTTCATCCACTGTGGCACTGCTACACAATCCCCTCTAATTCTAAGTTACACAGACCCGGGTATAGGGCCCCACTCATGATATGCACAATGTGTGTATGAAGGGAGAATGATGCATTCCCAAACCCCCACCTGCAAAACAACCAGAAAATTTCCCAGGCAAGTAGAGCAATTCCATATATATCAAAATAAGCAAAGTAATTCACACACAATTAATCCAAAAAGAAAATATATACAAACACATATAAAGACAAGAATACACAAATGAAAGAAATGGGGAAAGAAAACATTAGGAAAATCACATCAAGTTTGCATATCTAATTAAAAGGCTTGACTCTCTAGCGTCCCCAGTAGAGTCGCCAGTTGTCGCAACCGGAATCGCGACGGGAAGGCGAACCGAAAAAAGAAAACGGGTTTAAAAAGAGATTTGGAGTCGCCACCATAGTTATTCTGGAAAACTATGGAAAACCATAAAAATAAAACAAGTCTGCGAAAAACTAGATTTTGGATCCGGGAGTCGGTTACGCGTAGGGAAGGTGTTAGCACCCTACTGCGCCCGCCCGAGGGCGGTACCTTTAATTAAAAATGCAAAGCTGATGTGATTTTCAAAATATTAATTTTCCCCAAAAATAATAAGACAAAAATCCTAAAAGAAACAAAATATTTTGTTTTAATTTTTTGGGCCCGACAAGGATTGACCTTGTCTTACGTATTCTCATTTAAAGTGAGAAATCAGGGTTACGTAGTTCTTTAAAAGATATTTGGAAAACAATTTTTTAAAAAAAAAGATTTAACTTTTTGGAGGTGAACCTGACAAGGACTGGCCTTGCTCCTACGTATCTCACAATGGAGAATCAAAGATCACGTAGTTCTTAAAAGGGTATCTTGTTTAAAAACGTTGATGTTTTTATATTTTGAAATTTTATATATATTTTTTTTGGTGTTTTTCAATTATTTCAAAACATGTGTCATACGATGCAAGCGATCGGACATACACTAAAATATAAAGAAAACTATTTTTGGTATTTTGAAAATGAGTGTCACACGGTGCGGGCAAACAGACAAACACAATAAAGCAAAAGAGAACATTTTTCATTTTTAGATTTTCCTATTTTTTTCTTTGTAATTTTTATAATTTAAAACATTTTTTGTTTTCTCTTTTTTTTTTGAGAAAAAAAAATGGATAAATAACAAAAAAGGATAAAAGAAAATTTAATAACAAAAAGGACAAAAGTGAAAGAAAAAAAATAATAATAGGGTGCATGAGTAATGTGTGAGGTGCATGAAATAAACATAAAACACAGGCCCAAAACAAGATAAACATAAACAGAGGTGCAAGGTTATCAATTGTGGAGGTGTATGAAATGAAAACAGGGGTGCATAGATTAAGAAACAGGGATGCGCAAAGACAAAAAATGGGGTGTGCAAGGATTAGAGATGGAGGTGCGCAGAGTACGGATGGAGGTGTGCAGAGTAAAAACTGAAAATGGAGGGAAAATGCAGGAGAGGTGTAAACAGTGAAAATTGGGGTACAGTCAGCAAATGAAAAATCAAAAACACAAAATAATTCAAATCTGCAAATAGGGGAGGTGCAGATATTAAGATGGGAGGTACACGGATCAAGGGTCAGATCCAAAGCACACATTAGGGGTGGGGTGCAGTGGCTGAAAAGGTAGGTGTAATGAGTAGAAGTGGGCTGAGCCCAACTCTTCAAAATAGAACAAAAATAGGGTTTCCTCCCAAACTCCAAGAGCTCTTCTTCTCTAACACACAACAAAACCAGTCGTTACTGCTTCTCTCGCAGCGCCACTGACAGCCAGGCAAAGTCGTCCCCATCACCTCCTTTCCATACTGGAGTCGTCGTCATTGGCTCCGGTTATCATCGGTGTAAACGCATCTTCGCTCTTCGATCTTTTCTTCTACGAGACTTCCCTTGCTCACGAATGCCGTTGGCGCAACCAAAGCCACCTCTGACGACATCGATTGTCACCGGAGTCATCGCCGACGTCCACGCATCTCCTCCTTCCTTTTTTTGATTTCTCCTTCACACCCAACAGCCACTACGACTTGTCGCCGCCACACCAACCACCGTGAATGGGTCTGCAATCGTCGCGCAACTACACTCCTCCATTCGAACTCCGACTCGCCGCAATCGTCACTGGGCAAATTTTTCCTCTCTGTTTTGATGTTCTAGAATTCGGATTGGTGGAGTTGAAGATGGTGTTGGAATGTGTTGAACAAAATCAGGTTTGTGAATGTGTTTGAGGTTAAAATGAAGACGCGAATGAAGGGGAACTTGTACGTGTGTGTTTTCTTGGATCTCTGTTTTTTTTTTTGTTTTTCGCAGATGGATGACATGGTGTGGGTATGTGATAGTGGGGACCTGGTGAGTGGACGATAACCGTGAATGTAGGTGTAAATGAAGTGATAAGGGGAGAATCTGCTAATATTGGGGTGGAGCGAAATGAAAGGGTGATGGATTATGGTGGTGTAGGTGGAAGAAGGTTGGGGAAGATGAAGGTGGTGATTTTGTTTTTTTAGAGAACAGAACGAGGGAAAGCCCCCCTCAGTGAAGAAGGTGAAGGTCTCCTTGAATGAAGGGATCTTGATGATATTTGTTGTGTCTGCTTTGTTCATTTCCTACCTCGAGACGTGAGATAAGGCTGAAAGCAGATGTGGCTTCTTGCTCTTTCCTTGTTCAACCATCATGACCATGGCCAGCTAGCTACCACCCATAACTGTTAGAGACCTTACGTTAATCTCTTGGTCTTCTCTATTTTTTTTCAATTCATTTTTTTTCTTAAATAATAAAAAGTAAAAAGGAAAATAAAGAAAATTGTAAATAAAATAAAAATATATAAAATAAGGTTAAAACAAAAAAAAATAAATAAATAAAATAATAATAATAATAAAATAAAATAATATAATATAATATAAAATAATATAAAATATAAAATATAAAAAAATAAAAATAGAATAATAATAAAAATAAAAATAAAAAATAAAATAAAATTAAAATAAGATGAAAGACAAAAAACAAAATAAAAGTAAAATAAGATTATGAGAAAAAAAGTAAAATACATTATACCCCAGACAATATTGGGTGTTGACATTACCTAGAGATTGAATTTTTTAAATTTCAGAAACAAATCGCATATGAGTATCTGCCAATCTGTTTGTTATGAAATTTTGAGATATTTTTGTACATAAAATTTCAATTATTTGAATTGTAAATAGTTAAAATAGTAAAAACAATTAAAAAAGGGTTACTAAGAGATGAAATTTGTCAAATTTAAGAACACAAACCCTATCCTAGTATTGGCCAACTTGTTTCTTGTGAAATTTTTTAGAATTTTTATATTTAAAATGTCAATTATTTAATTTGTAAATAGTAAAATTTAGTAAAAGAATTAAAATAAACGGTAGAAAAATTTTCAAATTTCATCTCACCAATAATCCCCTTTGAGTATTTGCAACAAGTTTCTTAAGAAACTTTGAGCAATTTTTATGTAGAAAACATGAATTATTTAAATTGTAAATAGTAGAAAGTAGTTAAAAACAATTGAAAATATCTTACCTAGAGATTGAATTTTTTAAATTTCAGAAACTAATCCCATTTGAGTATCTGCCAACATGTTTGTTATGAACACAGCTCCAGCCACACCTTTTCGTTGCTGCGCAGCGCTAACCAACCCTAACACCTCTTCAAGCGTCTGAAGCAACAATCCAACGAGGGTTTCCTTTTTCTTTTCCCCATCACGTGTGCAAACCTTTGCTAGGATTACAAAATCACGCAACACACACCTTTGTAGTTAGGATTCTTGTTAGAGGGCATCCACTTTCTTCCATTCTGTTTTCACACGGTTGCCATTCGAGCTATAAAATGGCCAGCCATTTCATTGTAAGGTAGCTTTGATGAATGAGAGTGATAAATTTCCCCTTTCATCTCAGCTCAACCCTAACCCTAGATTAGGTTATTAATCTCGTCGGTTACCAATTTAGTGAGAGTTCCCACTGGAACTCCGTCTTCTGCTGCCGATTTGGTGGATTTCCATCGAACGTTTGACGATTCACGACCTTGCGAAGAGTTTTCCACCGGAGATTCGCTGAGGCTCGCTTATCATGTGGTAATTAGAGCTCCGGTTTCGAGCTTGGAGCGTGGAGGTCTTCAAAGATGAGTATCTCTGTTCGTTTTTCTTCTTCATTGTTTGCATTTCGGTCTTATTCTTCTGCGATTGGGTCGTTCTTATTCTCTGATTTGCATCTCTGCTGATTTTCTGTTGAAATTTATTGTTGAAATTGATTCATTAAAATTGTTCATATTTGCCTTGAATCAATACCGTGATTGGAATGTCTAGGTTCTATATTCTGGCGTTAATTGCATGTCCTAGGTTCACTATTATTTTTTTTAGTTAGCTTTAATGTTTTAAAATCCTCTGTTTTTTGTCTTAGGTTTTGTGTAATTTCGTTTTTATGTTCTGAATTCCATAGAAGTAGTACATATGTGTTGTTTTCTTCTGTTAGCCGAGCTATTTTGTGTTCATGTGTTGTTTCTACATTCATGTTGTATGTTTCGTGTTCTAAATTTGCTATTAGATCATTAGCAAGTTGTTCTGCAGTGCCTTATTTTTCACTGCTCGAGTTTCATTTCTGCTTAAACTGCTCCTGTTTAATCTGTGTGCGTCAGTTTTCTACTTGCAATTGTTGCTGTTTGATTGCTTTATTCTGTTTTGTTGCTACATTTGCTGGCCAATGATTGTAATGACTGAACTATACTAATTCCACTACATTCATAATATATCTGATTCTGTTCAGATTGTTTATGTGGAAGTTTAGTCGGTTCTGGTCCACACATAGGCTGACTCTCTGCTGCTTTGTTTGCATCAGTTCATTGCTTATTATTTCCAATCGTGTTTAGTGCTTCTGTTGAATCTTTGCTGCCTTGTTTGAAAGCTAAGTCACATTTTTTTTCTGGTTATTTGTGCTTAGCATAACCTTGCTCGTCAATCTGGTTTCTTATGATTGATGTTTGTGTGCTCTAGCTATATTCATATTCCAAGTATTTGACGTAAAATCATGATGTTCTTTGTTGATATTGGCAACTTCATTGGTTTTAATTGTGTGTCTACTTAATCACAATTTGTTGCTCTGTGATTAGCCTAGAGTGTGCATCTTATCATATCACTGCAATTTCATACCTCTGCATTGCTTGTGCTGGCCATTATTTTCATTTCAACTTAGTATGTTATATGATTGATTCAGTGTGACATTGAACCTCATACATTATCTGTATCATTCTAAAAACTATATGCTTTTGCTTCAGTTCTGTTTAGGCTATGTCATTGTGTTTTATTGAGTTCATTGTGCATTTGACTTGTGGCCAGATTTTTGGATGCAAAGTCTACAGTATTACAATGCACTTCTGATTTAATATGCTACTGTGAATCTGATGCATAACTTTTGTTGCCTAATTCTATTCTTGGTCGAGAGTCACTCTGTTTTTCCTTGAGTCTCTTTCAAATTTTTTTTTAAAGTTGAGTCATTTGCTTTGAATATGACTGTGCATTTTGTTAGCTGAATGAAATTGAGCTTGAAATTGAGTAATGAATTACTGCCCAAATTTGTGCACAAATCTCTTTTGAGCTCACCTTAGAGTAAACTCTTCTCTAGTTTACTCTAGTCTTCTTCCTTAGGAGTTGGCCTCACCTCTATTAAGAATCCTTTCACCTACACCAAACCAAACACCTTAAGCTTCTTTCCTTCATGCTTCCGCATCCAACACCATCCATGGAGCCTCCATTCTTCATGCAAGCTTCAATGGAGACAAGAAGAAGCCATCATTTTTGAACAAGAATTGGGAGAAGAAGAGGAACAACTGAAAAAAGAGAAAGAGGAAAAAGAGTTAAAAGAGAAGAAAAAAAGAGAGAATGAGAAAAAAGAATTAGAGGAAAACGTGAAAATAACACAAGAGAGTAATCTTTGATATCGTTGTCGTTAGGCGATCAAATTACCACTACTTAACTTTAGCAATTTTAGTATTGCCAAGTTAGTAGTGAACAAAATAGTTAGGGTTAAGATAACCCTGAGTCGTCTCACAACGAATACGGAATTGATCTCAAATATTTGATTCTTAAAAATGCAATTAAAACTAGCAACTATAAAAATATGGGGGTTTTGATATGCAAAGAAAATGACACGGAAAATTGTAAACACAATAATAGTAAATAGGTCAATTCCACTACTTTTTCTAAATAAGATTCTTCATTGGTTATCTAGAGATTATTGTTAAATTAATTATTGTTGTTGATTTACAAATCAATCAATGTAAAGACTCAATTCATTTGTTGGCATTCTCACTTTTAATCAAAGTACAGTCTCAATTAAAAATGAGAATTGTTAGATTGTGCATAGTAAATTCAATCAAAGTACAGTCTCAATTAATTTTACTATGCCTAATCATGTCTATTCCTTTGTTTCTTCACCAAATAGAAAACTTAATTAATCAAAGTAAAGTCTTGACTAATTTTAGTTAAAGTAATTACCTCTAATCAAAGTAAAGTCTCAATTATTGGCAAAAACTTATTTAATCAAATGAAAGTTTCTAAATAAAATCAAAGTAAAGTCTCAATTTAATTTAAAAACCTTTTAACTCATATGATTAGCATGCATGTAGATTTAAAATCATTATTTTCTATTCGATTAAGAAGCAAAGGACATAGATAAACAAAAACCACAACAATAATAAAAATAACAAACACATAAATTCATCTAACCTCAAAATCTAGTTAAGAAATTACAGTGGAATCAACCCTAAAAGCTTAGCCCTCCATGGCTTTGATGGAATACATGATGATATGAAGGAAAGAAAATAAAAGAAAGAATGAGAGATGTTATGGATGACGGTGTTTGCCAAAACCAAAGAGTTCTAAGTGTCTAAGTTGTGTCATGTTTCTGCTCCCTTAAGTCTCTTTATATAGGCTTCCACTGGACTTTGGGCTTTATCTGTCAGTTGCTAAAATCTTTTATTTTTATTTAATTAATTAACAACTTAATTCCTATTCAATTTCCAATTCTGCCCCTTTTATTTAACAATTTTTGCAGTTTTGACCAGAGTTGACTGTTGACTTTGACCAGTTGACTAGTGTTGACCAGTTGACCAGTTTGACTGTCCAATAGCAGCCTGACACGTGGCAGTGCATTTTCTCTCTCCAGAATTAGGGTTTCTGCATATGCAATGGAGATGGAGATGGCAATGACGGCTACTCCTCTGCTGCCGGCGTTGGCTCGTCCGCGGTGGCTGTGAAGCTGGTGCAGGGATGAAGGAGGAAGTTGCGGTGGCGTGCTGCTTCTGCAATGGCGCAGTTCTGGTTCGGTCTTCTTCTTCTCCAGTGAGATTGTTGGTGATGATGGAGATGCAGCTGCGGCTGTGGTGGTGCTCGGAGAAGATGGAAAATGGTTCAGATGCAGAGGTTCTTCTTCTCTGATCTGGTGCGCAGAGGTGATGTTGCTCGCGAGATTGCAGGAACGATGGTTGCACGAGAATCTGTGGTGGCCGTGACTGGTCACGGTGGTGTGCTATTTTGACGTTGACAGCGCTGGACTGCGTCTTGCCAGCGAGAATGGTGATGGCTACGCTGGTTGGGTCACGTTGGTGGCTGTTGGAACGTTGGTGCCTGTCGCGGTAAGAAGAAGATGGTGCGTTGCAGTGATGGTGGTGAAGTTGCTGCCATGGCTACTGCAGTTGCTGCCATGGCTACTACAGTTGCGTTCGTGAATGGCGCAGGCATAGAGGTTCTGCTCACGGTGGTTTTCGGCGAGAATGTGATGTTACTTCTGGATTCTCGCAAGGATGCAGGTAGTGACCGCCGCAAGGTCTGCAGCTACTGCAATGGAAAAGATAACGGAACTGTGCTTCCATGGTGGTGAGTGTAGGTTCGAACTGCTGCGGCTGGTGCACGAACTCACGGTGGTGGCTACGCCGCTTTTGCGTTTCATTCACGGTGACCGCTGCCATTTCGTTTCCGGCATGGCTGTGCAAACGGTGCTGCAGTGGTGGCTCGTCAAGCATGGTGGTGGTAGTTGTTGCTGCTGCGCGGAACGCGGGTGCAGGGAAGAAGAAGACTGAACTGTGGTGGCTGCACTTGATGCAGGAGGCGGCTGAAGGTTGACGAGATGATGGAGGTGGAGAAGCGTGGTGATGATGGTGTAGTGGCCGGCGAGATTGGCGGCGGCGGCTGCCATGGTGATGGAAGGAGAGGAGAAAATTAGGGTTAGGGTTTCATTTTGGGAGATGGTGACGTGGCAAGATTTGATTGGTCAATTTGTGAGTAGCGGATTATGACACGTGTCAGCTTATGGTTGGCCTGATTTGAAAGGTGGGGATTGCCACATGGCATAATCTGGTTGAGTGGAGTTTAGTGGTAGGAGGGGTGCAACTTAGTAAAAACTAGGGTTGCAGAACAGATTTTTGTGGTCCACTTGTAGGAGGAATGTGCAAATAAAATCTGGGAGTGCATTTAGCTCCTGATTTATTCTTTTCCAGAATTTCCTGATTTTTGACTTATTTTGTAACTTTGAATATTTCAAATCCACAGTATTAATGACCACAAATAAATTCCAGCTGCATTAACAAACGTAAGAATATCCAATAATATTTTATGTAACTAAAATCAATTTATACGCCATTTTTACCAAACGTACTCAATAAATCCAATAATCACAAATCCTAATTAAATCAATCTTTAAGCACAAAAAATTCAATTAAATTCCCAAATTTAAATATTAAATGAGGGCAAAAATTTGAACTCATCACACACCCACACTTATCCTTTTGCACTCCTAGGCAAAATTGAACAATTTCAAAACTTTATTCTGAGGTTTTCTTTTTCATATTTTCACTGGATTAAAGAAATGAATACAAATGGAAATAGATCAATCTTCTAGAAATCATGTTGTCATGGACATACAAATGGATAAAATTCTATTTTTCACAAATGAGTTATTCTTTTGAGTTTACAAGATAATCAATTATAAAAGGTAAACACTCAAGTTAAATGTATATTTTCTCACCAAAATTTGCTCAAGTGTTTTGGCTTGTGTTTTCACTCAAAATACCCATGCAAGTAAACACTCTCAATGCTTAGCAAGACTCTAATATTCACAGCTTTCAGAAAACATGCATTCAAAAATCATGAGGACTTTTCACAGGTTATAATGAGGCCAAGGCAAAGGTAGGAAAAACTTTAGGATTTGTGTGTTTTTGAAATAGTAAGGAAGAAAGAGTTATGGAGCATAGTTTCAAAAAAAATCCTTACTTTTTTTTTCTTTTTTTTTCTCTCTTTTATCCTTTGTTGCTCTTTTTCAAACAACAATCATTTTTCATTTCAACACTTTGTCATCAACAATTATTTTCCTTTTGCCATTTTTATAACTTTGTGGGGGAAATACTCACCCCCACACTTTATTCCTCAACCAATCTCAACATAATCCACTAGCTCCTTCTTTCTCCCTAAGATAAGGAAAAAAATGGTCTTTTTCTTTTTAAGGTTTAACAATATGCTCAAAACAAGAAAAAAAAGGTTTAAGCTCAAGGGGCTACCAATGGATCAATGTCATGGTTAGCTTATTTGGCCAAGTAGCTAAAAACAAGAAATGCCTCAGTCATATCAAATCATGCATGTTCACCTAAGATGCAAGACAACAGAATCAAGCTAAAAATTTTAGTATCAACAAGACATGAGCAAGTCACACAAGAAAAATAGGAATGACACATGGTAGTTCATCCTTACAATAAAGCTCAAAACTCAGAAGGTCAAAAACTCTTTCACAAAAGATTTATTCCAGAAACTCTCAAATCAACTCAATCAGTAAATCACAGAACCAATCCATTCATAGCACAATACTTTTATTTTCCCAGAATTATGATCGTCCCAATTAGTGAATCACATCCAAAAAATCCAATGTCAACATGTTTTATTGAAAGCAAAAACTTTTTTTTTAATAAAAACAAACAAAAAACAAAATTAGAAAAGAAAAAATAAAACAAATAGAAAACAAAATCAGAAAAGGGGGAAATCTCCCCACACCCCCACACTTTATCCATGCATTGTTCTCAATGTATTCAATATGTATAAAATGCAAAGAAAAAGTATGAAGGGTACTTACCTCTTCAAGGTGGAAGGTATGAGGCAGAAGTCAAGTTCATCCCATCCATCG
Organism: Vigna unguiculata; assembly: GCF_037176805.1. NCBI lineage: Eukaryota > Viridiplantae > Streptophyta > Magnoliopsida > Fabales > Fabaceae > Vigna > Vigna unguiculata. Next base: position 24,202,454 of record NC_140801.1, read on the forward strand.
TCTTATTCAGCATATCTTGATTTTCATTGAATATCCAAAGACGATGCCCATTAACTTTAAAAGTTCTTGCTGAGGATTCTTCCTTGATCTCCACTCCTCCATAAAGGAAGACTTCTGTAACAATGTATGGTCCTTCCCAAGTAGAGCGCAATTACCACTCATGTGACCAAGCTTGGATTTGTATAGTAACACCGTCTGGCCTACCTTGAAATCCTTTCTAACCACAAGCTTTTGGTCATGGAACTTCTTGGTTTTCTCTTTGTAGAACTTTGAGTTTTCATAGGCTGCAAGCCTAATCTCCTCTAGTTCTTGCAACTGAAGTTTACGCTCATTTCCTGCTTCTTCAAAATCCAAGTTGCATGCTTTCACGGCCCAATAGGCCCAATGTTCAATCTCCACAGGTAGATGACAAGCCTTTCCAAAAACCACCCTGAAAGGTGACATACCTATAGGTGCTTTGTAGGCTGTCCTGTGTGCCCAAAGAGCATCATCCAATCTTGTGGCCCAATCCTTTCGACTAGGCTTCACTACTTTCTCTAGTATCTTTTTAATCTCCCTATTAGAGATCTCTGCTTGCCCATTAGTTTGGGGGTGATATGGTGTAGCAATGCGATGTGTCACCCCATACTTCTTCAAAATGTTCTCAAGTAGCTTATTACAGAAATGAGTCCCCTGGTCACTGATGATGGCTCGTGGTATCCCAAACCTATAGAAAATGTTAGACCTGACAAAACTCATAACAACTCGAGAATCATTAGTCCTTGTAGTTATGGCTTCCACCTATTTGGAGACATAGTCTACAGCAAGCAAAATATAAGAAAACCCAAAAGAAGGAGGAAAAGGACCCATAAAATCAATACCCCAAATATCAAATACCTCACAATATAGCATGGGTTGTTGAGGCATTTCATCCCTTCTTGTAATGGATCTGGCTGCCCTTTGGCACTGCTCACAATTTTCATATACCCTCTGTGCATCTTTAAAGACAGTAGGCCAATATAATCCACAATCCAACACCTTCCTACCTGTTCTTTGTGTGCCATAATGTCCACTAAAAGGAGACGAATGACAGAACTCAAGCACATGAGGTATCTCGATATCGAGAACACACCTCCTTATGACTTGGTCACTACCAATGTGCCATAAGATTGGGTCTTCCCAGATATAGTACTTTGCCTCACTTTTTAGCTTGGTTCTTTCATATTTGGAGAAGGAATAGCAGAAACAACCAAATAGTTAACAATGTCAGCAAACCAAGGTTCAGGAAACATACCTTTCACAACAGTCAATGTTAGGAGGACTTCATCAGGAAAGTCATCCTTAATAGGAATGTTATCTTCTCCATTTTCAATCCTACTAAGATGGTTGGCTACTAAGTTATGTGCTCCACTTCTGTCTAGAATCTCAATGTCAAACTCTTAGAGCAGTAGCATCCATTTGATCAACCTTGGTTTTGAATCTGCTTTCTTCAGAAGGAATTTTAATATTGCATGATCAGTATAAACAATTACCTTGTCCAAGGCAAACACAGCAACCAATAATTCCTTCTCAGTCGTGGTGTAGTTATCCTGAGCTGTGTCCAACGTTCTGGAAGCATAATATATCACATGTGATAGCTTCCCATCTTTTTGTGCAAGCACCGCTCCTACTGCAAAGTTTGATGCATCACACATCAACTCGAATGGTAATGTCCAGTCAGGTGGCTGGATGATAGGAGTGGTGGTAAGCGCCTTTTTCAATGTATCAAACGCATCTTTGCACCTCTCTCCAAAGTCAAATGCTACATCCTTTTGCAACAAGTTGGAGAGAGGGTTGGCTATCTTGCTGAAGTCCTTAATAAACCTCCTGTAAAATCCTGCATGTCCAAGAAAAGATCGAACCTCTTTCACAGAAGAGGGGTAAGGCAATTGTTAAATAATATCAATTTTAGCAGGATCTACAGATATACCATTCTTGGAAACAACGTGACCTAAAACTATACCTTGTTCCACCATAAAATGACATTTTTCAAAATTTAAAACAAGGTTAGTTTCTTCACATATCTCCAAGACTCTAGCAAGATTAGACAAGCAGTGATCAAAAGATGAACCATATACACTAACTAAAATCATCCATAAAAACCTCAATACAATGCTCCAACAAATCTGTAAATATACTCATCATACATCGCTGAAATGTTCCAGGAGCATTGCAAAGGCCAAATGGCATTTTCCTATAAGCATATGTACTGAATGGACAAGTAAAGGTAGTCTTATGTTGATCCTCTAGGGCAATACAGATCTGAAAATACCCAGAGAATCCATCAAGAAAACAGTAATGAGACTTACCTGCCAATCGGTCTAACATCTAGTCCATGAATGGTAAAGGAAAGTGGTCCTTCCTGGTGGCCTGGTTTAGTCTTCTATAATCAATACAGACCCTCCAGCTATTCTGAATACGAGTAGGAATCAACTCGTTCTTCTCATTCTTGACCACGGTGATCCCAGATTTCTTGGGGACCACATGTACAGGACTCACCCAAGTGTTGTCAGAAATAGGATATATAATACCTGCTTGTAGCAACTTGGTGACTTCTTTCTTCACAACCTCCATCAGCTGAGGATTCAGTCTCCTCTGAGGTTGCCTTACTAGCTTATCATCCTCCTCCAATAGTATTCTGTACATGCAGAAAGAAGGACTAATACCAGGAATATCTACCAAAGTCCAGCCTATTGCTCGCTTGTGATCTTTGATAACCTGCAATAGCTTTTGTTCCTGTTCGTCAGTAAGCAAGGTAGATATAATAACAGGGAGTTTCCCATCCCTCTCAAGATAAACATATTTCAAATGAGATGGTAAAGGTTTTAACTCCAAAATGGGTGGCTGTTCCACAGATGGCAACATTTTACTGCCTAAGGTATTTTCAGCCACCTCACATCAAATTCGGACGCCTCAGAGGTATCATATAGTGGCATCGCGTCCTCAATATCACCTGTTTTACAATTTTCTCTTTCGTCTAAAATCAAGCCCGAAATATTTGAAAAAGAAAAATCCAAAGAAGAAGAAAAACCAGATAAAACGTCCAAAAGTCCAAAAGCATAATTGTTCACTACATTACTCAATAAATCAATACAAAACAAAGAATGGTCTTCGGTCGGGTGCTTCATGGCTTCTAGCACATTGAACTGCACCTTCTCATCTCTTATCTCCATAGTCAAGGATCCTGCATGCACGTCTGTCTTGGTACGTGCTGTCATCATGAATGGTCTTCCCAAGATAATTGTGGTTGAACTCATTCCTTCATCATCCTTCATGTCCAAGATGTAGAAATCTGCAGGAAAAATTAACTTTTCCACACGGACAAGCACATCTTCTAGCACACCTGCAGGGTTAACTGTGCTACGGTTGGCCAATTGAATGACCACACCAGTAGACTTAAGAGGTCCAAGATGAAGTGAAGTAAAAACTGATAAAGGCATTACATTAATGGAAGCTCCTAAATCTAACATAGCATTATCAAACTTAGTACTTCCTATGCAGGGAACAGAAAACATACCTGGATCCTTACACTTTTGCGGCATTCTGACTGTAGGCTTCTTAATTAAGCTAGACACGTTTCTTCCCATGTTCACTACCTCTTTGTCCATAATACGCCTTTTATGTGTACATAATTATTTGAGAAACTTGGCGTATTTAGGAATTTGTCTTACAACATCCAACAAAGGGATGTTTATCTCCACTTTCTTGAAAGTATTCAAGATTTATTTGTCTAACTCCTACATCTTTTTAGTTTTTGGTTTCAAACGGTTTGGATAGGGAGGAGGAGGAGAATAAGGAGAAGAATTTTTAGAGGAAGTATTAGGGGATACCAACCTGGAATTATCATTGGGTGCAGGCATTTCAGATGTTGCTTGTGTTGCTTCATCTGATCTTCCACTTTGATTATTAGGTACAACTTCATTGTCCTTATCTTCATCTTCTTGGGCATCCCCAAGGCCTTGTATTTGCTTACCCGATCTTAAAGTAATAGCACTTACATTTCGCGGGTTAATTACAGTTTGTACAGACAAATTGCTTGAGCCTTGTTGAGACTTCATCTAATTTAACTCATTTGCAATTTGTCCAATCTGGTTTTGCAAATTTTGATTGGTTGCTTCCATTGTCTGTTTCAAGTCATTGATTTGTCCCTTCATCATGTCAGCCATCATTTTCATCATTGCTTCCATGTTCTAATCACCAGAGGTTGCAGCTGGTTGTGGTTGTTGCCTCTGTTGAGATGGAAGATAGACTTGTTGGTGTTGAGGCTGTTGATTTCCCCATTTCTGACTGGGATATTCCTTCTAATCTGGGTTGTACTTGTTGGAGGACAAATCATGGTTGTATTGCTGCCGAGGTGGTCTATTATTGCCATAGATGTTTGCAGCATATGCCTGAGGTTGTTCATTGTCTAACGTCCCTGTCTCTTTTAACATAGAACAAGCCTCTGTAGGATGATTAGTAGAAGCACAAATTCCACATAAAGTAGAAGGGATACGCTTTTTCGGTAAGTTTGTCAAGGTCCTTACCATTGCCGCTAAGTCATCCAACTTCCCTTCTATTTTCTTGTGATCTGTAACATATGAAGCATCTACTCCATGGGTTCCCTTCAATAGAGTTATATAATTACTCCTGGTGGAAAATTGTTGATGGTTCGACGCCATATTTTCAATCAATTGTCTTGCATTTGTTGGCGTTTTGTCCACCAATGACCCTCCACTTGCAGCATCTATCATTTGTCTATCCATGATACTCAACCCTCATAAAAGTACTGAATGAGGAGATGCTCGTTTATTTGGTGATGAGGACAGGAAGCACATAACTTTTTGAATCTTTTCCAATACTCGTGAAGATTTTCTCTTTCTTGTTGCCTTATCCCATAAATATCTTTGCGAATAGCAACAACTCTAGATGCTGGAAAAAACTTTTCCAAAAATAATATTTTCAGAGTCTCCCAAGTATTGATGGATCCTGGTGGAAGGCAGTATAACCAATTCTTAGCGGCATCTTGCAATGAGAATGGAAAAGCCTTAAGCTTGATATGTTCCTCTGTCACTGTTGTAGGTCTCATGGATGAACAAACAACATGAAATTCTTTCAAATTATGGTACGGGTCTTCTCCTGCTAATCCATGGAATTTAGGTGGAAGATGGATTAATCTAGACTTAAGCTCACATTCTCCATCTGGATATTGGATGCACATGTTTTGTGTAATTGTTGCATCCGGTGAAGCCAACTCTCTTATTGTTCTTTCTTCCATTCTATCTTCTTGAATTTCTGGTTCAGGTGATGGATCAGAAGATATGTTAATCACCGGAGGTGATTCTAGTGGTACACTTTTAGTGGTAGGTTCAGATGATGACGGTGCTCCTTCAGTAGAACACCTGAGTTCAAGTCTCCTACGTGATTTACGCAAGTTCTGAATAAAGTTGATAAAATTGACCCGAATTGGCCCGAGTCATGCACTATGCAGTCCACCTGAAAGTGTTTCCCTGTGTGTTTTTTTTTCTTCCTATTCTTGTTTTGGAGAAAGATTTCAAGAAAGAAATGAGTTAAGATGTCGTTGGGTCTACTCCCAGGAAAGAGAGGTGCGTCATAGTGGACAATGATGAAGGATTGACCCCAACCAAGGATGAAGGCACATGCTTAAGAAGACTAAGCATGTTTAGAAAGGAAGTTCACTAATCCTTCATCCCTTTTCATTTGTGTTTATTATTTTTGATTCCCAAAGTTGACTTAGTTGAATCAACTTTAGTTGACTTGTTGACCTTTGACTAGGTTTGACTTATTGACTATAGTTGACTTGACTTAAGCCAACATGCTAATCTATGTTTATTTGCTTTGTAGGTTAATTAGGAGTAAGAAAGCAATGCTAGGTGGCGCATGGTGATTGGGGAGCATAAATGATGTGGAAGAAAGAGTAAAGCAAAGGCATAAAGCATAAAGTAAAAGGCATGAAGCAAGTGTACCTATGTACCTTTGGTCTCCTTTGTTTTTAGCACTCTTTGGCCACTTTTTGGAGACATATGATACACATTCTTTGTCTCCTTTTGTGCTAGAACGAAATTAGCCTTGCACACACCATAGCTAGCTCTTTTGTCTCTCATTTTTTGTAACCTTATTTGACCTAGTTTCTAGAAGCTAGGGTTAGGTTTTTGTAGGGACATCCTTAGGTATCTTTTATTTGCTTAGAGGCCCCTAAACTCTTCTATATAAGGGGTGCTCCTAGACATGTAAAAGGGTTGAAGATTTTGAAGTAAAAACACTTTTGTGTCTCAACCATTTGTGAGAGTTTCCTCCCTTGGGAGTGAATACTTTTAAGCCTTATCTTGCATAGCAAGTGGCGGCACACATCCACTCATCTTCAAGGTTGCCATGGCTTCTAGCCTAGCCTTGTAGTGGCGTGCTTCTCACATTTTTACCATTTCTTTCCTTTCCATTTTGTGTTTTCTTCTTCCTTTAATTGTTCTTGGTTTTCTATGGTTTATGTGCTTTCCATTTCCTTTTCGTTTTGAATCAATCCATCATCTTCTTCTCTTGAGTTTTGTGAAAGGAACCTTCACATCTAGATAGCTTGCTATCTTAATGTCCAGTGGGGATTTCACTTAGCTTTCTTAATCAACTCACCATATTCAATAATCTTAAAAAAAGGAACAAGAGAATCCTTCATCATTTGGTATCAAAGCCTAGGTTATCTTGAATATGGTGTTTTTTCATGTGCTAATCTTGTCTTGTTGTAGCTATCTTTGTATGGTTCAAATCCACTTCCATTGCACACAAAAACAATGCTGGCAGAAACTGTTCACGATTTTAAAAGATTAAACTGCACCTGCTCAGTGATCCAAAAATTACGTTCTTGATGTCAAAAGAAAGCTCTGTTAGTCTAGTTTCTAACAAAAAAAGAACCAATGCATTTGGAGTTCTGTGGAGAGAGTTATGATGAAATGAGTGAGCAAAGGTCAGAGCTGCCGAGAATACGAAAAACAACGTTTTCAGGTTATGTTGTGGCAATTTTTGCTTCGGTTTTGTGATTCTTTTACTCCTAAATCTGGTTGGATAACATGTCTTTTGATGCTTAGTCTTTGAGCCTCAAATCCATGAGTTTAAATGCATGATAGCTACATATTTGTGTCTTTGTGTATGTCATGTTGAGTCTTTAAATGTATCTAACTTTTGCTTGACTCATATGTCATATGTTAGCTTGAAGTTTTCTTATTCTTGTTTTTCCAAGTATTTGAATCTTGCTTTCACTTTATGTCTTGCTTGATGTATGCTCCATGAAATCGATTTTGGCCTAAAACTTGAGGAACTAAGTGTTCAAGCCACCTAAAACTCTTTCTCACCATTATATGAAACTAGTTGTGAAAAGAAGAAAATTTATGCACCAAATATTGTCTAAAAACCGAGAGCAATCTTGCTCATTGGTGAACTAAAAGTGTGTTTTTCACTAAGTGTTATGCTGCAAGTTTCATGCTTGAGAAGTGGGTGATATTGGCAAATTAGTTCCATGCTTTAACTTGGTTATGATCTTTCTTGGTGTATGCATGATTTAAGACTTGAAGATGCTTGTCAAGTGCTTTCCGTAGAGTCTTTAAAATGTGTTTTTCTTGTTTTAGTCTTGTTAAAAGTTTTGTCTCAAACTTTTCTTCTTTAGAGTTTAGCTTTCCTTGTTTTTGTGCTTTTCTTGCTTGTCACTAGGTGTTCTTTGTTTTGTCTTAGTAGTTTTCTTTTCTTGAAACTCTTGGGATGTTGTGGCCGAATCACTTGTCTTGCATTTAAAAGGTTTTGAACAAGTTTTTAAAAGTGTTTGCTTCACTCCTTTGGTGGATTTTGAGTGCTAGCCTTGCCTTGTTACTTTGGGAGAGTGATCTAAACACTTGGGTTACATTTTAGGTTGGATTTGGTCTCGGTTTTCATGTTGTCTAACCTCTAATCCATTTATTTTGTCTCGGATTTGAGTGTTTTTGTTGTAGGAATCATGGCAAGTTCATCAAATGCACCTACACCAAACAAAAACAATACATTGATGAGATTGCTTCGGGATTTGGAGTTCTCTAGGAAGGATTCCTTTGAACAATTGAGAAAAGAAAAGGAGCAAAGTGACCTAAGAATCCAAGAGCACATTGAAAGGCTTGAAGCTAAAGAGCAAGAAAGAGAGGCTAGGAAAAGAGGGCATTCTAGGCGCAACCCATCACAAGAGAAGCAAACTCCAAAGATTCCTAAGTTCTATGGTGGAAGTGATCCAAAAATCTTCCTTGATTGGGAAGCTAAAGTTGATCAAATTTTCAATGAAAATCATGTAAAGGATCAAGCACAAGTTGATCTAGTAGTTTTAGGATTTTTGGAGTATGCCAATACTTGGTGGCATAAAGTTTGTAAGAATTATGACCAAGGGCCACCCGCGGCTTCTTGGATGGACATTAAAACTCTTATGCGCGCTAGATTTGTTCCTCCCTCCTATAGGAAGGAACTTCTTTTGAAGCTCCAAAGGCTTCACCAAGGTTCTATGAGTGTGAGTGAATACTTTAAAGAATTAGAGTCTCAAATGCGTAGGGTTGAAATAAAAGAAACTAATAAAGAGAAAATAAAAAGATTTGTCAGTGGTCTTAGGAGAGACATAAAAGACCAAGTAGAGTTGTATGAGTACTCCACTCTTGAAAATGTTTTCACACTTGCCCTTGGGATTGAAATTCAATTGAAAAGAAAAAGAAGGGCAAAGAAGAGTTACTCACCCAACCACTACTTTAGTCACTCATGGAAGGGAAAGGATAAAAAGAAACATGATAAGTTCCCTTCTAACTCTCATCAAGAACCACCAAGTAAAAGTAAGTCTACAAGTGATCACATTCACCATTCCACTTCTTCAAGATCAAGTTCCATTAAATGTTTTAAATGTTTGGGTTATAATCACATTGCTTTAAATTGCCCAACCAAGAGGACCATGATCTTAAAGAAGAATAATGATGTTGAAAGTGAACACTCATCTCCCCATTCTCTTTCAAAAGAATCTTCTTCCTCTAGTAAAACTAAAATTTATGAGAAAGACCCTATGTTATTAAGGCGCATGATAGGTCAAGATCAAAGTGAGCTTGAGCCAACTCAAAGAGAAAACATTTTTCAATCTAGATGCAAAATTAACAAATGGGTTTGCTCTCTAATTGTTGATGGAGGAAGTAGTACCAATGTAGCTAGCACAAGGTTGGTGGAAAAGCTTAGCTTAGAGACCATTCCTCATGCTAAGCCCTACAAGCTTGCTTGGATAAGTAAAGAGGGAGAAATAGATGTCAATAAACAAGTCCTAATTAACTTCTCTATAGGAAGCTACAAAGATGAGGTGCTATGTGATGTTGTTCCCATGGAAGTCACACATATCTTACTAGGTAGGCCATGGCAATTTGATAAACAAACTTTACATGATAGCCATACCAACCAATACATTTTCTTCAAAAATGGGAAAAAGATAACTTTACTACCTCTATCACCTCAAGAAGTTAATAAGGATAGAAATATAATAAGAAAAGATAAAGAAGAAAAAGAAAAGGGGCAAGCTTTCTCCAAGGTTTTACTTGCCTACAAAAAAATTCTTCCAAAGCAAGATGTGCATCACTCTTCCTTCTCTTCCCAAGCCAAAAAGAAAGGCCCAAAGCATAAGCAAGAGAGGAAGAGTAGTCTAGAAAATAAAGATGGCCTAACCAAAGCTAGGGGTAATACCCTTAGAAAGGATGGAACAAAAGCTCATAAAAGGGAGGCGCAAATCCTCCCCCAAATCAAGTCAAGTTCCATCCACAAAGGCTTTAAGAATTTGTGGTCAAATTCTCTCCAAGAAGGGGAGGATGATGAAGGATTGACCCCAACCAAGGATGAAGGCACATGCTTAAGAAGACTAAGCATGTTTAGAAAGGAAGTTCACTAATCCTTCATCCCTTTTCATTTGTGTTTATTATTTTTGATTCCCAAAGTTGACTTAGTTGAATCAACTTTAGTTGACTTGTTGACCTTTGACTAGGTTTGACTTATTGACTATAGTTGACTTGACTTAAGCCAACATGCTAATCTATGTTTATTTGCTTTGTAGGTTAATTAGGAGTAAGAAAGCAATGCTAGGTGGCGCATGGTGATTGGGGAGCATAAATGATGTGGAAGAAAGAGTAAAGCAAAGGCATAAAGCATAAAGTAAAAGGCATGAAGCAAGTGTACCTATGTACCTTTGGTCTCCTTTGTTTTTAGCACTCTTTGGCCACTTTTTGGAGACATATGAGACACATTCTTTGTCTCCTTTTGTACTAGAACGAAATTAGCCTTGCACACACCATAGCTAGCTCTTTTGTCTCTCATTTTTTGTAACCTTATTTGACCTAGTTTCTAGAAGCTAGGGTTAGGTTTTTGTAGGGACATCCTTAGGTATCTTTTATTTGCTTAGAGGCCCCTAAACTCTTCTATATAAGGGGTGCTCCTAGACATGTAAAAGGGTTGAAGATTTTGAAGTAAAAACACTTTTGTGTCTCAACCATTTGTGAGAGTTTCCTCCCTTGGGAGTGAATACTTTTAAGCCTTATCTTGCATAGCAAGTGGCGGCACACATCCACTCATCTTCAAGGTTGCCATGGCTTCTAGCCTAGCCTTGTAGTGGCGTGCTTCTCACATTTTTACCATTTCTTTCCTTTCCATTTTGTGTTTTCTTCTTCCTTTAATTGTTCTTGGTTTTCTATGGTTTATGTGCTTTCCATTTCCTTTTCGTTTTGAATCAATCCATCATCTTCTTCTCTTGAGTTTTGTGAAAGGAACCTTCACATCTAGATAGCTTGCTATCTTAATGTCCAGTGGGGATTTCACTTAGCTTTCTTAATCAACTCACCATATTCAATAATCTTAAAAAAAGGAACAAGAGAATCCTTCATCACAACTTAAATACGAAATCTTTCCTAGACAGGGTTTTCCAAACTAGTCTCAAAAAATTTCTTAAAAGAAATTCTTAATCAAAACAAAAATAGAACTTTGCTTGAAATTTATAAAAAGAAAACTAAAGACTACAAAAAACACAAACTATATTAAACACAAACTCTACAATTGTGAAATACAATCACATGTGATAGAGTTAAAGATCATTTCAAATGCAAAAAGGGACCTCATTGTTAAGGATTTGGTGTTAAATCTTTCACTAATCCCTTCCATTAGGTTCCAATTTTCAAACGAGGTTCTTCCATCTTTAAACTCTATTCACTTTGTCATTAAATCTTTTGTTTTGTTTTTTTCTCAACCATTTTGTTCTCAATCTCATTCCTTTATTTCACCCTCCTCAACATCTTGTGTACCAACACACTTTGATTCTAAAATTCATTTCAAAAATCATCTTGGTCAAAGTGTAAAACATTCTTTTTGTGAAGTGGGCCTAATACCATCTTTTTTAATCTTTAAGAGCCCATTTTCACACATTTCCCAATCACCTATACTGCATGGTCATTATGATTTTAATTCAATTTTATTTGATGACTATTGAAGATATATTTTTGATCCTGGAGAAATTCATCTTTAATTACTGTGAGCCCTAAAGAAACCTCTTGATCTGAGGACATATCCTTTTTAAGAGGGAGGGGATGATGAATATCACCCTAAGAGGCTTTTCATAGCATTGGCCAAGGCCTAGGCCCTTTCCTTTTTAATTTTCTTTTATTTTTTAATTTTTAATTAAATAAATCTTGTTTCTAATTAGGCTTGTTTGTTACTTGCAGCCCATGTTTACAACTTATCTCATGAGTGGGCCAATCAAATAATGAGCCTGAAGCCCAATTCTTAATTCAGCTCATGACTCCATCAATTCTTCACGCCTGCATCTGAAATTGGAATTGAAGAGTGAATCTTGAAGCCAATAAGCGTTGCGCACGCTTACATTGTGGGCTTCCTTTGTTACGAGCAGCCCATTTATAATATGCAGCCACCAATCTAATTGGGCCGCAAGCGGGACACCAACTTTCATCCGTTCATCACGTTGCAACCAATTTTCAAGTTGAGTGCGGAGCAGGCATTTGGGCTCGTCTTCAGTCAGCCCAATTCATCATCCATCAGAATGGAGGTGTCTCTGCTAACCAGCCCATTCACGCAAATCTCTTGCTCCACATCCACCAAATCCAATTCCAATTTCGTCAAAGCACTATTAGGGCTTCCTTCATTTGAACACAGCTCCAGGCACACCTTTTCGTTGCTGCGCAGCGCTAACCAACCCTAACACCTCTTCACGCGTCTGAAGCAACAATCCAACGAGGGTTTCCTTTTTCTTTTCCCCATCACGCGTGCAAACCTTTGTTAGGATTCCAAAATCACGCAACACACACCTTTGTCGTTAGGATTCTTGTTAGAGGGCATCCACTTTCTTCCATTCTATTTTCACACGGTTGCCAATCGAGCTATAAAATGGCCAGCCATTTCATTGTAAGGTAGCTTTGATGAATGAGAGTGATAAATTTCCGCTTTCGTCTCAGCTAAACCCTAACCCTAGATTAGGTTATTAATCTCGTCGGTTACCAATTCAGTGAGAGTTTCCCACTATAACTCCGTCTTCCGCTGCCGATTTGGTGGATTTCCACTGAACATTTGACGATTCACGACCTTGCGAAGAGTTTTCTACCGAAGATTCACTGAGGCTCGCTCATCACCTAGAGATTGAATTTTTTAAATTTAAGAAACAAATCACATCTGAGTATCTACCAACTTGTTTGTTCTGAAATTTTGAGATATTTTTGTACATAAAAGTTCAATTATTTGAATTGTAAATAGTTAAAATTAGAAAAAAGTATTAGAAAAGTGTTACAGGAGAAGGAACTTGTCAAATGTAAGAACAAAAATCCTATCCTGGTATTGGCCAATTTGTTTCTTGTTAATTATTTTGCAATTTTTATATATAAAATATCAATTATTTAAATTGTAAATAGTAAAAATTAGTAAAAAATTAAAGAAGTGTCACAAAAAGAAGAAAAGTTTCAAATTTCATAACACCATTATTCCCCTTTGAGTATTTGCATCATGTTTCTCATGCAATGTTGAGCAATTTTTATGTAGAAAACATGAATGATTTAAGTTGTAAATAGTATAAAGTAGTAAAAAAAAATTGAAAAATTGTTACCTAGAGATTGAATTTTTTAAATGTCAGAAAGAAATTGCTTTTGAGTATCTGCGAACCTATTTGTTATGAAATTTTGAGATATTTTTGTACATAAAATTTCAATTATTTGAGTTGTAAATAGTTAAAAATAGTAAAAACAATTTAAAAAGGGTTACCAGGAGATGGAATTACTCAAATTTAAGAACACAAACCCTATCCTAGTATTGGCCAACTTGTTTCTTGTGAAATTTTTTAGAATTTTTATATATAAAATATCCGTTATTTAATTTGTAAATAGTAAAAATTAGTAAAAGAATTAAAAAAAATAGTAGAAAAATAGGAAATTTTTCAAATTTCATAACACCAATAATCCCCTTTGAGTATTTGAAACAAGTTTCCTAAGAAACTTTGAGTAATTTTTATGTAGAAAACATGAATCATTTAAATTATAAATAGTAGAAAGTAGTAAAAAACAATTGAAATTTTTTTACCTAGAGATTGAATTTTTTAAATTTCAGAAACAAATCGCATTTAAGTGTTCGTCAACCTGTTTGTTATGAAATATTGAGATTTTTTGGTACATTAAACTTCAATTATTTAAATTGTTAATAGTTAAAAATAGTAAAAAGAATTATAAAAGTCTTACCAGAAGATGAAATTTGTCAAATTTAAGAACACAAATCCAATCCTAGTATTGACCAACTTTTTTCTTGTGAAATATTTTGCAATTTTTATATATAAAATATCAATTATTTAAATTGTAAATAGTAAAAATTAGTAAAAAATTAAAGAAGTGTCACAAAAAGAAGAAAATTTTCAAATTTCATAACACCAATAATCCCTTTGACAATTTGCAACAAATTTCTTATGAAATTTTGAACAATTTTTATGTAGAAAACATGAATTATTTAAATTGTAAATAGTAGAAACTAGTAAAAAAATTGGAAAACTTTTACCTAGAGATTGAATTTTTTAAATTTCAGAAACAAATCACATATGAGTATCTGCCAACCTGCTTGTTATGAAATTTTGTGATATTTTTGAACATAAAATTTCAATTATTTGAATTGTAAATAGTTAAAAAGAGTAAAACCAATTTAAAAAGGGTTACCAGGGGATGGAATTTGTCAAATTTAAGAACACAAACCCTATCCTAGTATTGGCCAACTTGTTTCTTGTGAAATTTTTTTGAATTTTTATATATTAAATATCCATTATTTAATTTGTAAATAGTAAAAATTAGTAAAAGAATTAAAAAAAATAGTAGAAAAATAGGAAATTTTTCAAATTTCATAACACCAATAATCCCCTTTGAGTATTTGAAACAAGTTTCTTAAGAAACTTTGAGCAATTTTTATGTAGAAAACGTGAATCATTTAAATTGTAAATAGTAGAAAGTAGTAAAAAACAATTGAAAATTTGTTACCTAGAGATTGAATTTTTTAAGTTTCAGAAACTAATCCCATTTGAGGATCCGCCAATTTGTTTGTTATGAAATTTGAGATCTTTTTGTACATAAAAGTTCAATTATTTGAATTGTAAATAGTTAAAAATAGTAAAAAGAATTAAAAAAGTATTACCAGGAGGTGAAATTTGTCAAATTTAAGAACACAAATCCTATCCTAGTATTTGTAAGGCCCTAATTATTCTTATACCTTTAACTAGAAGGGCTGCCCAAAAAATCTAATGGGCCTAAGAGCTGGCCAAAAGTATAAAGCTGAACCCTAGTCTGCCCTAACAGTTCCACTTTCACTCTTTCAGAAAAATCAGCCATCACCTTACTCCTCTCGCACAAGACGCTCTGCTAGGGTTTTGCACTAGGTCTTCTTTGAGCTAACACACATCAGTTCCTACGCAACGTAAATATTTTCTTTAGGTTGTGTGGTTTCCATCGATCTTCTTCGTATTTGACAGTTAGGATTTCATAATAATATGGCCTTGTGCCATTTATCCTCTGTTTTCAGCTCTTTAGCCCACTCCCAGAGCTACAGTGCTCGCTATCGTGCCGCCAAAGGCTTCTATTAACCCTTCCTCCAGGTACGGGAAGTTAGGGTTTCGAGTTTGAGTTGTTTTTGATCTGTTTTAAGAGTTTGCTGGATATTTGTATGGATAAATCGTGGTTTGGGGTGCGTGGGATACCTTGTATATGATTGGTGGGTTTGGAAAAGATACATCTGCTGCAGGTGAGACCAGGGCGAGAACTGGTAATCTCGCCCAGGCGAGTCGGACTCGCCTAAGCGAGTTTGGTGGAGGCTCGCCCAAACCTTTTTTGCGAAAGGTCGCCCAGGCGACCAGCTCATTATTTTGAGCGAGCGAACAACTCGCCTAGGCGAGAGGGGTCTCAACTAAGCGAGATCCCACGTTGGTTCTTGTTTATGTTTTTGAGCCCTCGCCTAGGCGAAGGGGGCTCGCCTGAGCAAGACTATCTCGCCCGAGCGAGGGGCTGGGCGAGACAGTGCGTGGTTTGGGTGCTTGGTTGCTCTTGAATGATTGGTAATTGTTGGGGTATGATTGTTATGTTGAGATATGTAAATATATATAATGGACTGACATGCATGCGTGACATAATTCATGAATGGAGTGATGGATATCGTGGAAACTTGGCATGTGAAATTAATGAGTGAGTTGGTATTAATGGGACATGGTATTGATATGAGATGAGGCCCCACACACATGAGGTGGTAAGGACCAGTGGTAAGGATTCAACATATGATACGAATGAGGAATTATTTTCAGAGGATGGTATGAAATTGAAAGCATGATTAGTGTTTTCTCTTTGTTGTTTTATGATTCTTGGTTTGTGTCAGTGTGTAATTCCTTGGAGTCTCTAGGTGAGACCTTCGGGGTTGCGCTTCAGTGGTCGGGACGTAATTTCATGGCCCCTGTTAGTGGGTGTCTATGGTGGTGCCCCATCTATATAACTAGGTAAGGATTCAAGGTAAGGTTGCATCCTAACGCTCTAAGGGGTCAGTTAGTCTCACCTAGAGCGGATTGACTCCTGTGGTGAGAGTAGAAGGAGGCATGAAATTCATTAAGGGCTAACCTTGTGGTGAGGGAAAACTGATTCATTGTAACACTTGTAACACATAGCTTGGGGGTGACCAACTCGGGGGTGAGCTGAGGTATCCACCACAAGTGCAACCATCCGCTGAATCTGACCAGGTTATACGTATCCGGATGAGTCGAGTCGAGTCGTAGTGTATTGATTGAAAAGTCATAACATGCTTGGTTGTTGTATGGATATTGGATGGTGAAAGTATATTTGACTGTATGATGAAAATGTTGTTGGCTCTCGCTTACCCTGTTTGTTGTATGGTTGTCTTGTATGTGGTTCTTCTTTCTTGCGATGATCATCAATTTAATTGATGGGAGTAGATGGGCGAGGTTCCCGCGGTCAGCAAGGAAATGGCGATTCTGCTGCATAGCCATCTGGACTAGATTTTATGTTTCTTTTCTTCATGGGTTTTCTTTAGAGCTACGGCCCACGCATTGCTCTATGCCTTACTATTCTACTCTCATCATTTTGTTACACATTTATTTGGTTTTTGTTGGCATCATGGTGTGCCTAGTTTGTAGGGGTTGTGTTAAGGACCCAGGACTACTCTACATTACTATTTTGTATGATGTGTCTTTTCATTTCACTTAATAATTAAATGGGACGTTACAGTATTGGCCAACTTCTTTCTTGTGAATTTTTTCCCATTTTCATATATAAAATTTGGATTATTTAGATCTTAAATAGTAAAAATTACTAAAAAAATAAAGTAACTGTCACAAAAACAAGAAAACTTTCAAATTTCGTAACACCATTAATTCCCTTTGAGTATTTGCAACAAGTTTCCCATGAAATTTTGAGCAATTTGTATGTAGAAAACATGAATTATTTAAGTTGTAAGGAGTAGAAAGTAGTAAAAAAATTTGAAAAATTGTTACCTAGAGATTGAATTTTTTAAATTTCAGAAACAAATCGCATATAAGTATCTGCCAATCAGTTTGTTATGAAATTTTGAGATATTTTTGTACATAAAATTTCAATTATTTGAATTGTAAATAGTTAAAATAGTAAAAACAATTAAAAAAAGGTTACTAGGAGATGAAATTTGTCAAATTTAAGAACACAAACCCTATCCTAGTATTGGTCAACTTGTTTCTTGTGAAATTTTATAGAATTCTTATATATAAAATTTCAATTATTTAATTAGTAAATAGTAAAATTTAGTAAAAGAATTAAAATAAACGGTAGAAAAATAGGAAATTTTTCAAATTTCATCACACCAGTAATCCCCTTTGAGTATTTGCGACAAGTTTCTTAAGAAACTTTGAGCAATTTTTATGTAGAAAACATGAATTATTTAAATTGTAAATAGTAGAAAGTAGTAAAGAACAATTGAAAATTTGTTACCTAGAGATTGAATTTTTTAAATTTCAGAAACTAATCCCATTTGAGTATCTGCCAACCTGTTTGTTATGAAATTTTAAGATCTTTTTGTACAAAAAAGTTCAATTGTTTGAAATGTAAACAGTTAAAAATAGTAAAAAGAATTAAATAGAGTTACAAGAGATGGAACTTGTCAAATTTAAGAACACAAATTCTATCCTAGTATTGGCCAATTTGTTTCTTGTTAATTTTTTTGCAATTTTTATATATAAAATATCAATTATTTAAATTGTAAATAGTAAAAATTAGTAAAAAATAAAAGAATTGTCACAGACCAATAATCCCTTTGACAATTTGCAACAAGTTTCTTATGAAATTTTGAGCAATTTTTATGCAGAAAACGTGAATTATTTAAATTGTAAATAGTAGAAAGTAGTAAAAAAAGTTGAAAAATTGTTACCTAGAGATTAAATTTTTTTGAAATTTCAGAAACAAATCGCATGTGAGTATCAGCCAACATGTTTGTTATGAAATTTTGAGATCTTTTTGTACATAAAAGTTCAATTATTTGAAATGTAAATAGTTAAAAATAGTAAAAAGAATTAAATAGAGTTACAAGAGATGGAACTTGTCAAATTTAAGAACACAAATTCTATCCTAGTATTGGCCAATTTGTTTCTTGTTAATTTTTTTGCAATTTTTATATATAAAATATCAATTATTTAAATTGTAAATAGTAAAAATTAGTAAAAAATAAAAGAATTGTCACAGACCAATAATCCCTTTCACAATTTGCAACAAGTTTCTTATGAAATTTTGAGCAATTTTTATGTAGAAAACGTGAATTATTTAAATTGTAAATAGTAGAAAGTAGTAAAAAAAAGTTGAAAAATTGTTACCTAGAGATTAAATTTTTTTAAATTTCAGAAACAAATCGCATATGAGTATCAGCCAACCTGTTTGTTATGAAACTTTGAGATATTTTTGTACATCAAATTTCAATTATTTGAATTGTAAATAGTTAAAAATAGTAAAAACAATTAAAAAAGAGTTACCAGGAGATGGAATTTGTCAAATTTAAGAACACAAACCCTATCCAAGTATTGGCCAACTTGTTTCTTGTTAAATTTTTTGCAAGTTTTGTATAAAAAATATCAATTATTTAAATTATAAAAATGTAAAAATTAGTAAAAAAGTAAAGTAGTAAAATAAAAAGAACAAAAGTTTCAAATTTCATAACAACAGTAATCCCTTTGACAATTTGCAACGACTTTCTTATAAAATTTTGAGGAATTTTTATGTAGAAAACATGAATTATTTAAATTGTAAATAGTAGAAAGCAGTAAAAAACAATTGAAAAATTATTAACTAAAGATTGAATTTTTGAAACTTCAGAAACTAATCCCATTTGAGTATCCGCCAAACTGTTTGTTATGAAATTTTGAGATCTTTTTGTACATAAAAGTTGAATTATTTGAATTGTAAATAGTTAAAAATAGTAAAAAATTAAAAAAGTTTTAGCAGGAGGTGAAATTTGTCAAATTTAAGAACACAAATCCTATACTAGTATTGGCCAACTTCTTTCTTGTGAATTTGTTTCCTATTTTTATACTTAAAATTTCGATTATTTAGATCTCAAATAGTAAAAATTACAAAAAAATTAAGTAACTGTCACAAAAGCATGAAAATTTTCAAATTTCGTAACACCATTAATCCCTTTTAAGTATTTGCAACAAGTTTCTCATGAAATTTTGAGCAATTTGTAAGTAGAAAACCAGAATTATTTAAGTTGTAAATAGTAGAAAGTATAAAAAAACAATTGAAAATTTGTTACCAAGAGATTGAATTTGTTAAATTTCAGAAACTAATCCCATTTGAGTATACGCCAACATGTTTATCATGAAATTTTGAGTTCTTTTTGTACATAAAATTTCAATTATTTGAATTGTATATAGTTAAATACAGTAAAAAGATTTGAAAAAGTGTTACAGGAGATGGAACTTGTCAAATTTAAGAACACGAATCCTATCCTGGTATTGGCCAACTTGTTTCTTGTTAAATTTTTTGATAGTTTTGTATAAAAAATATCAATTATTTAAATTGTAAATAGTAAAAATTAGTAAAAATATAAAGAAGTGTCATAAAAAGAACAAAATTTTCAAATTTCATAACAACAGTAATCCCTTTGACAATTTGCAACGAGTTTCTTATGAAATTTTGAGGAATTTTTATGTAGAAAACATGAATTATTTAAATTGTAAATAGTAGAAAGTAGTAAAATACAATTGAAAAATTATTACCTAGAGATTGAATTTTTGAAATTTCAGAAACTAATCCCATTTGAGTATCCGCCAACATGTTTGTTATGAAATTTTGAGATCTTTTTGTACATAAAAGTTCAATTATTTGAAATGTAAATAGTTAAAAATAGTAAAAAGAATTAAATAGATTTACAAGAGATGGAACTTGTCAAATTTAAGAACACAAATTCTATCCTAGTACTGGCCAATTTGTTTCTTGTATATTTTTTTGCAATTTTTATATATAAAATATCAATTATTTAAATTGTAAATAGTAAAAATTAGTAAAAAATAAAAGAATTGTCACAGACCAATAATCCCTTTCACAATTTGCAACAAGTTTCTTATGAAATTTTGAGCAATTTTTATGTAGAAAACGTGAATTATTTAAATTGTAAATAGTAGAAAGTAGTAAAAAAAGTTGAAAAATTGTTACCTAGAGATTAAATTTTTTTAAATTTCAGAAACAAATCGCATATGAGTATCAGCCAACCTGTTTGTTATGAAATTTTGAGATATTTTTGTACATCAAATTTCAATTATTTGAATTGTAAATAGTTAAAAATAGTAAAAACAATTAAAAAAGAGTTACCAAGAGATGGAATTTGTCAAATTTAAGAACACAAACCCTATCCAAGTATTGGCCAACTTGTTTCTTGTTAATTTTTTTGCAAGTTTTGTATAAAAAATATCAATTATTTAAATTATAAAAATGTAAAAATTAGTAAAAAAGTAAAGTAGTAAAATAAAAAGAACAAAATTTTCAAATTTCATAACAACAGTAATCCCTTTGACAATTTGCAACGACTTTCTTATAAAATTTTGAGGAATTTTTATGTAGAAAACATGAATTATTTAAATTGTAAATAGTAGAAAGTAGTAAAAAACAATTGAAAAATTATTACCTAGAGATTGAATTTTTGAAATTTCAGAAACTAATCCCATTTGAGTATCCGCCAAACTCTTTGTTATGAAATTTTGAGATCTTTTTGTACATAAAAGTTGAATTATTTGAATTGTAAATAGTTAAAAATAGTAAAAAATTAAAAAAGTTTTAGCAGGAGGTGAAATTTGTCAAATTTAAGAACACAAATCCTCTACTAGTATTGGCCAACTTCTTTCTTGTGAATTTGTTTCCTATTTTTATACTTAAAATTTCGATTATTTAGAT
The DNA here is from genome assembly GCF_037176805.1 of Vigna unguiculata. Classification (NCBI taxonomy): domain Eukaryota; kingdom Viridiplantae; phylum Streptophyta; class Magnoliopsida; order Fabales; family Fabaceae; genus Vigna; species Vigna unguiculata. The sequence continues at coordinate 24,223,414 of NC_140801.1, forward strand.
CTCAAATAGTAAAAATTACAAAAAAATTAAGTAACTGTCACAAAAGCATGAAAATTTTCAAATTTCGTAACACCATTAATCCCTTTTAAGTATTTGCAACAAGTTTCTCATGAAATTTTGAGCAATTTGTATGTAGAAAACCTGAATTATTTAAGTTGTAAATAGTAGAAAGTATAAAAAAACAATTGAAAATTTGTTACCAAGAGATTGAATTTGTTAAATTTCAGAAACTAATCCCATTTGAGTATACGCCAACATGTTTATCATGAAATTTTGAGTTCTTTTTGTACACAAAATTTCAATTATTTCAATTGTATATAGTTAAATACAGTAAAAAGATTTGAAAAAGTGTTACAGGAGATGGAACTTGTCAAATTTAAGAACACAAATCCTATCCTGGTATTGGCCAACTTGTTTCTTGTTAAATTTTTTGATAGTTTTGTATAAAAAATATCAATTATTTAAATTGTAAATAGTAAAAATTAGTAAAAATATAAAGAAGTGTCATAAAAAGAACAAAATTTTCAAATTTCATAACAACAGTAATCCCTTTGACAATTTGCAACGAGTTTCTTATGAAATTTTGAGGAATTTTTATGTAGAAAACATGAATTATTTAAATTGTAAATAGTAGAAAGTAGTAAAAAACAATTGAAAAATTATTACCTAGAGATTGAATTTTTGAGATTTCAGAAACTAATCCCATTTGAGTATCCGCCAAACTGTTTGTTATGAAATTTTGAGATCTTTTTGTACATAAATGTTGAATTATCTGAATTGTAAATAGTTAAAAATAGTAAAAAATTAAAAAGTTTTAGCAGGAGGTGAAATTTGTCAAATTTAAGAACACAAATCCTATCCTTGTATTGGCCAACTTGTTTCTTGTTAAATTTTTTGCATGTTTTGTATAAAAAATTTCAATTATTTAAATTGTAAAGAGTAAAAATTAGTATAAAAGTAAAGAAGTGTCATAAAAAGAACAAAATTTTCAAATGTCATAACACCAATAATCCCTTTAACAATTTGCAACGAGTTTCTTATGAAATTTGGAGGAATTTTTATGTAGAAAACATGAATTATTTAAATTGTAAATAGTAGAAAGTAGTAAAAAACAATTGAAAATTATTACCTAGAGATTGAATTTTTGAAATTTTAGAAACTAATCCCATTTGAGTATGCGCCAAACTGTTTGTTATGAAATTTTGAGATCTTTTTGTACATAAAAGTTGAATTATTTGAATTGTAAATAGTTAAAAATAGTAAAAAATTAAAAAAGTTTTAGCAGGAGGTGAAATTTGTCAAATTTAAGAACACAAATCCTATACTAGTATTGGCCAACTTCTTTCTTGTGAATTTTTTTCCTATTTTTATATTTAAAATTTCGATTATTTAGATCTCAAATAGTAAAAATTACTAAAAAAATTAAGTAACTATCACAAAAGGAAGAAAATTTTCAAATTTCGTAACACCATTAATCCCCTTTAAGTATTTGGAACAAGTTTCTCATGAAATTTTGAGCAATTTGTATGTAGAAAACCTGAATTATTTAAGTTGTAAATAGTAGAAACTATAAAAAAACAATTGAAAATTTGTTACCTAGAGATTCAATTTGTTAAATTTCAGAAACTAATCCCATTTGAGTATCCGCCAACATGTTTATTATGAAATTTTGAGTTCTTTTTGTACATAAAATCTCAATTATTTGAATTGTATATAGTTAAAAACAGTAAAGAGAATTAAAAAAGTGTTACAGGAGATAGAACTTGTCAAATTTAAGAACACAAATCCTATCCTGGTATTGGCCAACTTGTTTCTTGTTAAATTTTTTGCAAGTTTTGTATAAAAAATATCAATTATTTAAATTGTAAATAGTAAAAATTAGTAAAAAGTTAAAGTAGTAAAACAAAAAGAACAAAATTTTCAAATTTCATAACAACAGTAATCCCTTTGACAATTTGCAACGACTTTCTTATAAAATTTTGAGGAATTTTTATGTAGAAAACATGAATTATTTAAATTGTAAATAGTAGAAAGTAGTAAAAAACAATTGAAAAATTATTACCTAGAGATTGAATTTATGAAATTTCAGAAACTAATCCCATTTGAGTATCCGCCAAACTGTTTGTTATGAAATTTTGAGATCTTTTTGTACATAAAAGTTGAATTATTTGAATTGTAAATAGTTAAAAATAGTAAAAAATTAAAAAAGTTTTAGCAGGAGGTGAAATTTGTCAAATTTAAGAACACAAATCCTATACCAGTATTGGCCAACTTCTTTCTTGTGAATCTTTTTCCTATTTTTATATTTAAAATTTCAATTATTTAGATCTCAAATAGTAAAAATTACTAAAAAAATTAAGTAACCGTCACAAAAGCAAGAAAATTTTCAAATTTCGTAACACCATTAATCCCCTTTAAGTATTTGGAACAAGTTTCTCATGAAATTTTGAGCAAGTTGTATGTAGAAAACCTGAAATATTTAAGTTGTAAATAGTAGAAAGTATTAAAAAACAATTGAAAATTTGTTACCTAGAGATTCAATTTGTTAACTTTCAGAAACTAATCCCATTTGAGTATCCGCCAACATGTTTATTATGAAATTTTGAGTTCTTTTTGTACATAAAATCTCAATTATTTGAATTGTATATAGGTAAAAACAGTAAAGAGAATTAAAAAAGTGTTACAGGAGATAGAACTTGTCAAATTTAAGAACACAAATCCTATCCTGGTATTGGCCAACTTGTTTCTTGTTAAATTTTTTGCAAGTTTTGTATAAAAAATATCAATTATTTAAATTGTAAAGAATAAAAATTAGTAAAAAAGTAAAGAAGTGTCATAAAAAGAACAAAATTTTCAAATGTCATAACACCAATAATCCCTTTGACAATTTGCAACGAGTTTCTTATGAAATTTTGAGGAATTTTTATGTAGAAAACATGAATTATGTAAATTGTAAATAGTAGAAAGTAGTAAAAAAAAATTGAAAAATTATTACCTAGAGATTGAATTTTTGAAATTTCAGAAACTAATCCCATTTGAGTATCCGCCAAACTGTTTGTTATGAAATTTTGAGATCTTTTTGTACTTAAAAGTTGAATTATTTGAATTGTAAATAGTTAAAAATAGTAAAAAATTAAAAAAGTTTTAGCAGGAGGTGAAATTTGTCAAACCTAAGAAAACAAATCCTATACTAGTATTGGCCAACTTCTTTCTTGTGAATTTTTTTCCTATTTTTATATTTAAAATTTCGATTATTTAGATCTCAAATGGTAAAAATTACTAAAAAAATTAAGTAACTGTCACAAAAGCAAGAAAATTTTCAAATTTCGTAACACCATTAATCCCCTTTAAGTATTTGGAACAAGTTTCTCATGAAATTTTGAGCAATTTGTATATAGAAAACCTGAATTATTTAAGTTGTAAATAGTAGAAAGTATAAAAAAACAATTGAAAATTTGTTACCTAGAGATTGAATTTGTTAAATTTCAGAAACTAATCCCATTTGAGTATCCGCCAACATGTTTATTATGAAATTTTGAGTTCTTTTTGTACATAAAATCTCAATTATTTGAATTGTATATAGTTAAAAACAGTAAAGAGAATTAAAAAAGTGTTACAGGAGATAGAACTTGTCAAATTTAAGAACACAAATCCTATCCTGGTATTGGCCAACTTGTTTCTTGTTAAATTTTTTGCAAGTTTTGTATAAAAAATATCAATTATTTAAATTGTAAATAGTAAAAATTAGTAAAAAGTTAAAGTAGTAAAATAAAAAGAACAAAATTTTCAAATTTCATAACAACAGTAATCCCTTTGACAATTTGCAACGACTTTCTTATAAAATTTTGAGGAATTTTTATGTAGAAAACATGAATTATTTAAATTGTAAATAGTAGAAAGTAGTGAAAAACAATTGAAAAATTATTACCTAGAGATTGAATTTTTGAAATTTCAGAAACTAATCCCATTTGAGTATCCGCCAAACTGTTTGTTATGAAATTTTGAGATCTTTTTGTACATAAAAGTTGAATTATTTGAATTGTAAATAGTTAAAAATAGTAAAAAATTAAAAAAGTTTTAGCAGGAGGTGAAATTTGTCAAATTTAAGAACACAAATCCTATACCAGTATTGGCCAACTTCTTTCTTGTGAATCTTTTTCCTATTTTTATATTTAAAATTTCAATTATTTAGATCTCAAATAGTAAAAATTACTAAAAAAATTAAGTAACCGTCACAAAAGCAAGAAAATTTTCAAATTTCGTAACACCATTAATCCCCTTTAAGTATTTGGAACAAGTTTCTCATGAAATTTTGAGCAAGTTGTATGTAGAAAACCTGAAATATTTAAGTTGTAAATAGTAGAAAGTATTAAAAAACAATTGAAAATTTGTTACCTAGAGATTCAATTTGTTAACTTTCAGAAACTAATCCCATTTGAGTATCCGCCAACATGTTTATTATGAAATTTTGAGTTCTTTTTGTACATAAAATCTCAATTATTTGAATTGTATATAGTTAAAAACAGTAAAGAGAATTAAAAAAGTGTTACAGGAGATAGAACTTGTCAAATTTAAGAACACAAATCCTATCCTGGTATTGGCCAACTTGTTTCTTGTTAAATTTTTTGCAAGTTTTGTATAAAAAATATCAATTATTTAAATTGTAAAGAATAAAAATTAGTAAAAAAGTAAAGAAGTGTCATAAAAAGAACAAAATTTTCAAATGTCATAACACCAATAATCCCTTTGACAATTTGCAACGAGTTTCTTATGAAATTTTGAGGAATTTTTATGTAGAAAACATGAATTATGTAAATTGTAAATAGTAGAAAGTAGTAAAAAACAATTGAAAAATTATTACCTAGAGATTGAATTTTTGAAATTTCAGAAACTAATCCCATTTGAGTATCCGCCAAACTGTTTGTTATGAAATTTTGAGATCTTTTTGTACTTAAAAGTTGAATTATTTGAATTGTAAATAGTTAAAAATAGTAAAAAATTAAAAAAGTTTTAGCAGGAGGTGAAATTTGTCAAACCTAAGAAAACAAATCCTATACTAGTATTGGCCAACTTCTTTCTTGTGAATTTTTTTCCTATTTTTATATTTAAAATTTCGATTATTTAGATCTCAAATGGTAAAAATTACTAAAAAAATTAAGTAACTGTCACAAAAGCAAGAAAATTTTCAAATTTCGTAACACCATTAATCCCCTTTAAGTATTTGGAACAAGTTTCTCATGAAATTTTGAGGAATTTGTATATAGAAAACCTGAATTATTTAAGTTGTAAATAGTAGAAAGTATAAAAAAACAATTGAAAATTTGTTACCTAGAGATTGAATTTGTTAAATTTCAGAAACTAATCCCATTTGAGTATCCGCCAACATGTTTATTATGAAATTTTGAGTTCTTTTTGTACATAAAATCTCAATTATTTGAATTGTATATAGTTAAAAACAGTAAAGAGAATTAAAAAAGTGTTACAGGAGATAGAACTTGTCAAATTTAAGAACACAAATCCTATCCTGGTATTGGCCAACTTGTTTCTTGTTAAATTTTTTGCAAGTTTTGTATAAAAAATATCAATTATTTAAATTGTAAATAGTAAAAATTAGTAAAAAGTTAAAGTAGTAAAACAAAAAGAACAAAATTTTCAAATTTCATAACAACAGTAATCCCTTTGACAATTTGCAACGACTTTCTTATAAAATTTTGAGGAATTTTTATGTAGAAAACATGAATTATTTAAATTGTAAATAGTAGAAAGTAGTAAAAAACAATTGAAAAATTATTACCTAGAGATTGAATTTATGAAATTTCAGAAACTAATCCCATTTGAGTATCCGCCAAACTGTTTGTTATGAAATTTTGAGATCTTTTTGTACATAAAAGTTGAATTATTTGAATTGTAAATAGTTAAAAATAGTAAAAAATTAAAAAAGTTTTAGCAGGAGGTGAAATTTGTCAAATTTAAGAACACAAATCCTATACCAGTATTGGCCAACTTCTTTCTTGTGAATCTTTTTCCTATTTTTATATTTAAAATTTCAATTATTTAGATCTCAAATAGTAAAAATTACTAAAAAAATTAAGTAACCGTCACAAAAGCAAGAAAATTTTCAAATTTCGTAACACCATTAATCCCCTTTAAGTATTTGGAACAAGTTTCTCATGAAATTTTGAGCAAGTTGTATGTAGAAAACCTGAAATATTTAAGTTGTAAATAGTAGAAAGTATTAAAAAACAATTGAAAATTTGTTACCTAGAGATTCAATTTGTTAACTTTCAGAAACTAATCCCATTTGAGTATCCGCCAACATGTTTATTATGAAATTTTGAGTTCTTTTTGTACATAAAATCTCAATTATTTGAATTGTATATAGGTAAAAACAGTAAAGAGAATTAAAAAAGTGTTACAGGAGATAGAACTTGTCAAATTTAAGAACACAAATCCTATCCTGGTATTGGCCAACTTGTTTCTTGTTAAATTTTTTGCAAGTTTTGTATAAAAAATATCAATTATTTAAATTGTAAAGAATAAAAATTAGTAAAAAAGTAAAGAAGTGTCATAAAAAGAACAAAATTTTCAAATGTCATAACACCAATAATCCCTTTGACAATTTGCAACGAGTTTCTTATGAAATTTTGAGGAATTTTTATGTAGAAAACATGAATTATGTAAATTGTAAATAGTAGAAAGTAGTAAAAAAAAATTGAAAAATTATTACCTAGAGATTGAATTTTTGAAATTTCAGAAACTAATCCCATTTGAGTATCCGCCAAACTGTTTGTTATGAAATTTTGAGATCTTTTTGTACTTAAAAGTTGAATTATTTGAATTGTAAATAGTTAAAAATAGTAAAAAATTAAAAAAGTTTTAGCAGGAGGTGAAATTTGTCAAACCTAAGAAAACAAATCCTATACTAGTATTGGCCAACTTCTTTCTTGTGAATTTTTTTCCTATTTTTATATTTAAAATTTCGATTATTTAGATCTCAAATGGTAAAAATTACTAAAAAAATTAAGTAACTGTCACAAAAGCAAGAAAATTTTCAAATTTCGTAACACCATTAATCCCCTTTAAGTATTTGGAACAAGTTTCTCATGAAATTTTGAGCAATTTGTATATAGAAAACCTGAATTATTTAAGTTGTAAATAGTAGAAAGTATAAAAAAACAATTGAAAATTTGTTACCTAGAGATTGAATTTGTTAAATTTCAGAAACTAATCCCATTTGAGTATCCGCCAACATGTTTATTATGAAATTTTGAGTTCTTTTTGTACATAAAATCTCAATTATTTGAATTGTATATAGTTAAAAACAGTAAAGAGAATTAAAAAAGTGTTACAGGAGATAGAACTTGTCAAATTTAAGAACACAAATCCTATCCTGGTATTGGCCAACTTGTTTCTTGTTAAATTTTTTGCAAGTTTTGTATAAAAAATATCAATTATTTAAATTGTAAATAGTAAAAATTAGTAAAAAGTTAAAGTAGTAAAATAAAAAGAACAAAATTTTCAAATTTCATAACAACAGTAATCCCTTTGACAATTTGCAACGACTTTCTTATAAAATTTTGAGGAATTTTTATGTAGAAAACATGAATTATTTAAATTGTAAATAATAGAAAGTAGTAAAAAACAATTGAAAAATTATTACCTAGAGATTGAATTTATGAAATTTCAGAAACTAATCCCATTTGAGTATCCGCCAAACTGTTTGTTATGAAATTTTGAGATCTTTTTGTACATAAAAGTTGAATTATTTGAATTGTAAATAGTTAAAAATAGTAAAAAATTAAAAAAGTTTTAGCAGGAGGTGAAATTTGTCAAATTTAAGAACACAAATCCTATACCAGTATTGGCCAACTTCTTTCTTGTGAATCTTTTTCCTATTTTTATATTTAAAATTTCAATTATTTAGATCTCAAATAGTAAAAATTACTAAAAAAATTAAGTAACCGTCACAAAAGCAAGAAAATTTTCAAATTTCGTAACACCATTAATCCCCTTTAAGTATTTGGAACAAGTTTCTCATGAAATTTTGAGCAAGTTGTATGTACAAAACCTGAAATATTTAAGTTGTAAATAGTAGAAAGTATTAAAAAACAATTGAAAATTTGTTACCTAGAGATTCAATTTGTTAACTTTCAGAAACTAATCCCATTTGAGTATCCGCCAACATGTTTATTATGAAATTTTGAGTTCTTTTTGTACATAAAATCTCAATTATTTGAATTGTATATAGTTAAAAATAGTAAAAAGAATTAAAAAAGTGTTACAGGAGATAGAACTTGTCAAATTTAAGAACACAAATCCTATCCTAGTATTGGCCAACTTGTTTCTTGTTAAATTTTTTGCAAGTTTTGTATAAAAAATATCAATTATTTAAATTGTAAAGAGTAAAAATTAGTAAAAAAGTAAAGAAGTGTCATAAAAAGAACAAAATTTTCAAATGTCATAACACCAATAATCCCTTTGACAATTTGCAACGAGTTTCTTATAAAATTTTGAGGAATTTTTATGTAGAAAACATGAATTATGTAAATTGTAAATAGTAGAAAGTAGTAAAAAACAATTGAAAAATTATTACCTAGAGATTGAATTTTTGAAATTTCAGAAACTAATCCCATTTGAGTATCCGCCAAACTGTTTGTTATGAAATTTTGAGATCTTTTTGTACTTAAAAGTAGAATTATTTGAATTGTAAATAGTTAAAAATAGTAAAAAATTAAAAAAGTTTTAGCAGGAGGTGAAATTTGTCAAACCTAAGAAAACAAATCCTATACTAGTATTGGCCAACTTCTTTCTTGTGAATTTTTTTCCTATTTTTATATTTAAAATTTCGATTATTTAGATCTCAAATGGTAAAAATTACTAAAAAAATTAAGTAACTGTCACAAAAGCAATAAAATTTTCTAATTTCGTAACACCATTAATCCCCTTTAAGTATTTGGAACAAGTTTCTCATGAAATTTTGAGCAATTTGTATATAGAAAACCTGAATTATTTAAGTTGTAAATAGTAGAAAGTATAAAAAAACAATTGAAAATTTGTTACCTAGAGATTGAATTTGTTAAATTTCAGAAACTAATCCCATTTGAGTATCCGCCAACATGTTTATTATGAAATTTTGAGTTCTTTTTGTACATAAAATCTCAATTATTTGAATTGTATATAGTTAAAAACAGTAAAGAGAATTAAAAAAGTGTTACAGGAGATAGAACTTGTCAAATTTAAGAACACAAATCCTATCCTGGTATTGGCCAACTTGTTTCTTGTTAAATTTTTTGCAAGTTTTGTATAAAAAATATCAATTATTTAAATTGTAAATAGTAAAAATTAGTAAAAAGTTAAAGTAGTAAAATAAAAAGAACAAAATTTTCAAATTTCATAACAACAGTAATCCCTTTGACAATTTGCAATGACTTTCTTAAAAAATTTTGAGGAATTTTTATGTAGAAAACATGAATTATTTAAATTGTAAATAGTAGAAAGTAGTAAAAAACAATTGAAAAATTATTACCTAGAGATTGAATTTTTGAAATTTCAGAAACTAATCCCATTTGAGTATCCGCCAAACTGTTTGTAATGAAATTTTGAGATCTTTTTGTACATAAAAGTTGAATTATTTGAATTGTAAATAGTTAAAAATAGTAAAAAATTAAAAAAGTTTTAGCAGCAGGTGAAATTTGTCAAATTTAAGAACACAAATCCTATACTAGTATTGGCCAACTTCTTTCTTGTGAATTTTTTTCCTATTTTTATATTTAAAATTTCGATTATTTAGATCTCAAATAGTAAAAATTACTAAAAAAATTAAGTAACTGTTACAAAAGCAAGAAAATTTTCAAATTTCGTAACACCATTTATCCCCTTTAAGTATTTGGAACAAGTTTCTCATGAATTTTTGAGCAATTTGTATGTAGAAAACCTGAATTATTTAAGTTGGAAATAGTAGAAAGTATAAAAAAACAATTGAAAATTTGTTACCTAGAGATTGAATTTGTTAAATTTCAGAAACTAATCCCATTTGAGTATCCGCCAACATGTTTATTATGAAATTTTGAGTTCTTTTTCTACATAAAATCTCAATTATTTGAATTTTTTATATAGTTAAAAATAGTAAAAAGAATTAAAAAAGTGTTACAGGAGATAGAACTTGTCAAATTTAAGAACACAAATCCTATCCTAGTATTGGCCAACTTGTTTCTTGTTAAATTTTTTGCAAGTTTTGTATAAAAAATATCAATTATTTAAATTGTAAAGAGTAAAAATTAGTAAAAAAGTAAGGAAGTGTCATAAAAAGAACAAAATTTTCAAATGTCATAACACCAATAATCCCTTTGACAATTTGCAACGAGTTTCTTATGAAATTTTGAGGAATTTTTATGTAGAAAACATGAATTATTTAAATTGTAAATAGTAGAAAGTAGTAAAAAACAATTGAAAAATTATTACCTAGAGATTGAATTTTTGAAATTTTAGAAACTAATCCCATTTGAGTATCCGCCAAACTGTTTGTTATGAAATTTTGAGATCTTTTTGTACATAAAAGTTGAATTATTTGAATTGTAAATAGTTAAAAATAGTAAAAAATTTAAAAAGTTTTAGCAGGAGGTGAAATTTGTCAAACCTAAGAAAACAAATCCTATACTAGTATTGGCCAACTTCTTTCTTGTGAATTTTTTTCCTATTTTTATATTTAAAATTTCGATTATTTAGATCTCAAATGGTAAAAATTACTAAAAAAATTAAGTAACTGTCACAAAAGCAAGAAAATTTTCAAATTTCGTAACACCATTAATCCCCTTTAAGTATTTGGAACAAGTTTCTCATGAAATTTTGAGCAATTTGTATGTAGAAAACCTGAATTATTTAAGTTGGAAATAGTAGAAAGTATAAAAAAACAATTGAAAATTTGTTACCTAGAGATTGAATTTGTTAAATTTCAGAAACTAATCCCATTTTAGTATCCGCCAACATGTTTATTATGAAATTTTGAGTTCTTTTTGTACATAAAATCTCAATTATTTGAATTGTGTATAGTTAAAAACAGTAAAGAGAATTAAAAAAGTGTTACAGGAGATAGAACTTGTCAAATTTAAGAACACAAATCCTATCCTGGTATTGGCCAACTTGTTTCTTGTTAAATTTTTTGCAAGTTTTGTATAAAAAATATCAATTATTTAAATTGTAAATAGTAAAAATTAGTAAAAAAGTAAAGAAGTGTCATAAAAAGAACAAAATTTTCAAATGTCATAACACCAATAATCCCTTTGACAATTTGCAACAAGTTTCTTATGAAATTTTGAGGAATTTTTATGTAGAAAACATGAATTATTTAAATTGTAAATAGTAGAAAGTAGTAAAAAACAATTGAAAAATTATTACCTAGAGATTGAATTTTTGAAATTTCAGAAACTAATCCCATTTGAGTATCCGCCAAACTGTTTGTTATGAAATTTTGAGATCTTTTTGTACATAAAAGTTGAATTATTTGAATTGTAAATAGTTAAAAATAGTTAAAAGAATTAAAAAAGGGTTACCAGGAGATGGAATTTGTCAAATTTAAGAACACAAATCCTATCCTAGTATTGGCCAACTCGTTACTTGTTAAACTTTTTGCAATTCTTTTATATAAAATATCAATTATTTATTTTGTAAATAGTAAAAATTAGTAAAAAATTGAAGAAGTGTCACGAAAAGAATAAAATTTTAAAATTTCATCACACCAATAATCCTCTTTGACTATTTGCAACAAGTTTCTCATGAAATTTTGTGCAATTTTTATGTAGAAAACATGAAATATTTAAATTGTAAATAGTAGAAAGTAGTAAAACACAATTGAAAATTTGTTACCTAGAGATTGAATTTTATAAATTTTAGAAACTAATCCCATTTGAGTATCCGCCAAACTGTTTGTTATGAAATTTTGAGATCTTTTTGTATATAAAAGTTGAATTATTTGAATTGTAAATAGTTAAAAATAGTAAAAAATTAAAAAACTTTTAGCATGACGTGAAATTAGTCAAATTTAAGAACACAAATCCTATACTAGTATTGGCCAACTTCTTTCTTGTGAATCTTTTTCCTATTTTTATACTTAAAATTTTGATTATTTAGATCTCAAATAGTAAAAATTACTAAAAAAATTAAGTAACTGTCACAAAAGCAAGAAAATTTTCAAATTTCGTAACACCATTAATCCCCTTTAAGTATAACAAGTTTCTCATGAAATTTTGAGCAATTTGTATGTAGAAAACCTGAATTATTTAAGTTGTAAATAGTAGAAACTATAAAAAAACAATTGAAAATTTGTTACCTAGAGATTGAATTTGTTAAATTTCAGAAACTAATCCCATTTGAGTATCCGCCAACATGTTTATTATGAAATTTTGAGTTCTTTTTGTACATAAAATCTCAATTATTTGAATTGTATATAGTTAAAAACAGTAAAGAGAATTAAAAAAGTGTTACAGGAGATAGAACTTGTCAAATTTAAGAACACAAATCCTTTCCTGGTATTGGGCAACTTGTTTCTTGTTAAATTTTTTGCAAGTTTTGTATAAAATATATCAATTATTTAAATTGTAAATAGTAAAAATTAGTAAAAAGTTAAAGTAGTAAAATAAACAGAACAAAATTTTCAAATTTCATAACAACAGTAATCCCTTTGACAATTTGCAACGACTTTCTTATGAAATTTTGAGGAATTTTTATGTAGAAAACATGAATTATTTAAATTGTAAATAGTAGAAAGTAGTAAAAAACAATTGAAAAATTATTTCCTAGAGATTGAATTTTTGAAATTTCTGAAACTAATCCCATTTGAGTATCCGCCAAACTGTTTGTTATGAAATTTTGAGATCTTTTTGTACATAAAAGTTGAATTATTTGAATTGTAAATAGTTAAAAATAGTAAAAAATTAAAAAAGTTTTAGCAGGAGGTGAAATTTGTCAAATTTAAGAACACAAATCCTATACTAGTATTGGCCAACTTCTTTCTTGTGAATTTTTTTCCTATATTTATATTTAAAATTTCGATTATTTAGATCTCAAATAGTAAAAATTACTAAAAAAATTAAGTAACTGTTACAAAAGCAAGAAAATTTTCAAATTTCGTAACACCATTTATCCCCTTTAAGTATTTGGAACAAGTTTCTCATGAAATTTTGAGCAATTTGTATGTAGAAAACCTGAATTATTTAAGTTGTAAATAGTAGAAACTATAAAAAAACAATTGAAAATTTGTTACCTAGAGATTGAATTTGTTAAATTTCAGAAACTAATCCCATTTGAGTATCCGCCAACATGTTTATTATGAAATTTTGAGTTCTTTTTGTACATAAAATCTCAATTATTTGAATTGTATATAGTTAAAAACAGTAAAGAGAATTAAAAAAGTGTTACAGGAGATAGAACTTGTCAAATTTAAGAACACAAATCCTATCCTGGTATTGGGCAACTTGTTTCTTGTTAAATTTTTTGCAAGTTTTGTATAAAATATATCAATTATTTAAATTGTAAATAGTAAAAATTAGTAAAAAGTTAAAGTAGTAAAATAAACAGAACAAAATTTTCAAATTTCATAACAACAGTAATCCCTTTGACAATTTGCAACGACTTTCTTATGAAATTTTGAGGAATTTTTATGTAGAAAACATGAATTATTTAAATTGTAAATAGTAGAAAGTAGTAAAAAACAATTGAAAAATTATTTCCTAGAGATTGAATTTTTGAAATTTCTGAAACTAATCCCATTTGAGTATCCGCCAAACTGTTTGTTATGAAATTTTGAGATCTTTTTGTACATAAAAGTTGAATTATTTGAATTGTAAATAGTTAAAAATAGTAAAAAATTAAAAAAGTTTTAGCAGGAGGTGAAATTTGTCAAATTTAAGAACACAAATCCTATACTAGTATTGGCCAACTTCTTTCTTGTGAATTTTTTTCCTATATTTATATTTAAAATTTCGATTATTTAGATCTCAAATAGTAAAAATTACTAAAAAATTAAGTAACTGTTACAAAAGCAAGAAAATTTTCAAATTTCGTAACACCATTTATCCCCTTTAAGTATTTGGAACAAGTTTCTCATGAAATTTTGAGCAATTTGTATGTAGAAAACCTGAATTATTTAAGTTGGAAATAGTAGAAAGTATAAAAAAACAATTGAAAATTTGTTACCTAGAGATTGAATTTGTTAAATTTCAGAAACTAATCCCATTTGAGTATCCGCCAACATGTTTATTATGAAATTTTGAGTTCTTTTTGTACATAAAATCTCAATTATTTGAATTGTATATAGTTAAAAACAGTAAAGAGAATTAAAAAAGTGTTACAGGAGATAGAACTTGTCAAATTTAAGAACACAAATCCTATCCTGGTATTGGGCAACTTGTTTCTTGTTAAATTTTTTGCAAGTTTTGTATAAAATATATCAATTATTTAAATTGTAAATAGTAAAAATTAGTAAAAAGTTAAAGTAGTAAAATAAACAGAACAAAATTTTCAAATTTCATAACAACAGTAATCCCTTTGACAATTTGCAACGACTTTCTTATGAAATTTTGAGGAATTTTTATGTAGAAAACATGAATTATTTAAATTGTAAATAGTAGAAAGTAGTAAAAAACAATTGAAAAATTATTTCCTAGAGATTGAATTTTTGAAATTTCTGAAACTAATCCCATTTGAGTATCCGCCAAACTGTTTGTTATGAAATTTTGAGATCTTTTTGTACATAAAAGTTGAATTATTTGAATTGTAAATAGTTAAAAATAGTAAAAAATTAAAAAAGTTTTAGCAGGAGGTGAAATTTGTCAAATTTAAGAACACAAATCCTATACTAGTATTGGCCAACTTCTTTCTTGTGAATTTTTTTCCTATATTTATATTTAAAATTTCGATTATTTAGATCTCAAATAGTAAAAATTACTAAAAAATTAAGTAACTGTTACAAAAGCAAGAAAATTTTCAAATTTCGTAACACCATTTATCCCCTTTAAGTATTTGGAACAAGTTTCTCATGAAATTTTGAGCAATTTGTATGTAGAAAACCTGAATTATTTAAGTTGGAAATAGTAGAAAGTATAAAAAAACAATTGAAAATTTGTTACCTAGAGATTGAATTTGTTAAATTTCAGAAACTAATCCCATTTGAGTATCCGCCAACATGTTTATTATGAAATTTTGAGTTCTTTTTGTACATAAAATCTCAATTATTTGAATTGTATATAGTTAAAAACAGTAAAGAGAATTAAAAAAGTGTTACAGGAGATAGAACTTGTCAAATTTAAGAACACAAATCCTATCCTGGTATTGGGCAACTTGTTTCTTGTTAAATTTTTTGCAAGTTTTGTATAAAATATATCAATTATTTAAATTGTAAATAGTAAAAATTAGTAAAAAGTTAAAGTAGTAAAATAAACAGAACAAAATTTTCAAATTTCATAACAACAGTAATCCCTTTGACAATTTGCAACGACTTTCTTATGAATTTTGAGGAATTTTTATGTAGAAAACATGAATTATTTAAACTGTAAATAGTAGAAAGTAGTAAAAAACAATTGAAAAATTATTTCCTAGAGATTGAATTTTTGAAATTTCTGAAACTAATCCCATTTGAGTATCCGCCAAACTGTTTGTTATGAAATTTTGAGATCTTTTTGTACATAAAAGTTGAATTATTTGAATTGTAAATAGTTAAAAATAGTAAAAAATTAAAAAAGTTTTAGCAGGAGGTGAAATTTGTCAAATTTAAGAACACAAATCCTATACTAGTATTGGCCAACTTCTTTCTTGTGAATTTTTTTCCTATATTTATATTTAAAATTTCGATTATTTAGATCTCAAATAGTAAAAATTACTAAAAAATTAAGTAACTGTTACAAAAGCAAGAAAATTTTCAAATTTCGTAACACCATTTATCCCCTTTAAGTATTTGGAACAAGTTTCTCATGAAATTTTGAGCAATTTGTATGTAGAAAACCTGAATTATTTAAGTTGGAAATAGTAGAAAGTATAAAAAAACAATTGAAAATTTGTTACCTAGAGATTGAATTTGTTAAATTTCAGAAACTAATCCCATTTGAGTATCCGCCAACATGTTTATTATGAAATTTTGAGTTCTTTTTGTACATAAAATCTCAATTATTTGAATTGTATATAGTTAAAAACAGTAAAGAGAATTAAAAAAGTGTTACAGGAGATAGAACTTGTCAAATTTAAGAACACAAATCCTATCCTGGTATTGGCCAACTTGTTTCTTGTTAAATTTTTTGCAAGTTTTGTATAAAATATATCAATTATTTAAATTGTAAATAGTAAAAATTAGTAAAAAGTTAAAGTAGTAAAATAAACAGAACAAAATTTTCAAATTTCATAACAACAGTAATCCCTTTGACAATTTGCAACGACTTTCTTATGAATTTTGAGGAATTTTTATGTAGAAAACATGAATTATTTAAACTGTAAATAGTAGAAAGTAGTAAAAAACAATTGAAAAATTATTTCCTAGAGATTGAATTTTTGAAATTTCTGAAACTAATCCCATTTGAGTATCCGCCAAACTGTTTGTTATGAAATTTTGAGATCTTTTTGTACATAAAAGTTGAATTATTTGAATTGTAAATAGTTAAAAATAGTAAAAAATTAAAAAAGTTTTAGCAGGAGGTGAAATTTGTCAAATTTAAGAACACAAATCCTATACTAGTATTGGCCAACTTCTTTCTTGTGAATTTTTTTCCTATATTTATATTTAAAATTTCGATTATTTAGATCTCAAATAGTAAAAATTACTAAAAAAATTAAGTAACTGTTACAAAAGCAAGAAAATTTTCAAATTTCGTAACACCATTTATCCCCTTTAAGTATTTGGAACAAGTTTCTCATGAAATTTTGAGCAATTTGTATGTAGAAAACCTGAATTATTTAAGTTGGAAATAGTAGAAAGTATAAAAAAACAATTGAAAATTTGTTACCTAGAGATTGAATTTGTTAAATTTCAGAAACTAATCCCATTTGAGTATCCGCCAACATGTTTATTATGAAATTTTGAGTTCTTTTTGTACATAAAATCTCAATTATTTGAATTGTATATAGTTAAAAACAGTAAAGATAATTAAAAAAGTGTTACAGGAGATAGAACTTGTCAAATTTAAGAACACAAATCCTATCCTGGTATTGGCCAACTTGTTTCTTTTTAAATTTTTTGCAAGTTTTGTATAAAAAATATCAATTATTTAAATTGTAAAGAGTAAAAATTAGTAAAAAAGTAAAGTAGTGTCACAAAAAGAAGAAAATTTTCAAATTTTATAAAACCAATAATCCCTTTCAAAATGTGCAACAAGTTTCTTCTGAAATTTTGAGCAATTTTTATAAAAAAAACGTGAATTATTTAAATTGTAAATAGGTGAAAGTAGTAAAAAACAATTGAAAAATTGTTACCTAGAGATTGAATTTTTTAAATTTAGAAACAAATTGCATTTGAGTATTTACCAACCTGTTTGTTATTAAATTTTGAGATATTTTTGTACATAAAATTTTAATTACTTGAATTGTAAATAGTTAAAAATAGTAAAAAGAATTAAAAAAGGGTTACCAGGAGATGGAATTTGTCAAATTCAAGAACACTATTATCTCCTTTGACTATTTGCAACAAGTTTCTTATCAAACTTTGACCAATTTGTATGTAGAAAACATGAATTATTTAAATTGTAAATAGTAGAAAGTAGTAAAATAAATTGAAAATTTTTTACCTAGAAATATAATTTTTTAAATTTCAGAAACTAATCCCATATGAACATTCACCAACCTCTTTGTTATGAAATATTGAGATTTTTTGGTACATATAAGTTAAATTATTTGAATTGTAAATAGTTAAAAATAGTTAAAAGAATTAAAAAAGGGTTACCAGGAGATGGAATTTGTCAAATTTAAGAACACAAATCCTATCCTAGTATTGGCCAACTCGTTACTTGTTAAACTTTTTGCAATTCTTTTATATAAAATATCAATTATTTATTTTGTAAATAGTAAAAATTAGTAAAAAATTGAAGAAGTGTCACGAAAAGAATAAAATTTTAAAATTTCATCACACCAATAATCCCCTTTGACTATTTGCAACAAGTTTCTCATGAAATTTTGTGCAATTTTTATGTAGAAAACATGAAATATTTAAATTGTAAATAGTAGAAAGTAGTAAAACACCATTGAAAATTTGTTACCTAGAGATTGAATTTTATAAATTTCAGAAACTAATCCCATTTGAGTATCTGCCAACCTGTTTGTTATGAAATTTTGAGATCTTTTTGTACATATAAGTTCAATTATTTGAATTGTAAATGGTTAAAAATAGTAAAAAGAATTAAAAAATTGTTACCAGGAGATGAAATTTGTCAAATTTAAGAACACAAATCCTATCTTAGTATTGGCCAACTCGTTACCTGTGAAATTTTTAGCAATTTTTATATATAAAATATCAATTATTTAAATTGTAAAGAGTAAAAATTAGTAAAAAATTAAAAAAGAGTCACAAAAAGAAGGAAATTTTAAAATTTCATAACACTAATAATCCTCTTTGACTATTTACAACAAGTTTCTCATGAAATTTGGAGCTATTTTTATGTAGAAAACATGAATTATTTAAATTGTAAATAGTAGAAAGTAGTAAAAAACAATTGAAAATTTGTTACCTAGAGATTGAATTTTATAAATTTCAGAAATTTAATTCCATTTGAGTATCTGTCAACCTGTTTGTTATGAAATTTTGAGATCTTTTTGTACATAAAAGTTCAATTATTTAAATTGGTAATAGTTAAAAATAGTAAAAAGAATTAAAAAAGGGTTACTAGCAGATGGAATTTGTCAAATTCAAGAACAAAAATCCTATCCTAGTTTTAGTTAACTTGTTTCTTGTTAAACTTTTTGCAATTTTTTTATATAAAATACAAATTATTTAATTTGCATATAGTAAAAATTAGTAAAAAATCAAAGAAGTGTGACAAAAAGAAGAAAATTTTAAAGTTTCATAACACCAATAATCCTCTTTGACTATTTGCAACAAGTTTCTCATGAAATTTTTAGCAATTTTTATGTAGAAAACATGAATTATTTAAATTGTAAATAGTAGAAAGTAGTAAAAACCCATTGAAAATTTGTTACCTAGAGGTTGAATTTTATAAATTTCAGAAATTTAATTCCATTTGAGTATCTGCCAACCTGTTTGTTATGAAATTTTGAGCTCTTTTTGTACATATAAGTTTAATTATTTGAATTGTAAATATTTAAAAATAGTAAAAAGAATTAAAAAATTGTTACGAGGAGATGGAATTTGTCAAATTTAATAAAATAAATCCTATCCTAGTATTGACCAACTCGTTACTTGTGAAATTTTTTGCAATATTTATATATAAAATATAAATTATTTAAATTGTAAAGAGTAAAAAATAGTAAAAAATTAAAAAAGTGTCACAAAAAGAAGACAATTTTCAAATTTCATAACACCAATAATTCCTTTGACAATTTGCAACAAGTTTCTTCTGAAATTTTGAGCAATTTTTATGAAAAAAACATGATTTATTTAAATTGTAAATAGTAGAAAGTAGTAAAAAACAATTGAAAACTTGTTACCTAGAGATTGAATTTTATAAATTTATAAACAAATTGCATTTGAGTATCCACGAACCTGTTTGTAATGAAATTTTGAGATATTTTTGAACATAAAATTTTAATTACTTGAATTATAAATAGTTAAAAATAGTAAAAAGAATTAAAAAAGGGTTACCAGGAGATGGGATTTGTCAAATTCAAGAACACAAATCCTATCCTAGTATTTGTTAAATTATTTCTTTTTAAACTTTTTGCAATTTTTTCATATAAAATATCAATTACTTAATTTGTATATAGTAAAAATTAGTAAAAAATTAAAGAAGTGTGACAAAAAGAAAAAAATTTTAAAATTTCATAACACCAATAATCCTCTTTGACTATTTGCAACAAGTTTCTCATGAAATTTTGAGCAATTTTTATGTAGGAAACATGAATTATTTAAATTGTAAATACTAGAACGTAGTAAAAAACCATTGAAAATTTGTTACCTAGAGATTGAATTTTATAAATTTCAGAAACTAATCCCATTTGAGTATTTGCCAACCTGTTTGTTATGAAATTTTGAGATCTTTTTGTACATATAAGTTCAATTATTTGAATTGTAAATAGTTAAAAATAGTAAAAAGAATTAAAAAATTGTTACCAGGAAATGAAATTTGTCAAATTTAAGAACACAAATCCTATCTTAGTATTGGCCAACTCGTTACCTGTGAAATTTTTAGCAATTTTTATATATAAAATATCAATTATATAAATTGTAAAGAGTAAAAATTAGTAAAAAATTAAAAAAAAGTCACAAAAAGAAGGAAATTTTAAAATTTCATAACACTAATAATCCTCTTTGACTATTTGCAACATGTTTCTCATGAAATTTTTAGCAATTTTTATGTAGAAAACATGAATTATTTAAATTGTAAATAATACAAAGTAGTAAAAACCCATTGAAAATTTGTTACCTCGAGATTGAATTTTATAAATTTCAGAAATTTAATTCCATTTGAGTATCTGTCAACCTGTTTGTTATGAAATTTTGAGATCTTTTTGTACATAAAAGTTCAATTATTTGAATTGTAAATAGTTAAAAATAGTAAAAAGAATTAAAAAATTGTTACCAGGAGTTGGAATTTGTCAAATTTAAGAACACAAATCTTATCCTAGTATTGGCCAACTCGTTACTTGTGAATTTTTTTGCAATTTTTATATATAAAATATCAATTATTTAAGTTGTAAAGAGTTAAAATTAGTAAAAAATTAAAAAAGTGTCACAAAAAGAAGAAAATTTCAAAATTTATAACACCAATAATCCCTTTGACAATTTGCAACAAGTTTCTTATGAAACTTTGACCAATCTGTGTGTAGAAAAGTATAAAATAAATTGAAAAATTTTTACCTAGAAATTTAATTTTTTAAATTTCAGAAACTAATCCCATTTGAGTATTCGCCAACCTGTTTGTTATGAAATATTGAGATTTTTTGGTACATTCAATTTCAATTATTTGAATTGAAGATAGTTAAAAAGTAGTAAAAAGAATTAAAAAACAGGAGATGAAATTTGTCAAATTTAAGAACACAAATGCAATCCCAGTATTTGCCAACTTGTTTCTTATTAAATTTTTTGCAATTTTTTTATATAAAATATCAATTATTTAATTTGTAAATAGTAAAAATTAGTAAAAAATTAAAGAAGTGTGACAAAAAGAAGAAAATTTTCAAATTTCATAACACCAATAATCCCTTTGACAATTTGCAACAAGTTTCTTCTGAAATTTTGAGCAATTTTTTTGAAAAAAACATGATTTATTTAAATTGTAAATAGTAGAAAGTAGTAAAAAACAATTGAAAAATTGTTACCTAGAGATTGAATGTTTTAAATTTAGAAACAAATTGCATTTGAGTATCCACAAACCTGTTTGTTATGAAATTTTGAGAACTTTTTGTACATAAAAGATCAATTATTTAAATTGTAAATAGTTAAAAATAGTAAAAAGAATTAAAAAAGGGTTACCTGGAGATGGAATTTGTCAAATTTAAGAACACAAATCCTATCCTAGTATTGGCCAACTCGTTACTTGCGAAATTTTTAGCAATTTTTATATATAAAATATCAATTATTTAAATTGTAAATAGTAAAAATTAGTAAACAATTAAATAAGTGTCACAAAAAGAAGAAAATTTTCAAATTTGATAACACCAATATTCCCTTTGACAATTTGCAACAAGTTTCTTCTGAAATTTTGAGCAATTTTTATGAAAAAAACATGATTTATTTAAATTGTAAATAGTAGAAAGTAGTAAAAAACAATTGAAAAATATTTACCTAGAGATTGAATTTTTATAATTTAGAAACAAATTGCATTTGATTATCCGCGAACCTGTTTGTTATGAAATTTTGAGATATTTTTGTACATAAAATTTTAATAACTTGAATTGTAAATAGTTAAAAATAGTAAAAAGAATTAAAAAAGGGTTACCAGGAGATGGAATTTGTCAAATTCAATAACAGAAGTCCTGTCCTCGTATTGGTTAACTTGTTTCTTGTTAAACTTTTTGAAATTTTTTTATATAAAATATCAATTATTTAATTTGTATATAGTAAAAATTATGAAACAATTAAATAAGTGTGACAAAAAGAAGAAAATTTTCAAATTTCATAACACCAATAATCCTCTTTGACTATTTGCAACAAGTTTCTCATGAAATTTTGAACAATTTTTATGTAGAAAACATGAATTATTTAAATTGTAAATAGTAGAAAGTAGTAAAAAACCATTGAAAATTTGTTACCTAGAGATTGAATTTTATAAATTTCAGAAACTAATCCCATTTGAGTATCTGCCAACTTGTTTGTTATGAAATTTTGAGATCTTTTTGTACATAAAAGTTCAATTATTTGAATTGTAAACAGTTAAAAATAGTAAAAGGAATTAAAAAATTGTTACCAGGAGATGGAATTTTTCAAATTTAGGAACACAAATCCTGTCCTAGTATTGGCCAACTCATTACTTGTGAAATTTTTTGCAATTTTTATATATAAAATATCAATTATTTAAATTGTAAAGAGTTAAAATTAGTAAAAAATTAAAAAAGTGTCACAAAAAGAAGAAAATTTTCAAATTTCATAACACCAATAATCCCTTTTACAATTTGCAACAAGTTTCTTATGAAATTTTGAGCAATTTTTATGAAAAAAACATGATTTATTTAACTTGTAAATAGTAGAAAGTAGTAAAAAACAATTGAAAAATTGTTACCGAGAGATTGAATTTTTTAAATTTAGAAACGAATTTCATTTGAGTATCCGCGAACCTGTTTGTTTTGAAATTTGAGATCTTTTTGTACATATAAGTTCAATTATTTGAATTGTAAATAGTTAAAAATAGTAAAAAGAATTACAAAATTGTTACCAGGAGATTAAATTTGTCAAATTTAAGAACACAAATCCTATCCTAGTATTGGCCAACTCGTTATTTGTGAAACTTTTTGCAATTTTTATATATAAAATATCAATTATTTAAATTGTAAAGAGTTAAAATTAGTAAAAAACTAAAAAAGTGTGATAAAGGATTATCTTGTTCCTTTTTAAGATGATTGAATATGGTGTGAGTTGATTAAGAAATCTAAGTGAAATCCCAACTGGACATTAAGATAGCAAGCTATCTAGATGTGAAGGTTCCTTTCACAAAGCTCAAGAAAAGAAGATGATGGATTGATTCAAAACAAAAAGGAAATGGAAAACACATAAACCATAGAAAACCAAGAAAAATTAAAGGAAGAAGAAAACATAAAATGGAAAGAAAAGAAATGGTAAAAAATATGAGAAGCACGCCACTACAAGGCTAAGCTAGAAGCCATGGCAACCTTGAAGATGAGTGGATGTGTGCCGCCACTTGCTATGCAAGATAAGGCTTAAAAGTATTCACTCCCAAGGGAGGAAACTCTCACAAATGGTTGAGACACAAGAGTGTTTTTACTTCAAAATGTTCAACCCTTTTACATGTCTAGGAGCACCCCTTATATAGAAGAGTTTAGGGGCCTCTAAGAAAATAAAAGATACATAAGGATGTCTCTACAAAAACCTAACCCTAGCTTCTCGAAACTAGGTCAAATAAGGTTACAAAAAATGAGAGACAAAAGAGCTAACTATGGTGTGTGCAAGGCTAAGTTCGTTCTAGCCCAAAAGGAGACAAAGAATGTGTCTCATATGTCTCCAAAATGTGGCCAAAGTGTGCTAAAAACAAAGGAGACCAAAGGTACATAGGTACACTTGTTTTATGCCTTTTACTTTATGCTTTATGCCTTTGCTTTACTCTCTCCTCCACATCATTTATGCTCCCCAATCATCATGCGCCACCTAGCATTGCTTTCTTACTCCTAATTAACCTACAAAGCAAATAAACATAGATTAACATGTTGGCTTAAGTCAAGTCAACTATAGTGAACAAGTCAAACCTAGTCAAAGGTCAACAAGTCAACTAAAGTTGATTCAACTAAGTCAACTTAGGGAATCAAAAATAGCAAAGACAAATGAAAGGGATGAAGGATTAGTGAACTTCCTTTCTAAACATGCTTAGTCTTCTTAAGCATTTGCCTCCATCCTTGGTTGGGGTCAATCCTTCATCATCCTCCCCTCCTTGGAGAGAATTTGACCACAAATTCTTTAAGCCTTTGTAGATGGAGCTTGACTTGATTTGGGGTAGGATTTGCGCCTCCCTTTTATGAGCTCTTGTTCCATCCTTTCTAAGGGTATTACCCCTAGCTTTGGTTAGGCCATCTTTATTTTCTAGACTATTCTTCCTCTCTTGCTTGTACTTTGGGCCTTCCTTTTTGGCTTGGGAAGAGAAGGAAGGGTGATGTACATCTTGCTTTGGAAGAATTTTTTTGTAGGCAAGTAACACCTTGGTGAAAGCTTGCCCCTTTTCTTTTTCTTCTTTATCTTTTCTTATTATATTTCTATCCTTATTAACTTCTTGAGGTGATAGAGGTAGTAAAGTGGTCTTTTTCCCATTTATGAAGAAAATGTATTGGTTGGTATGGCCATCATGTAAAGTTTGTTTATCAAATTGCCATGGCCTACCTAGTAAGATATGTGTGACTTCCATGGGAACAACATCACATAGCACCTCATCTTTGTAGCTTCCTATAGAGAAGTTAATTAGGACTTGTTTATTGACATCTATTTCTCCCTCTTTACTTATCCAAGCAAGCTTGTAGGACTTAGCATGGGGAATGGTCTCTAAGCAAAGCTTTTCCACCAACCTTGTGCTAGCTACATTGGTACTACTTCCTCCATCAATAATTAGAGAGCAAACCCATTTGTTAATTTTGCATCTAGATTGAAAATTTTTTTCTCTTTGAGTTGGCTCAAGCTCACTTTGATCTTGACCTATCATGCGCCTTAATAACATAGGGTCTTTCTCAAAAATTTTAGTTTTAGTAGAGGAAGAAGATTCTTTTGAAAGAGAATGGGGAGATGAGTGTTCACTTTCAATATCATTACTCTTCTTTAAGATCATGGTCCTTTTAGTTGAATAATTTAAAGCAATGTGATTATAACCCAAACATTTAATGGAACTTGATCTTTGAGAAGTGGAATGGTGAATGTGATCACTTGGTGACTTACTTTTACTTGGTGGTTCTTGATGAGAGTTAGAAGGGAACTTATCATGTTTCTTTTTATCCTTTCCCTTCCATGAGTGACTAAAGTAGTGGTTGGGTGAGTAACTCTTCCTTGCCCTTCTTTTTCTTTTCAATTGAATTTCAATCCCAAGGGCAAGTGTGAAAACATTTTCAAGAGTGGAGTACTCATACAACTCTACTTGGTCTTGTATGTCTCTCCTAAGACCACTCACAAATCTTTTTATTTTCTCTTTGTTAGTTTCTTTTATTTCAAACCCTACGCATTTGAGACTCTAATTCTTTAAAGTACTCACTCACACTCATAGAACCTTGGTGAAGCCTTTGGAGCTTCAAAAGAAGTTCCTTCCTATAGGAGGGAGGAACAAATATAGCGCGCATAAGAGATTTAATGTCCATCCAAGAAGCCGCGGGTGGCCCTTGGTCATAATTCTTACAAACTTTATGCCACCAAGTATTGGCATACTCCAAAAATCCTAAAACTACTAGATCAACTTGTGCTTGATCCTTTACATGATTTTCATTGAATATTTGATCAACTTTAGCTTCCCAATCAAGGAAGATTTTGGGATCACTTCGACCATAGAACTTAGGAATCTATAGAGTTTGCTTCTCTTGTGATGGGTTGCACCTAAAATGCCCTCTTTTCCTAGGCTCTCTTTCTTTCTCCCTAGCTTCAAGCCTTTGAATGTGCTCTTGGATTCTTAGGTCACTTTGCTCCTTGTCTTTTCTCAATTGTTCAAAGGCCTCCTTCCTAGACAACTCCAAATCCCGAAGCAATCTCATCAATGTATTGTTTTTGTTTAGTGTAAGTGCATTTGATGAACTTGCCATGATTCTTACAACAAAAACACTCAAATCGGAGACAAAATAAATGGATTAGAGGTTAGACAACATGAAAGCTGAGACCAAATCCAACCCAAAATGTAACCCAAGTGTTTAGATCACTCTCCCAAAGTAACAAGGCAAGGCTAGCACTCAAAATCCACCAAAGGAGTGAAGCAAACACTTTTCAAAACTTGTTCAAAACCTTTCAAATGCAATA
Organism: Vigna unguiculata; assembly: GCF_037176805.1. NCBI lineage: Eukaryota > Viridiplantae > Streptophyta > Magnoliopsida > Fabales > Fabaceae > Vigna > Vigna unguiculata. The sequence goes on from NC_140801.1 coordinate 24,249,707, forward strand.
CAAGTGATTCGGCCACAACATCCCAAGAGTTTCAAGAAAAGAAAACTACTAAGACAAAACAAAGAATACCTAGTGACAAGCATAAAAACAAGGAAAGCTAAACTCTAAAGAAGAAAAGTTTGAGACAAAACTTTTAACAAGACTAAAACAATGAAAAGCACTTTTAAAGACTCTATGGAAAGCATTTGAACAAGCCAAGATTATACCTCAAATCATGCATACACCATGAAAGATCATAACCAAGTCAAAACATGGAACTAATTTGCCAATATCACTAAAAATCCAAGTATAAAATTTGGTAGCATAACACCTAGTAAAAATTGCCAAATGGATTCACCAAGCATTGTAAAAGCTCTCGGCCAAACTGTTTTTGGTCTTGAAAACACTTTTTCTTTTCAAAACTAGGTACTTAAAATGATGAGAAGGATGTTTTAGAGTGTCTTGAACACTTAGTTCCTTAAAATTAGGTCAAAATCAATTTCAAGGAGCATACAACAACACAAGGCATAGATCTCATGCAATAGTTCAAAAACTTAGAAACAAGAACAAGAAAATTCAAAGAAGCATATGACAAGAGACTCAAGCAAAAGTTAGACACATTTAAAGACTCAACATGACATACACAAAGACACAAACATGTAGCTATCATGCATTTAAACTCATGGATTTGAGGCTCAAAGACTAAGCATCAAAAGACAAGTTATCCAACCACATTTAGGAGCAAAAGAATCACAAAACCGAAGCCAAAAGTGCCACAACATAACCTGAAAACGTTGTTTTTCGTATTTTCGGCAGCTCTGACCTTTGTTCACTCATTTGATCATAACTCTCTCCATAGAACTCCAAATGCGTTAATTCGTTTTTTGTTGGAAACTAGACTCACAGAGCTTTCTTTTGATATAAAGAACGTTACTTTTGGAGCACTGAGCTAGCTGCAGTATTTTTTTCAAAAACGCACACGTTGCTGCCAGCACTGTTTTTATGTGGACCATTCAAATATAGCTACACAAGACAAGGTTAGAACATGAAACCATCATATTCAAGGACAACCAAAGCTCTAGATACCAAATGATGAAGGATTATCTTGTTTTCTTTTAGAGTTATGAATATGGTGAAGTTATTTAAGAAAGCTTTTTGAAAATTCCCACTGGACATTAAGATAGCAAGCTATCTAGATGTGAAGGTTCATTTCTCAAGCTCATAAAAGGAAGAAGAGAGTTGGATTCAAGCTTAAACTCACACGACATTACCAACACTTAAAGAACCAAAATGAAAGAAGAAACATTAAAAATGGAAATCATAGAAGATGAAGCATGGAAGAAGCACGCCACTCATAGGGGGGGATCTAAGCCAACCAAGCCCTTGAGATGAGTGATGGTGCCGCCACTTGCAAGCAAGATAAGGCAAAGGTGAGTTCACTTCTAGTAAGGAGAGCTCACGAAAATTTAAAGGTTGAAACACAATAGTTTAGAAACAAAATGATCAACCCTTTTACAAGACAAGGAGCACCCTTTAAATAGGAGTTCATAGGGGTCCTTTAGCAAATACAAAAACATGAAAAAGGATTAACTAGCAAACCCTAAACCTAATGTGAGAGTGAGTCTTGGCCAAGTGAAGGGAGATGATTGGTGGAGGCATTCCCATGAGGATTCTAGGCCAAAAGAGGAAGGAGACCAAGTGACCTTCTAAGGCATAAACCACAAAGGCAAAAGGAGACAAGGTACATGTCTACTTTTGCTTTTGCTTTTTGCTTTTTGCTTTCCTCTCTCTTCCACTTCATCCAAGTGCTCCAATCACCAAGTGCCACCTAGCCATGCTCTACTTTCTCTTAATTACCTACAAAACAAGACAAACAAGGATTAGCATGTTGGTTTAAGTTAATCTAATCTTGGTCAAAGGTCAACTTTGGATCAAAGTCAACAAATCAACCAAAATAAGTCAACTAGAAACCAACTTAGGAAATTCAAACTAAAGTAATGCAAAACAAAGATAAAGGTGATGGAATAGAAGACTACCCTCTAGACATGCTTCTAGTGATCCTTCTTGAGGGAGCTTCTAAGGAGGTGATCACACATTCATCAAAGTGTCACAAAAAGAAGAAAATTTTCAAATTTCATAACACCAATAATCCCTTTAACAATTTGCAACAAGTTTCTTCTGAAATTTTGAGCAATTTTATGAAAAAAAACAGTATTTATTTAAATTGTAAATAGTAGAAAGTAGTAAAAAACAATTGAAAAATTGTTACCTAGAGATTGAATTTTTTAAATGTAGAAATAAATTGCATTTGATTATCCGCGAACTTGTTTGTTATGAAATTTTGAGATATTTTTGTACATAAAATTTTAATTACTTGAATTGTAAATAGTTAAAAATAGTAAAAAGAATTAAAAAAGGGTTACCAGGAGATGGAATTTGTCAAATTAAAGAACACAAATCCTATCCTAGTATTGGTTAACTTGTTTCTTGTTAAACTTTTTGCAATTTTTTTATATAAAATATCAATTATTTAATTTGTATATAGTAAAAATTAGTCGAAAATGAAAGAAGTGTGACAAAAAGAAGAAAATTTTCAAATTTCATAACACCAATAATCCTCTTTGACTATTTGCAACAAGTTTCTCATGAAATTTTGAGCAATTTTTATGTGGAAAACATGAATTATTTAAATTGTAAATAGTAGAAAGTAGTAACAAACCATTGAAAATTTGTTACCTAGAGATTGAATTTTATAAATTTTAGAAACTAATCCGATTTGAGTATCTGCCAACCTGTTTGTTATGAAATTTTGAGATCTTTTTGTACATAAAAGTTCAATTATTTGAATTGTAAATAGTTAAAAATAGTAAAAGGAATTAAAAAATATTTACCAGGAGATGGAATTTGTCAAATTTAAGAACACAAATCCTATCCTAGTATTGGCCAACTCGTTACTTGTGAAATTTTTTGCAATTTTTACATATAAAATATAAATTATTTAAATTGTAAAGAGTAAAAATTAGTAAAAAATTAAAAAAAGTGTCACAAAAAGAAGAAAATTTTCAAATTCTATAACACCAACAATCCCTTTGACAATTTGCAACAAGTTTCTTCTGAAATTTTGATCAATCTTTATGAAAAAAACATGATTTATTTAAATTGTAAATAGTAGAAAGTAGTAAAAAACAATTGAAAAATTGTTACCTAGAGATTGAATTTTTTAAATTTAGAAACAAATTGCATTTGAGTATCCGCAAACCTGTTTGTTATGAAATTTTGAGATATTTTTGTACATAAAATTTTAATTACTTGAATTGTAAATAGTTAAAAATAGTAAAAAGAATTAAAGAAGGGTTACCAGGAGAAGGAATTTGCGAAACTCAAGAACACAAATCCTATCCTAGTATTGGTTAACTTGTTTCTTCTTAAACTTTTTGCAATTTTTTTATATAAAATATCAATTATTTAATTTGTATATAGTGGAAATAAGTAAAAAATTAAAGATGTGTGACAAAAAGAAGAAAATTTTCAAATTTCATAACACCAATAATCCTCTTTGACTATTTGCAACAAGTTTCTCATGAAATTTTGAGCATTTTTTATGTAGAAAACATGAATTATTTAAATTGTAAATAGTAGAAAGTAGTAAAAAACAATTGAGAATTTGTTACCTAGAGATTGAATTTTATAAATTTTAGAAACTAATCCCATTTGAGTATCTGTCAACCTGTTTGTGATGAAATTTTGAGATCTTTTTGCACATATAAGTTCAATTATTTGAATTGTAAATAGTTAAAAATAGTAAAAGGAATTAAAAAATATTTACCAGGAGATGGAATTTGTCAAATTTAAGAACACAAATCCTATCCTAGTATTGGCCAACTCGTTACTTGTGAAATTTTTTGCAATTTTTACATATAAAATATCAATTATTTAAATTGTAAAGAGTAAAAATTAGTAAAAAATTAAAAAAAGTGTCACAAAAAGAAGAAAATTTTCAAATTCTATAACACCAACAATCCCTTTGACAATTTGCAACAAGTTTCTTCTGAAATTTTGATCAATCTTTATGAAAAAAACATGATTTATTTAAATTGTAAATAGTAGAAAGTAGTAAAAAACAATTGAAAAATTGTTACCTAGAGATTGAATTTTTTAAATTTAGAAACAAATTGCATTTGAGTATCCGCAAACCTGTTTGTTATGAAATTTTGAGATATTTTTGTACATAAAATTTTAATTACTTGAATTGTAAATAGTTAAAAATAGTAAAAAGAATTAAAAAAGGGTTACCAGGAGATGGAATTTGTCAAATTTAAGAACACAAATCCTATCATAGTATTGGCCAACTCGTTACTTGTGAAATTTTTTACAATTTATATATATAAAATATCAATTATTTAATTTGTATATAGTAAAAATTAGTAAAAAATTAAAGAAGTGTGACAAAAAGAAGAAAATTTTCAAATATCATAACACCAAGAATCCTCTTTGACTATTTGCAACAAGTTTCTCATGAAATTTTGAGCAATTTTTATGTACAAAACATGAATTATTTAAATTGTAAATAGTAGAAAGTAGTAAAAAACCATTGAAAATTTGTTACCTAGAGATTGAATTTTATAAATTTCAGAAACTAATCCCATTTGAGTATCTGCCAACCTGTTTGTTATGAAATTTTGAGATCTTTTTTTACATATAAGTTCAACTATTTGAATTGTAAATAGTTAAAAATAGTAAAAAGAATTAAAAAATTGTTACCCGGAGATGGAATTTGTCAAATTTAAGAACACAAATCCTATCCTAGTATTGGCCAACTCGTTACTTGCGAAATTTTTAGCAATTCTTATATATAAAATATCAATTATTTAAATTGTAAAGAGTTAAAATTAGTAAAAAATTAAAAAAGTTTCACAAAAAGAAGAAAATTTTCAAATTTCATAATACCAACTAGCATGAGACCCGAGCGTACGCACGGGTCGTGTTTTTGGTTGTTAAAATTTTTGTTTAGAAAACAGATTTTAATATTATTATCAATAAATCAATAATTTAATTTAAAAGTTATAGATGTTATAATTGTCAATTTAGATATATTCAAACGATAAATTCATCTAACAATGATATAATTATATATTTATGTATAATTAATTATTGTTATGTATTATGTGTTATATGTTATGTGTTTTTGAGTAATTTGGAATAATCAATTTGTGATGACATAGATTGTTATTTTGTTTAGATTAAGAAATGTCAGTATGATGTTTTTTAGAAGTTTAATTACAAAACATTGTTTGTAATAATAAGTTTAGAGTTTTAGTCAAGATTAAAGAGTAAAAAATAGGTGTTAATTTTTTTTGTTTTGGATTTTCTTGTTAGATTTCAAAGTTATTTAAAATATATTTGAAATAACTTAATCATGTTTTTTTTATATTTTTAATATTTAAAACAGATTTTATTGTTAATATATATAAATTAGTGATTTGAATAATTATTATTGTTATTGGTTTAATTATTTAAATATTATTCTTATTTAATGATTAATTATTCACCCAACTATAAATTTTGTAAATAAAAGAACACATAGTGGGATAATCCTGACAAAATTTTTCAGATATAGATACTTTATTTCAATCCACACCTCTTGAACCGACATAGTTGGAACACTTTTATTGTATTTGAATTTTTTTATTTTTAATCTTAATTTATATTAAAATTAATGTAATATTCTTATATTCAAATAAATAATTATGAGTAATTTTTATATATAAATTTTAATGATATGAGAAAAAGATAAGTAATTAATTATGAGTACTTTTTATATAATATATTAAATAAAATTAAAATTTATAATTAAATTTCTAAATTATAAATTATATTAAAATGAAAGGTATTATATGGATTGTTGTTAAATTAAAATGTAGGTATATTATACAATATAACATAAAATTGATGTTTAAATTTTTCAAAAGAAGCATATTTATAGATATAAACCTATAAACAATTTAAAACATTGAAGAAGCATTTGTTTAATAATAATAATAATAATAATAATAATATCAATAACAATAATAATAAAAATATTAATAATATTAACTTTACTAAAACTACAAATATTAATAATAATACTATTACTATGATTAATTGAAATAATATTCTAATACAAATAGTGCTAAGACTAATAATCTATAACAATATATAAAGGGGATTCTCCTTTTTGTGTCCACCTTTAAAAATACTAATTTTACCCTTTAAATATAATAATTTATTAAATTTTTAAAAATTGACTGTTATTTTTACAAATATTTTATAAAATCAGCTATTTCTGCTTCTTCTCCACTTCTTTATTTATTAATGGTTATTCTTTCATCTGTTTTGATATATTTCATTTTATTTTTAATAAATATAATTTTAGGTTATTTATTAACTTAATAATATTATAATATTATCACCTACTAATATAATTTCATATTTATTTACACAAACACAGTAACGTTGTGTTTACGCTGGTTAAAAGAGAATTACGTTATGTTATTTTAATAAGTAATATATTTATGGCTGTTTTATTTTTATGAAAAACACTAATCTGTATAGTTAATAAAATATTATAATAAAATTTAACAAAATATTATATTATCACGCTTTATCTATTAAATGCATAATTTATAATATCTTACATAGTATATATCCAGTACCAGATTCTGTTGTATGATTCCATTTATTAGAAGCCAAAAGTACATATTTTAATAATTAATTTATAAAATTTAAAATATCTCAAAGTTGGACAATAAAAATATAAAAGTGGTATAAATAATGAATGTTGAAAATAATGCACAAAATTTGTACCTCGTAATGAAAACATGCCCCAAAATTTTGAGGAACCACAAAGAAGTGATGTGCCCCCTATGTTAGCCTTCAATAAGGTCAGTTGGAAGAAATAAGCTTTATGGCACTTCTTATCATTTGTGGTCATTGTATACAGGGGTATAAAACCTCTTCTAGATTAAAGTTTCAACAGGGCCAGATAAGAGAAACCGGTGATTAAAGATTTTAGTTGCAAACATATGGTTGAGGCATCTTGGATCTTTTTGCAGAATTTTCTTATTATACTTACTTGGAAGTTCATATACAAAAACCTCACCACGGGATTATCTTCCAATACATCATCAGCACTACCTGCAGTTGGTTTAACCACAACATGCTTATAACCTCACAAATTTAAAAAGTGTATTAGATTTCAATATATCTCTAGAAATATAATTGTTTAATATAATTAATTGAGAAAGTACAAATAAAACTCTGACCGTGTATAATTGCATATATGAAGCAGCATAAATCTAGATACTGAATAAGAGCTTAGTTTATAAGTTTCATTAAACCATGTGGTTTCAAACTATTTTAATCCAACACACATAAAACATGAGAAAATATGACCAAATCAATTGAAAAGCCTCACATTCAACTACCACATATTTCCAGCTTATTTATTCAAAGAAAATAGTTAGTTGCATTTTATGGCCAACCCTTTTATTTTAATCCCATTTCTGGATGAAATCCACTATGGTTTACCATGCTAAATTCTCTCTCCCTATAGCAATTACCTAAGATTTAAATAGACATCGTTAACCTGCTTCACATTTTATTTATTTCTTATTATTGGTGTAGGATATTCATTAAATAGTAAATATTCACAGTTTTGAAATATTCTCATTTAAAACACAACACTTTTAGTTTCAAGTATACTGCATAATTGCCCATTGATCTTTATTTATACCTCTCTTCTCTTATTTGATCTCCTTCCCAAACCCCAAACCCAAACAAATCCTTCCTTAAGAGTTACAGATGCATTGAAATGAGGAAATGTTCTAGCCACGTAATCTAAAAAGTAAGCTTTTTGCCACAAATGCAAACAACAATATCCAAGAGGCCTTTCTACTTCAAGTGGTATTTTTTGATTCCAATATATTTTATTGAAGTAAATATTAATAAAAATAAATGTTTAGCACAAATTTTGGCAGCAAGTAGAAGAAAGTTTTCCTGCTCTCTCCAAGCACGAAAAAAAAAATTGAAGCCTTGTCTACCAATTTTACAAAAAGTTTCCATACTACATTTCAAAAACTGAAAAAGTAAGGACCAGTGTTGTACCTATGAAAAAAATTGTCAGCGAGAATTATTTCCTCTGTCTCCTTGAACTTCTTTCTAACATCCAAATTTAGGTCCTCGAGCTTTGAGCAGGGCTCAAACTCATTTGCAATATCCCTCACCGTACTAATGATAATAAAATAAGCAGTACATTATAAAGATACATAATGGATATTTTAAGTCATACATTACGAAGACAAAATTGATAATATAAATCATATGCAATATCCCTCATCTTCCTGAAAAATGTTTGTGCAAATATAATGACTATTTCACTCTTCACCGAATACAATACAATACCTTTTTCTTAGATGGTATAGCTACCCCATTTGTTGCATTAGATGACCCCGTCCTATAATGAGTACTTGAAATATCAGATCCATCAAACAGAAAGAAGAAAAGAAGAACAACCAAGAAGCAACTAAAAAGTTAATAAATTAAATAAATAGAAAGAAAAGTACATTCATCAAATGAAACAATAAATCGTAACATGTACCTTCTATGTGCTATTTTAACAACAAACACCATCTCCCCAGCATTTCAAACGGCTACAGAAAAAGAAAAAATAAGCACACAGATAAATGAAACGCCTTTTCTTGAAGAGACATAAAAAAAAGGTTTTCTGCAAAGATCAAACATTTGAAAGCAAAATACATAAAACCCAAACCAAGATATGATATAGTTGTAAAATTGTAAAATGGTAAAGACAGAATTGGGAGACATGAAGCATAGAGAACAACACCATCAAGAAAAACATGTACAAAAATCAAGACAGAAACATAGACATCTTCATTTCAGTCATACTTTTTCTTCAATCCACAACCATACACATTACAAAAAATCTTACCCTTTATTCAATCTACAACCATAGACATCGAAAAAGCAACTAAACACACAATAATGATATTAAAAACAAAAAATAGTAAATATACTTCATGAAAACAAAAGGTTTAGGTTTTTCTTCAAAACAATGAAAAAACAAAAGGTTTAGGCTTTTCTTCAAAACAATGAAAAAAGAAGTAGAAAACAAAAGTAGAAGAAGACCATGAAGGAGGAGAAAGAAAACTCAAGCTACTGACTTTAACCAACTATTAAAATGTACTAATCCAGAGGACACCATCTTCATCACAAGAAACCTAAAAAAAAAAATAAACCTTTCATGAAAAAAAGAAGAAGGAACACATAAGAATTAAAAGAAAAATAAATAACACCATAAAAAATAACAGAGAAATCTGAACATAGCTTTCAATAAATACTAACCCACTGCTACAACATATTTAACAGAAAAAAAATTACAGAAACATAACCTTTTATAAAGAAGAAGGACCACAAAAGAAGTAAAAAAAATAGCACAATGAAGAACAACAAACAAATCTCAACAACAAACCACAAATAGACGAAAAAAAGAAAAGAAAAGAAGACCACCAACAATAACATCATCATCCTCAGTCATTCTATTTGTTCAAAAATACTTTCTAAAAACGAAAACTTGAACCTTTTCTTCAACCCACAATAATAGATGTATCAAGTATAAAAAAAATAAATACAACAACACCATCAACAACAACAAAACATGTTCAAGATTTTGTTAAAAATAACTTCTAAATATAAAAACATCAGTGTTTTCTTCAAAACGAAACACATTGCAAAAATTAAATCTTTCACGAAGTAAAAAAAAACAGAACAACAACAACAACAAACACAACAACAACAAACAGAACAAAAAAAAAACTTAAGTTGGTATGAGGAAAAAGAAAGAAGAAGGATTGAAGAAGAAGGAATACGGAAGAAGAAAAAAAGAAATTACCTCGACGAAGTTGATTGCCTTGGAGAAGAAGATCCTACCGATTGCCTTGCAAAAATTAAATCTTTCACAAAGTAAAAAAAAATAACAGAGTAAGAAGAAGAAAGAAAAAAGATCCTTGAAGAAAAAAGAATAAATTAAGAAATAGAAAAAAAAATTACCTACACCAATCAAAACTTCTGTCAACCTTCAACAAAAATAAATAGAAAAAAAAACTTAAGTTGGTATGAGGAAGAAGGAAGAAGAAGGATTGAAGAAGAAGAAGAAGAAGAAAAACAGAAGAAGAAGAAGAAGAAGAAGGAAAATGAAAGAAGAAAAAAAAATTACCTCAACGAAGTTGATTGCTTGGGAGAAGAAAACCCTACCGTCAACATTCAACAACAACAAACTGGAAATTAAAAACAAAACGAAAACCTAACTTGATATGAAGAAGAAGAAAGAAGAAGGATTGAAGAAGAAGAAAAAAAGCTAACCTCGAGTAAGCTGATTGCTTTGGAGAAGAATGATGCTGCTGTCTGACAACGTCAATCAATATTTAAAAAAGACGTTCGAACCGCGAAAACACAACAACATCAAAAAGACAAAAATACCCTCAATTTTAACCATGTGTCAATAAATTAAAATGTCTATTTCAGTAATTTACCTACACTAAGAATTTCTTAGATATATAGTAGATAATCCCTTTGACAATTTGCAACAAGTTTCTTCTGAAATTTTGAGCAATTTTTTTGAAAAAAACATGATTTATTTAAATTGTAAATAGTAGAAAGTAGTAAAAAACAATTGAAAAATTGTTACCTAGATATTGAATTTTTTAAATTTAGAAACAAATTGCATTTCAGTATCCACGAACCTGTTTGTTATGAAATTTTGAGAACTTTTTGTACATAAAAGATCAATTATTTGAATTGTAAATAGTTAAAAATAGTAAAAAGAATTAAAAAAATGTTACCTGGAGATGGAATTTGTCAAATTTAAGAACACAAATCCTATCCTAGTATTGGCCAACTCGTTACTTGCGAAATCTTTAGCAATTTTTATATATAAAATATCAATTATTTAAATTGTAAAGAATTAAAATTAGTAAAAAATTAAAAAAGTGTCACGAAAAGAAGAAAATTTTCAAATTTCATAACATCAATAATCCCTTTGACAATTTGCAACAACTTTCTTCTGAAATTTTGAGCAATTTTTATGAAAAAAACATGACTTATTTAAATTGTAAATAGTAGAAAGTAGTAAAAAACAATTGAAAAATTGTTACCTAGAGATTGAATTTTTTAAATTTAGAAACAAATTGCATTTCAGTATCCACGAACCTGTTTGTTATGGAATTTTGAGAACTTTTTGTACATAAAAGATCAATTATTTGAATTGTAAATAGTTAAAAATAGTAAAAAGAATTAAAAAAGGGTTACCAGGAGATGGAATTTGTCAAATTTAAGAACACAAATCCTATCCTAGTATTGGTTAACTTGTTTCTTATTAAAATTTTTGCAATTTTTTTATTAAAATATCAATTATTTAATTTGTATATAGTAAAAATTAGTAAAAACCTCTTAAAGAACTGTGACAAAAAGAAGAAAATTTTCAAATTTCATAACACCAACAATCCTCTTTGACTATTTGCAACAAGTTTCTCATGAAATTTTGAGCAATTTTTATGTAGAAAACATGAATTATTTAAATTGTCAATAGTAGAAAGTATTAAAAAACAATTGAAAATTTGTTACCTAGAGATTGAATTTTATAAATTTTAGAAACTAATCCCATTTGAGTATCTGCCAACCTGTTTGTTATGGAATTTTGAGATCTTTTTTTACATAAAAGTTCAATTATTTGAATTGTAAATAGTTAAAAATAGTAAAAGTAATTAAAAAATTGTTACTAGGAGATGGGATTTGTCAAATTTAAGAACAAAAATGTTATTCTTGTATTGGCCAACTCGTTACTTGTGAAATTTTTTGCAATTTTAATATATAAAATATCAATTATTAAATTGTAAAGAGTAAAAATTAGTAAAAAATTACAAAAGTGTCACAAAAAGAAGAAAATTTTCAAATTTCATAACATCAATAATCCCTTTGACAATTTGCAACAAGTTTCTTCTGAAATTTTGAGCAATTTTTATGAAAAAAACATGATTTATTTAAATTGTAAATAGCAGAAAGTAGTAAAAAATAATTGAAAAATTGTTACCTAGAGATTGAATTTCTTAAAGTGAGAAACAAATTGAATTTGAGTATCCACGAACCTGTTTGTTGTGAAATTTTGACAACTTTTTGTACATAAAAGATCAATTATTTGAATTGTAAATAGTTAAAAATAGTAAAAAGAATTAAAAAAGGGTTACCAGGAGATGGAATTTGTCAAATTTAAGAACACAAATCCTATCCTAGTATTGGCCAACTCGTTACTTGCGAAATTTTTAGCAATATTTATATATAAAATATCAATTATTTAAATTGTAAAGAGTTAAAATTAGTAAAAAATTAAAAAAGTGTCACAAAAAGAAGAAAATTTTCAAATTTCATAACACCAATAATCCCTTTGACAATTTGCAACAAGTTTCTTCTTAAATTTTGAGCAATTTTTATGAAAAAAACATGATTTATTTAAATTGTAAATAGTAGAAAGTAGTAAAAAGCAATTGAAAAATTGCTACCTAGAGATTGAATTTTTTAAATTTAGAAACAAATTGCATTTGAGTATCACGAACCTGTTTGTTATGAAATTTTGAGATCTTTTTGTACATAAAAGTTCAATTATTTGAATTGTAAATAATTAAACATAGTAAAAAGAATTAAAAAAGGGTTACCAGGAGATGGAATTTGTCAAATTTAAGAACACAAATCCTATCCTAGTAATGGCCAACTTGTTAGTTATGAAATTTTTTGCAATTTTAATATATAAAATATCAATTATTTAATTTCTATATAGTAAAAATTAGTAAAAAATTAAAGAAGTGTGACAAAAAGAAGAAAATTTTCAAATTTCATAACACCAATAATCCTCTTTGACTATTTGCAACAAGTTTCTCATGAAATTTTGAGCAATATTTATGTAGAAAACATGAATTATTTAAATTGTAAATAGTAGAAAGTAGTAAAAAACCATTGAAAATTTGTTACCTAGAGATTGAATTTTATAAATTTCAGAAACTAATCCCATTTGAGTATCTGCCAACCTGTTTGTTATGAAATTTTGACATCTTTTTGTACATATAAGTTCATTTATTTGAATTGTAGATAGTTAAAAATAGTAAAAAGAATTAAAAAATTGCTACCAGGTGATGGAATTTGTCAAATTTAAGAACACAAATCCTATCCTAGTATTGGCCAACTCGTTACTTGAGAAATTTTTAGCAATTTTTATATATAAAATATCAATTATTTAAATTGTAAAGAGTTAAAATTAGTAAAAAATTAAAAAAGTGTCACAAAGAGAAGAAAATTTTCAAATTTCATAACACCAATAATCCCTTTGACAATTTGCAACAAGTTTCTTCTGAAATTTTGAGCAATTTTTTTGAAAAAAAACATGATTTATTTAAATTGTAAATAGTAGAAAGTAGTAAAAAACAATGGAAAATTTGTTACCTAGAGATTGAATTTTATAAATTTCAGAAACTAATCCCATTTGAGTATCTGCCAACCTGTTTGTTATGAAATTTTGACATCTTTTTATACATATAAGTTCATTTATTTGAATTGTAGATAGTTAAAAATAGTAAAAAGAATTAAAAAATTGCTATCAGGTGATGGAATTTGTCAAATTTAAGAACACAAATCCTATCCTAGTATTGGCCAACTCGTTACTTGAGAAATTTTTAGCAATTTTTATATATAAAATATCAATTATTTAAATTGTAAAGAGTTAAAATTAGTAAAAAATTAAAAAAGTGTCACAAATAGAAGAAAATTTCCAAATTTCATAACACCAATAATCCCTTTGACAATTTGTAACAAGTTTCTTCTGAAATTTTGAGCAATTTTTTTGAAAAAAACATGATTTATTTAAATTGTAAATAGTAGAAAGTAGTAAAAAACAATGGAAAATTTGTTACCTAGAGATTGAATTTTATAAATTTCAGAAACTAATCCCATTTGAGTATCTGCCAACCTGTTTGTTATGAAATTTTGACATCTTTTTGTACATATAAGTTCATTTATTTGAATTGTAGATAGTTAAAAATAGTAAAAAGAATTAAAAAATTGCTACCAGGTGATGGAATTTGTCAAATTTAAGAACACAAATCCTATCCTAGTATTGGCCAACTCGTTACTTGAGAAATTTTTAGCAATTTTTACATATAAAATATCAATTATTTAAATTGTAAAGAGTTAAAATTAGTAAAAAATTAAAAAAGTGTCACAAAGAGAAGAAAATTTTCAAATTTCATAACACCAATAATCCCTTTGACAATTTGCAACAAGTTTCTTCTGAAATTTTGAGCAATTTTTTTGAAAAAAAACATGATTTATTTAAATTGTAAATAGTAGAAAGTAGTAAAAAACAATGGAAAATTTGTTACCTAGAGATTGAATTTTATAAATTTCAGAAACTAATCCCATTTGAGTATCTGCCAACCTGTTTGTTATGGAATTTTGAGATCTTTTTGTACATAAAAGTTCAATTATTTGAATTGTAAATAGTTAAAAATAGTAAAAAGAACTAAAAAAGGGTTACCTGGAGATGGAATTTGTCAAATTTAAGAACACAAATCCTATCCTAGTATTGGCCAACTCGTTACTTGCGAAATTTTTAGCAATTTTTATATATAAAATATCAATTATTTAAATTGTAAAGAGTTAAAATTAGTAAAAAATTAAAAAAGTGTTACAGTCAATAAAAATACCAAAATTTGTAACCTTCTTTTAATCCTAAAAAAATAAGTTTTAATTATTCACAGGTATCTTTTGCAACAAAATAATTAAAAATAATAATGTTATTTTATACTAACATTTTAAATAAAAATAATACAAGTGTAATAAATATTTCTAATTTTCAATAAATATAAATTCAACTTCTAATTAATAATAAAATATTAACATTAATAAATCAATAAATAAAGAAATAGAATATAAAAATTGATTACATTTATAATAACAAATAGTAGTAAAAATAACACTAATAATCAAATAAAAGATAATTATTGAATAAAATTATAATATCAATGATAAATATATTACAAATTAGGGAAGACAATGTGAACTGAATTCTTGATTTTTTGATTTTTTATATATGCATGTCATTTTTAAAATCAAATATAGACATATTATATATTATATTATGTATTATGAATCCTTTACAAAAAAGAACAACACCAATAATAATAATAATAATAATAATAATAATAATAATAATAATAGAATCACAATAACATTAAAATAATATTAAATATTTGTTAATCCTAATAATATTAATAATATTACAAATAATAATAATAATAATAATAATAATAATAATAATAATAATAATAATAGAATCACAATAACATTAAAATAATATTAAATATTTGTTAATCCTAATAATATTAATAATATTACAAATAATAATAATAATAATAATAATAATTCGAAAAGATTAAATTATTAATCACTCGTATTTTTTTGTTACGAATTAACTAAAAATAAAAAATATTATTTTACACTCATTCTGATTTGAATACCAATACTTATTGTGACATCCCATTTTAATAGATTACACTACTAAATAAAATATCACACAGTTATAATAACGATAAGCACTCAGATGGACATAAAACGTAGGGAAGATAACTATTACAGTCATCCAAAAGTACTCAAAAGGAAACTTAGGCATACTACATAGTCCTAAGCAAAAGAAATTTAAAAGAGTGCAACAGTTCTGCAAAAGGTTTGCCACTAAGGCAACTAACACAAAAGGCCTCCTGGCCCTGAAACTATTCCTAAGACCTCCAAACAGGGAAGTCTAGGCCGCACCGCTGCTTCTCCCAGATCCATCTCGAACCTCCCTCTCATCTGCTCCCACCAGAAGGTGATCATCGCAAAGGAGAAAACATAACAGAAACACACACAAAAAAATGCAAGGGTAAGCTAGTGTAATTTGATCTTATCATGATACAACAGACAAGTACTTAAACATTCCTTAACATGCAACACAATAGGCACAAGACATCATGTTATAGCAAACAAGCAGGACACTATGACTCAATTATCCGGATACATATACTAAGATCGGATTCACCGGACGCTTGCACTTGTGGTGGCCTCTACTGCTCTGCAGAGCCATTGCCAATGGGTTTCACCCTACCACACACAAGGTTAGCCTTCAAGCGTCTAAGGCCATTATCCTGCCAAAGACTAGGGCCTCCCGCTACTCTCACCACTTGGGTCAACTTGCTCTACCTGAGACTCACTGACCCTTTAGAGTTTCGGGATGCGATCCTTACTTGAATCCATATCTTAACATATACACTACACGCCACCATGGAGTCTCCCCATGGGACTCATGGAATTACGCCTATCTCACAATCATAATCATGTTTCTCATACAATTCCCACCTCTTTTTGGTCATCCATCCAATTCTCATGCAAGTTCTCAACCAACCAACCAAACAAAAATCCATGTGTTTATTCATGCCAACATACCAACCTTTAGTTCATAAGATTCAAGCAACCATATATATATTCACATGCTTTAGGTGTTGAAGCAAAGGGGTAATTAAACAAATCACAAACTTCACCCATCAAACAAAGAGAGAAAACAGAACTTGAACCATCCGCTGTCGCAGCCTCGCTCAAGCTAGGAGTAGTCGCCCAGGCGAGAGAAGTTGTCTCGCTCAGGCGACTGGCTCTCGCTTAGGCGAGCCTACCACGTTGGGTCTTAAATGGTTTCACGATTTCTCGCTCAGGCGACGCTGTCTCGCCTGAGCGAGCTGACCTGTCGCCCAAAAATGCAGCATCTCGCCTGGGCGAGTGCTCGAGGCAGAACCAGGGTGAACGTCCTGCTACTCTCGCCTAGGCGAGACGAGCTCGCTTAGGCGAGAATCGCAGAGCTCACCACTGTCCACCCACATGCAGTGGCGGAAACCACTCAGATCCACTCCCAAACACACATGCAATGGCGGAAGTAGCTCAACCCAACACCCAAAGACGCATGCAACTCAGTTTCATTCAACAACAGCACACATACAAACATAAAACGACCCAACAACAACCAAGAACAACTCAAACAGATGCATCTAGCTTCCCTTACCTTTTTAAGCGTTAGCAAACACAACGGGCTCACACCACGGAACACCACAGCTTCAGAAACTACAGCAATGAGCTGCAAACACGAAACCAGGACCAAACAAGGGTACGAAGTTAGATCCCAACCAAACTCATGTGCCCGACAGCGGAAGAAAGGGAAAGACCATGAAAGTTTCTTAGGTTTTACTTACTTGAAGGCCAAAACGAGCTTAGTTAGTCAGGCGAAGGAGATTCACCGTGCCCTAGCAGAGGACTTCAGCTTGAGTTGTGGGATGGAGAAGAAGATTGTTTCTGAAAAACAGAAGAGTGTGGAATGAGGAGAGTGGAGGGGCTGGTGGTAGGGTAGGGTGCCCTTCAGAAGGGCTGCCCCTTGGGCCTACGAAGGGGCCAGGCCCATCACATGAAACTGGAAAAAGAAGGCTTACAATATCTCCCCAACAACAAAAATTTTTCGTCCTCGAAAAAAATTAGACTTACCAGAACAGATGTGGGTATGAACTCCTCATGTCCTCCTCTAGCTCCCAAGTAGCGTCACCTGTCCTCCGGTCCCAGATGACCTTCACGAGACTAGTGGCTCTTCCCTTGCGCTCCTTCACTTGGCGATCCTCTATAGCCACGGGCTGTACCACTACCTGAAGATTCTCCCTAACTTCCACATCTTCAACCTCCAAGATATGTGAGGGATCAAAAACATATTTCCGTAGCTGTGAAACATGAAAGACTGGGTGTAGATTAGCCAACTGGGGTGGCAATGCAACCTCATAAGCCACGGGCCCTATCCTCCTCAAGATCTGATACGGACCCAAGAACTTAGGAGACAACTTCCTTGAGCGGATAGCCCTCCCCACGCCAGTGGTTCGGGTCACCCTCAAGAACACATGCTCCCCAGCCTCAAACTCTAGGGGTCTCCTTCTTCGGTCTGCATATGCCTTTTGCCGACTGTGGGATGCTTGCAACCTGTCTCTCACTAACTGCACCTTCTCTGTGGTCTGTTGCAATAACTCAGGTCCAACCAAAACTGTCTCACCGTCCTGGTACCAACATAAAGGAGTCCTACACCTCCTCCCATACAAAGCCTCATAAGGTGCCATCCCTATACTTGCTTGGTAACTGTTGTTGTACGTAAACTCCACCAGCGGTAACACCTCGTCCCAACTGCCAAGGTGATATAAGATACAAGTCCTCAGCAAGTCCTCCAAGGACTCAATCACCCTCTCTGACTGGCCATCCGTCTGAGGATGATAAGCAGAACTCATCCTCAACCTGCTACCCATAGCCTCCTACAGTGCCTGCCAGAACCTGGAAGTGAACCTGGGGTCTCTGTCAGACATTATGCTACTAGGCACTCCATGAAGTCTCACTATCTCTCGGATGTAGAGCTGGGCCAACTTGGTCATAGACATTCTGAGATTCACTGCCAAAAAGTGAGCACTTTTCGTCAAACGATCCACCACTACCCATATAGCATCATGTCCTCTTACGGTGCGAGGCAAGTGGGTAACAAAATCCATGGCTATGCTATCCCACTTCCACACCGGAATATCTAAGGGCTGGAGCGTTCCACCAGGTTTCTGATGCTCCACCTTCGCCTTTTGACAAGTCAAACAGGCCGATACGAACTGTGCAACTTCCTTTTTCATGCCATGCCACCAAAAGTTCTCCTTGAGGTCCTGGTACATCTTAGTCATGCCAGGGTGCAGACTAAGACGACTCTTGTGTCCCTCCTCAAGGATCAACTTCCTCAACTCAACATCCTCTGGTACACAAACCCTGCCTCTGAACCTCAACACACCATCACTGCCCACGGCAAACTCCTTGGCCTGATCCGTCCCCAGTAACTCTTTTACCTTCTGTAGACTAACATCCGCTGCTTGTCTTTCTCTGATTAAGCCCAAGAAGTCACTAGATATAACCAAGGTGCTACACCTAATGAATTCCGGCTCCAACTCATACTGTAACTTCATGTCTCTGAAGTTCTCTAGCAACTCCATCTCTTTTATCATCAAGTGTGCCACATGCACTGTCTTCCTACTCAATGCGTCTGCCACCACATTCACTTTCCCTGGGTGATAGAGAAGCTCGAAGTCGTAGTCCTTTAGAAACTCTATCCATCGCATCTGCCTCATATTCAACTCTTTCTGATCGAAGAGATACTTCAAGCTCTTGTGGTCACTAAACACACGGAACTGTGCACCATACAAGTAGTGCCTCCATATCTTCAAAGCAAAAACCACCGCTGCTAACTCTAGGTCATGAGTGGGGTAGTTCTTCTCATGAACCTTCAACTGCCTTGAAGCATAAGCCACCACCTTCCTCTCCTGCATCAAGACACACCCAAGGCCCTGATGAGAGGCATCACAATAAACCTCAAAGGGTTTACTCACATCCGGAATTATCAAAACTGGAGCGCTCGTCAACCTCTGCTTAAGCTCTCTGAAGCTCTCCTCACATCTATCAGTCCATGCAAACGGTTGGTCCTTCCTGGTTAGCTGTGTCAAGGGTGCCACTATCTTGGAGAATCCCTCTATAAATCTCCTGTAGTAGCCAGCTAAACCCACGAAACTCTGAATCTCCGTCACTGACTTGGGACACTCCCACTGTATCACGGCCTCTACTTTAGCTGGATCCACAGCTATACCCTGAGCTGATATAACGTGCCCCAAGAACTGCACCTCTCTCATCCAGAAGTCGCACTTGGACAACTTGGCAAACAGTTGCTTCTCCCTCAAGATGCTAAGCACTATTCTCAGATGCTCGGCATGTTCCTCATGCGTCCTGGAGTAGATGAGAATGTCGTCTATGAAGACCACGACAAACTTATCTAGAAACGGACGGAAGATCCGGTTCATGTAATCCATGAACAAAGCTGGAGCATTAGTCACACCGAATGGCATGACAACATACTCGTAGTGCCCATACCTGGATCTGAAAGCAGTCTTCTCAACATCTTTTGCCTTTACCAGAATCTGATGATAACCTGACCGGAGATCAATCTTGGAGAACACTGATGCCCCATGAAGCTGATCCATCAAATCATCTATTCTCGGCAAGGGGTACTTGTTCTTGATAGTCAGCTTGTTCAGCTGCCTATAATCCACACACAACCTTGAGCCACCGTCCTTCTTCTTCACAAGCAAAACAGGCGCTCCCCACGGCGAAGCACTCGGCCGTATAAACTGTTTCTCAAGCAATTCCTCTATCTGCTTCTTCAACTCCACCAACTCTGCTGGGGCCATACGGTAAGGAGCTATCGACACAGGACCGGCTCCTGGTACCAAGTCTATGGAGAATTCAACTTCTCTCCTCGGGGGCAAACCCGGTACCTCTTTAGGGAACACATCCTCAAAGTCCCTGACCACTGGTATCTCTGTTATCCTTTCTTCTTTCTCAACTTCCATCCTGGCAAAGACCATATAACACTGCGCGCCGCTCTGAATTTCCTTCATAACCCCATGAGAAGACAACAACTCAGGCTCCTCTGAGTTTGAGAACAACAGCTTCTTCTCCCGACAGTCGATGAGAACGTGATTGGCAGAGAGCCAATCCATTCCTAAGATCACATCTAACCCTTGCAGAGGGAGGCATATAAGGTTGACTTTGTATACGCGCCCCTCTACCTCAACTGGACATCTAGAACACACTGAAGAAGTCATAACCAACCCAGATGCCGGAGTCGATACCACTAGATCAAACTGTAGCTCACACACCGGCAGACCCAACTCCCGCACACAAGACTCTGACACAAATGAGTGTGTCGCTCCAGAATCAAAAAGAACACAACAGGACTTGCCAGATATCACACAACAACCAGTAACTAGGTTACCTGAACCTGCTGCCTCTGACCCAGTCATCGCAAAGACCCTGCCTGTAGCCTGAGGCCTGCTGCCTCCTCCTCTCTGTTGAGTCTGGCCTGAACTTTGACTCGAAGTCTGTGGTGGGGGTCGTGCTACTGCCCTCCTCAGAGTAGGACAATCCCTGCCAAAGTGGCCCTCTCTGCCACAATGGTTGCACCTGCGGAACCCGGATAGTTGTGGGCAGAAACTCTTCACATGCGGTCCTCCGCAATGGTGGCATTGGATCCTGCTGGGTGGGGAAGAAAAACCTCTAGACCCCTGTGACTGTGGGTGAGGTCTAGCATAAGGCTTCCTCTTTTCTTCAACTCGTGGCCTAGACCCAGATGGTCCGCTAACTCTCTGCTGTGGCTGCTGCTGAGCTTCCACTTCTACCTTCATCAGCTCCATGACCCTGGCCTTTTCCACTAAGGCCGCAAAGTCCTTGATGGACAGTGGAGCTACCATCAAGCGGATGTCTCCTCTGAGACCATTCTCGAATTTCCTGCAGCGCCACTCCTCATCGATCGGCATGGTATAGAAGCGCCCCAGATGCTTGAACTGCTCGACATACTCGGCCACTGACTTGTTCCCCTGTGTCAGCTGGAGGAACTCTACCTCCTTAGCGTACCTCACGCTATCAGGGAAATACTCCGACAAGAACCTCTTCTTGAAGGCTCTCCAGGTGATATCCTCATGTTTCTCTTCCATCACCAGCTTCATGCTGGCCCACCAATGCTCTACCTCCCCAGTGAGCATGTAAACAGTGAAAGCAAGCCTGCTCTCATCCGGGCACCTCTTGGCATCAAAGATGCGCTCCATATCCTTCATCCACTGGTCCGCCTGGTCGGGACTCTTCTTGCCATCAAACTTGGCAGGTTGGTGCTTCAAAAAGTCTTCCAAACTCCATTCAGGGGGTGGAGGTCGGGGATGAGGACCATACATCTGAGCACCTGCAGCATTCTCCCCTAACTGACGGAGAGCATCCACATGCTGCCTCTGAGCATCCTCTGCAGCCTGCCTAGCAGCTTCCATCTGCTGCATCATGAAGTTCTGCTGCTCAAGAGAGGCTTCCTGGCGCTGCATCGCCGCCTCATGCTGTTGCATCATAGCATTGCTCTGTTGCGTCAAGGCTGCAGCCATAGCCTCAATCGCCCTAGCTAGGTCTTGCCCATCACCCTGAGAAGGTTGAGGAGGAGCTACACGAGGGGGTGCCATATCACTGGACACACAGAAAGAACCATTAGAAACTGGGTTACACTGGAAACTTATCTGAACACAACCAGGAGGGCACAACAAAAGCTAAGCAAACACATAACCCGCAGACACTTAGGAACGAAGGCTCTGATACCATAAAAGTGTGACATCCCATTTTAATAGATTACACTACTAAATAAAATATCACACAGTTATAATAACGATAAGCACTCAGATGGACATAAAACGTAGGGAAGATAACTATTACAGTCATCCAGAAGTACTCAAAAGGAAACTTAGGCATACTACATAGTCCTAAGCAAAAGAAATTTAAAAGAGTGCAACAGTTCTGCAAAAGGTTTGCCACTAAGGCAACTAACACAAAAGGCCTCCTGGCCTTGAAACTATTCCTAAGACCTCCAAACAGGGAAGTCTAGGCCGCACCGCTGCTTCTCCCAGATCCATCTCGAACCTCCCTCTCATCTGCTCCCACCAGAAGGTGATCATCGCAAAGGAGAAAACATAACAGAAACACACACAAAAAAATGCAAGGGTAAGCTAGTGTAATTTGATCTTATCATGATACAACAGACAAGTACTTAAACATTCCTTAACATGCAACACAATAGGCACAAGACATCATGTTATAGCAAACAAGCAGGACACTATGACTCAATTATCCGGATACATATACTAAGATCGGATTCACCGGACGCTTGCACTTGTGGTGGCCTCTACTGCTCTGCAGAGCCATTGCCAATGGGTTTCACCCTACCACACACAAGGTTAGCCTTCAAGCGTCTAAGGCCATTATCCTGCCAAAGACTAGGGCCTCCCGCTACTCTCACCACTTGGGTCAGCTTGCTCTACCTGAGACTCACTGACCCTTTAGAGTTTCGGGATGCGATCCTTACTTGAATCCATATCTTAACATATACACTACACGCCACCATGGAGTCTCCCCATGGGACTCATGGAATTACGCCTATCTCACAATCATAATCATGTTTCTCATACAATTCCCACCTCTTTTTGGTCATCCATCCAATTCTCATGCAAGTTCTCAACCAACCAACCAAACAAAAATCCATGTGTTTATTCATGCCAACATACCAACCTTTAGTTCATAAGATTCAAGCAACCATATATATATTCACATGCTTTAGGTGTTGAAGCAAAGGGGTAATTAAACAAATCACAAACTTCACCCATCAAACAAAGAGAGAAAACAGAACTTGAACCATCCGCTGTCGCAGCCTCGCTCAAGCTAGGAGTAGTCGCCCAGGCGAGAGAAGTTGTCTCGCTCAGGCGACTGGCTCTCGCTTAGGCGAGCCTACCACGTTGGGTCTTAAATGGTTTCACGATTTCTCGCTCAGGCGACGCTGTCTCGCCTGAGCGAGCTGACCTGTCGCCCAAAAATGCAGCATCTCGCCTGGGCGAGTGCTCGAGGCAGAACCAGGGTGAACGTCCTGCTACTCTCGCCTAGGCGAGACGAGCTCGCTTAGGCGAGAATCGCAGAGCTCACCACTGTCCACCCACATGCAGTGGCGGAAACCACTCAGATCCACTCCCAAACACACATGCAATGGCGGAAGTAGCTCAACCCAACACCCAAAGACGCATGCAACTCAGTTTCATTCAACAACAGCACACATACAAACATAAAACGACCCAACAACAACCAAGAACAACTCAAACAGATGCATCTAGCTTCCCTTACCTTTTTAAGCGTTAGCAAACACAACGGGCTCACACCACGGAACACCACAGCTTCAGAAACTACAGCAATGAGCTGCAAACACGAAACCAGGACCAAACAAGGGTACGAAGTTAGATCCCAACCAAACTCATGTGCCCGACAGCGGAAGAAAGGGAAAGACCATGAAAGTTTCTTAGGTTTTACTTACTTGAAGGCCAAAACGAGCTTAGTTAGTCAGGCGAAGGAGATTCACCGTGCCCTAGCAGAGGACTTCAGCTTGAGTTGTGGGATGGAGAAGAAGATTGTTTCTGAAAAACAGAAGAGTGTGGAATGAGGAGAGTGGAGGGGCTGGTGGTAGGGTAGGGTGCCCTTCAGAAGGGCTGCCCCTTGGGCCTACGAAGGGGCCAGGCCCATCACATGAAACTGGAAAAAGAAGGCTTACAATATCTCCCCAACAACAAAAATTTTTCGTCCTCGAAAAAAATTAGACTTACCAGAACAGATGTGGGTATGAACTCCTCATGTCCTCCTCTAGCTCCCAAGTAGCGTCACCTGTCCTCCGGTCCCAGATGACCTTCACGAGACTAGTGGCTCTTCCCTTGCGCTCCTTCACTTGGCGATCCTCTATAGCCACGGGCTGTACCACTACCTGAAGATTCTCCCTAACTTCCACATCTTCAACCTCCAAGATATGCGAGGGATCAAAAACATATTTCCGTAGCTGTGAAACATGAAAGACTGGGTGTAGATTAGCCAACTGGGGTGGCAATGCAACCTCATAAGCCACGGGCCCTATCCTCCTCAAGATCTGATACGGACCCAAGAACTTAGGAGACAACTTCCTTGAGCGGATAGCCCTCCCCACGCCAGTGGTTCGGGTCACCCTCAAGAACACATGCTCCCCAGCCTCAAACTCTAGGGGTCTCCTTCTTCGGTCTGCATATGCCTTTTGCCGACTGTGGGATGCTTGCAACCTGTCTCTCACTAACTGCACCTTCTCTGTGGTCTGTTGCAATAACTCAGGTCCAACCAAAACTGTCTCACCGTCCTGGTACCAACATAAAGGAGTCCTACACCTCCTCCCATACAAAGCCTCATAAGGTGCCATCCCTATACTTGCTTGGTAACTGTTGTAGTACGTAAACTCCACCAGCGGTAACACCTCGTCCCAACTGCCAAGGTGATATAAGATACAAGTCCTCAGCAAGTCCTCCAAGGACTGAATCACCCTCTCTGACTGGCCATCCGTCTGAGGATGATAAGCAGAACTCATCCTCAACCTGCTACCCATAGCCTCCTGCAGTGCCTGCCAGAACCTGGAAGTGAACCTGGGGTCTCTGTCAGACACTATGCTACTAGGCACTCCATGAAGTCTCACTATCTCTCGGATGTAGAGCTGGGCCAACTTGGTCATAGACATTCTGAGATTCACTGCCAAAAAGTGAGCACTTTTCGTCAAACGATCCACCACTACCCATATAGCATCATGTCCTCTTACGGTGCGAGGCAAGTGGGTAACAAAATCCATGGCTATGCTATCCCACTTCCACACCGGAATATCTAAGGGCTGGAGCGTTCCACCAGGTTTCTGATGCTCCACCTTCGCCTTTTGACAAGTCAAACAGGCCGATACGAACTGTGCAACTTCCTTTTTCATGCCCTGCCACCAAAAGTTCTCCTTGAGGTCCTGGTACATCTTAGTCATGCCAGGATGCAGACTAAGACGACTCTTGTGTCCCTCCTCAAGGATCAACTTTCTCAACTCAACATCCTCTGGTACACAAACCCTGCCTCTGAACCTCAACACACCATCACTGCCCACGGCAAACTCCTTGGCCTGATCCGTCCCCAGTAACTCTTTTACCTTCTGTAGACTAACATCCGCTGCTTGTCTTTCTCTGATTAAGCCCAAGAAGTCACTAGATATAACCAAGGTGCTACACCTAATGAATTCCGGCTCCAACTCATACTGTAACTTCATGTCTCTGAAGTTCTCTAGCAACTCCATCTCTTTTATCATCAAGTGTGCCACATGCACTGTCTTCCTACTCAATGCGTCTGCCACCACATTCACTTTCCCTGGGTGATAGAGAAGCTCGAAGTCGTAGTCCTTTAGAAACTCTATCCATCGCCTCTGCCTCATATTCAACTCTTTCTGATCGAAGAGATACTTCAAGCTCTTGTGGTCACTAAACACACGGAACTGTGCACCATACAAGTAGTGCCTCCATATCTTCAAAGCAAAAACCACCGCTGCTAACTCTAGGTCATGAGTGGGGTAGTTCTTCTCATGAACCTTCAACTGCCTTGAAGCATAAGCCACCACCTTCCTCTCCTGCACCAAGACACACCCAAGGCCCTGATGAGAGGCATCACAATAAACCTCAAAGGGTTTACTCACATCTGGAATTATCAAAACTGGAGCGCTCGTCAACCTCTGCTTAAGCTCTCTGAAGCTCTCCTCACATCTATCAGTCCATGCAAACGGTTGGTCCTTCCTGGTTAGCTGTGTCAAGGGTGCCACTATCTTGGAGAATCCCTCTATAAATCTCCTGTAGTAGCCAGCTAAACCCACGAAACTCCGAATCTCCGTCACTGACTTGGGACACTCCCACTGTATCACGACCTCTACTTTAGCTGGATCCACAGCTATACCCTGAGCTGATATAACGTGCCCCAAGAACTGCACCTCTCTCATCCAGAAGTCGCACTTGGACAACTTGGCAAACAGTTGCTTCTCCCTCAAGATGCTAAGCACTATTCTCAGATGCTCGGCATGTTCCTCATGCGTCCTGGAGTAGATGAGAATGTCGTCTATGAAGACCACGACAAACTTATCTAGAAACGGACGGAAGATCCGGTTCATGTAATCCATGAACAAAGCTGGAGCATTAGTCACACCGAATGGCATGACAACATACTCGTAGTGCCCATACCTGGATCTGAAAGCAGTCTTCTCAACATCTTCTGCCTTTACCAGAATCTGATGATAACCTGACCGGAGATCAATCTTGGAGAACACTGATGCCCCATGAAGCTGATCCATCAAATCATCTATTCTCGGTAAGGGGTACTTGTTCTTGATAGTCAGCTTGTTCAGCTGCCTATAATCCACACACAACCTTGAGCCACCGTCCTTCTTCTTCACAAGCAAAACAGGCGCTCCCCACGGCGAAGCACTCGGCCGTATAAACTGTTTCTCAAGCAATTCCTCTATCTGCTTCTTCAACTCCACCAACTCTGCTGGGGCCATACGGTAAGGAGCTATCGACACAGGACCGGCTCCTGGTACCAAGTCTATGGAGAATTCAACTTCTCTCCTCGGGGGCAAACCCGGTACCTCTTTAGGGAACACATCCTCAAAGTCCCTGACCACTGGTATCTCTGTTATCCTTTCTTCTTTCTCAACTTCCATCCTGGCAAAGACCATATAACACTGCGCGCCGCTCTGAATTTCCTTCATAACCCCATGAGAAGACAACAACTCAGGCTCCTCTGAGTTTGAGAACAACAGCTTCTTCTCCCGACAGTCGATGAGAACGTGATTGGCAGAGAGCCAATCCATTCCTAAGATCACATCTAACCCTTGCAGAGGGAGGCATATAAGGTTGACTTTGTATACGCGCCCCTCTACCTCAACTGGACATCTAGAACACACTGAAGAAGTCATAACCAACCCAGATGCCGGAGTCGATACCACTAGATCAAACTGTAGCTCACACACCGGCAGACCCAACTCCCGCACACAAGACTCTGACACAAATGAGTGTGTCGCTCCAGAATCAAAAAGAACACAACAGGACTTGCCAGATATCACACAACAACCAGTAACTAGGTTACCTGAACCTGCTGCCTCTGACCCAGTCATCGCAAAGACCCTGCCTGTAGCCTGAGGCCTGCTGCCTCCTCCTCTCTGTTGAGTCTGGCCTGAACTTTGACTCGAAGTCTGTGGTGGGGGTCGTGCTACTGCCCTCCTCAGAGTAGGACAATCCCTGCCAAAGTGGCCCTCTCTGCCACAATGGTTGCACCTGCGGAACCCGGATAGTTGTGGGCAGAAACTCTTCACATGCGGTCCTCCGCAATGGTGGCACTGGATCCTGCTGGGTGGGGAAGAAAAACCTCTAGACCCCTGTGACTGTGGGTGAGGTCTAGCATAAGGCTTCCTCTTTTCTTCAACTCGTGGCCTAGACCCAAATGGTCCGCTAACTCTCTGGTGTGGCTGCTGCTGAGCTTCCACTTCTACCTTCATCCGCTCCATGACCCTGGCCTATTCCACTAAGGTCGCAAAGTCCTTGATGGACAGTGGAGCTACCATCAAGCGGATGTCTCCTCTGAGACCATTCTCGAATTTCCTGCAGCGCCACTCCTCATCGAGCGGCATGGTATAGAAGCGCCCCAGATGCTTGAACTGCTCGACATACTCGGCCACTGACTTGTTCCCCTGTGTCAGCTGGAGGAACTCTACCTCCTTAGCGTACCTCACGCTATCAGGGAAATACTCCGACAAGAACCTCTTCTTGAAGGCTCTCCAGGTGATATCCTCATGTTTCTCTTCCATCACCAGCTTCATGCTGGCCCACCAATGCTCTGCCTCCCCAGTGAGCATGTAAACAGTGAAAGCAAGCCTGCTCTCATCCGGGCACCTCTTGGCATCAAAGATGCGCTCCATATCCTTCATCCACTGGTCCGCCTGGTCGGGACTCTTCTTGCCATCAAACTTGGCAGGTTGGTGCTTCAAAAAGTCTTCCAAACTCCATTCAGGGGGTGGAGGTCGGGGATGAGGACCATACATCTGAGCACCTGCAGCATTCTCCCCTAACTGACGGAGAGCATCCACATGCTGCCTCTGAGCATCCTCTGCAGCCTGCCTAGCAGCTTCCATCTGCTGCATCATGAAGTTCTGCTGCTCAAGAGAGGCTTCCTGGCGCTGCATCGCCGCCTCATGCTGTTGCATCATAGCATTGCTCTGTTGCGTCAAGGCTGCAGCCATAGCCTCAATCGCCCTAGCTAGGTCTTGCCCATCACCCTGAGAAGGTTGAGGAGGAGCTACACGAGGGGGTGCCATATCACTGGACACACAGAAAGAACCATTAGAAACTGGGTTACACTGGAAACTTATCTGAACACAACCAGGAGGGCACAACAAAAGCTAAGCAAACACATAACCCGCAGACACTTAGGAACGAAGGCTCTGATACCATAAAAGTGTAACATCCCATTTTAATAGATTACACTGCTAAATAAAATATCACACAGTTATAATAACGATAAGCACTCAGATGGACATAAAACGTAGGGAAGATAACTATTACAGTCATCCAGAAGTACTCAAAAGGAAACTTAGGCATACTACATAGTCCTAAGCAAAAGAAATTTAAAAGAGTGCAACAGTTCTGCAAAAGGTTTGCCACTAAGGCAACTAACACAAAAGGCCTCCTGGCCTTGAAACTATTCCTAAGACCTCCAAACAGGGAAGTCTAGGCCGCACCGCTGCTTCTCCCAGATCCATCTCGAACCTCCCTCTCATCTGCTCCCACCAGAAGGTGATCATCGCAAAGGAGAAAACATAACAGAAACACACACAAAAAAATGCAAGGGTAAGCTAGTGTAATTTGATCTTATCATGATACAACAGACAAGTACTTAAACATTCCTTAACATGCAACACAATAGGCACAAGACATCATGTTATAGCAAACAAGCAGGACACTATGACTCAATTATCCGGATACATATACTAAGATCGGATTCACCGGACGCTTGCACTTGTGGTGGCCTCTACTGCTCTGCAGAGCCATTGCCAATGGGTTTCACCCTACCACACACAAGGTTAGCCTTCAAGCGTCTAAGGCCATTATCCTGCCAAAGACTAGGGCCTCCCGCTACTCTCACCACTTGGGTCAGCTTGCTCTACCTGAGACTCACTGACCCTTTAGAGTTTCGGGATGCGATCCTTACTTGAATCCATATCTTAACATATACACTACACGCCACCATGGAGTCTCCCCATGGGACTCATGGAATTACGCCTATCTCACAATCATAATCATGTTTCTCATACAATTCCCACCTCTTTTTGGTCATCCATCCAATTCTCATGCAAGTTCTCAACCAACCAACCAAACAAAAATCCATGTGTTTATTCATGCCAACATACCAACCTTTAGTTCATAAGATTCAAGCAACCATATATATATTCACATGCTTTAGGTGTTGAAGCAAAGGGGTAATTAAACAAATCACAAACTTCACCCATCAAACAAAGAGAGAAAACAGAACTTGAACCATCCGCTGTCGCAGCCTCGCTCAAGCTAGGAGTAGTCGCCCAGGCGAGAGAAGTTGTCTCGCTCAGGCGACTGGCTCTCGCTTAGGCGAGCCTACCACGTTGGGTCTTAAATGGTTTCACGATTTCTCGCTCAGGCGACGCTGTCTCGCCTGAGCGAGCTGACCTGTCGCCCAAAAATGCAGCATCTCGCCTGGGCGAGTGCTCGAGGCAGAACCAGGGTGAACGTCCTGCTACTCTCGCCTAGGCGAGACGAGCTCGCTTGGGCGAGAATCGCAGAGCTCACCACTGTCCACCCACATGCAGTGGCGGAAACCACTCAGATCCACTCCCAAACACACATGCAATGGCGGAAGTAGCTCAACCCAACACCCAAAGACGCATGCAACTCAGTTTCATTCAACAACAGCACACATACAAACATAAAACGACCCAACAACAACCAAGAACAACTCAAACAGATGCATCTAGCTTCCCTTACCTTTTTAAGCGTTAGCAAACACAACGGGCTCACACCACGGAACACCACAGCTTCAGAAACTACAGCAATGAGCTGCAAACACGAAACCAGGACCAAACAAGGGTACGAAGTTAGATCCCAACCAAACTCATGTGCCCGACAGCGGAAGAAAGGGAAAGACCATGAAAGTTTCTTAGGTTTTACTTACTTGAAGGCCAAAACGAGCTTAGTTAGTCAGGCGAAGGAGATTCACCGTGCCCTAGCAGAGGACTTCAGCTTGAGTTGTGGGATGGAGAAGAAGATTGTTTCTGAAAAACAGAAGAGTGTGGAATGAGGAGAGTGGAGGGGCTGGTGGTAGGGTAGGGTGCCCTTCAGAAGGGCTGCCCCTTGGGCCTACGAAGGGGCCAGGCCCATCACATGAAACTGGAAAAAGAAGGCTTACACTTATAATAATAACACTAATATATTGTGTGTTATACCATACTAATAATAATAATAATAATAATAATAATAATAATAATAATAATAATAATAGAACAATATATGTATATTGTGGTTGACATCAATGTAATAGTGTAAACATATTGTAGTTTATGAATCCGTACAAAATAATAATATTATTATTATGAAATAATTAAATAATTAATCACATGTATTTTTTGTAATAAATTAAATAAAAAATAATAATAATATTTTACACTAATAATAATTTCAATACCAATCCTAATAATAATATTAATATTGATATATCGTGTGTTATACCAATACTGATAATAAAATAATAATAATAATAATAATAATAATAATGTAAGGATATTGTGCATTATAGATCTCATAAAACATAAATACAAAATAATTGAAATTGAGCTTAAAATTTATCGATAGAAACACATAGAGTATATATCCATTGCTAAACTAAAATGTAAACATAATAATAACAACAATAATAATATAATAATGATAATAGTGTAGAAATAATAATAATAATAATAATAATAATACAAAGTAATATCAATATTAATAATAATAGTGATAGTAGTAGTAGAATAATATCAATACTAATAACAATAATAAATATTCATTAATACTAATAATAGTAATATATTATTAGTTACGTGAAGAAAAAAATATTATTGTATGATTAAAATTTATAATTAAATTTTTGAGTTATACATTACATATGTTGTATTAAAATGAGATGCATATTCACTTTTGTTGTTAAAGTAAAATGTATATATTTTATATTATGGATCCCTAACAAAGTAAAGTCGAGGTTGATCTTAAAGTAACACTCGTAAATAAAAATAACTTTAAACAATATTTAAAAATAATTAGCCATATAAAATTATAAAAAATAAGTTAAATTTAAAATATTTTAAACAAAAGTGAGAGATCCATTCATAATTAGAAAACTAAAAGCAATTAATAAAATTAATTGGTCAAATATTAAAAAAATTAGATAAAATCATATAATTATTGATTGTAAAAATAAGATGTAAACATAGAATGTATTATGGATCCCGTACAAAACAATAATAATGATAATAATGAAATAATAGTAACATTATTCCTAATAATACTAATTTTTTATTAAATCAAATCATATTAATATTAATAGTAGTAATGTAACATTAGTTAAGTGAAGTAAAACAATATTCTTGTATAATTAAAACTTGAACCATATAAATGAAATGTCTACACACAGTCATTGTTAATGTAAGATGTACGTAGGTTGTGGGTTACAAATCTGTATAAAATAAATACAAACAGAAAACAAAGTTGAAGTTGAGCTTAAAATTTATCAATAAAAACACGCATAGATACAAACAACTTAAAACAATATTTAAAAAAATAGCCATATAAAATTACAAAAACAGTTAAACTTGAAATATGATAAACAAAAGTAACATATATTAAAAAAGTTAGAGTAATGTGAAATGCATATGTACATGTGATTTATAGAATGAATGCATTAGGAATATGTACAAAACTATAATAATAAAATAATAATAATAATAATAAATATTTTATTTATTGATCCAAATAATAATAACAAAAATACTAATAATTACGATAGTATTAGTAATTACCAATTAAAACTCCATTTATAATTAAATAAATTTAAAACAATTAATGAAATCAATTAATTGATAATAAATCTTTTGAAACTAATCATATAATTATTAGTTACAAATGTATAAGTTTAACAGATTTCAAAATATATGGAATAAAAAAAAATCCATTCATAATTAAAACATTAAAAACAATGAATGAAATTAATTGGTCAATTAATAAAAAATTTTTAGAAACAAATCATATAATTCTTGATAGCATAAATCCATTCGAATTTGTACATACTATTTAAGTCATTACTAAATTGAATTTTTCATTTATTTAGGTGTGAATCATTACCTCTAAAGAAAGTTTCTTTATAAACCTCTTTATTAAAATATTATCTAAAGTAATATTATTTTATATATTTATCTATATTATTTTAAGAATAACTATGTTATTTTGTTGTGAGACATAGATCGTTAAATTATGGTAACATGAATCTTATTTAATAATATAAATGTAAACTTTAGATTTAATATAAACTTACAAATTTTAACCGATTATTATAATATAAACTTATGGTAGGTATGTTTTAGATTTGTTATATATATATATATATATATATATATATATATATATATATATATATATATATATATATATATATATATATATATTAGTATAAGATATTTAGTTATTGTGCAAGAGAATTAAGTAGGTTGATTGTTCACTTTTTATAATTATTTGTTAAGTTGTTGAAAAATTAATCAGACGTTTGTAACATAATTGGTGTTAGAAAAATTAACAAATATAGAAAATTTAAAATGATAAATAATTATGTAAAGAGGAATTTAAAAAAATATAAAATAATTAATGAAATTAAAATAAAATATAATTATTGAATAAAAGTATAATATAAACAATAGTAGTGATTTATGATGCACCGATACATCAACTTTGATCACGTATTCGTGTCGGACACGTATCGTATCTGATACTTTAGAATACTTTAACAATAATTATCAATGAAGTATTTAATTTATAAAATCGTATTACCCTACAATAAAACTTTTGAATAATGACCAATTTTAGTAACAAAAAATAATTAGTCATTATATAGTGACCAATTTGATAGCAAAAAATAATTCCAAAAAATTATAATTGGTTTCTAATTGATAATTAAAATAGTTTCAATTATGAATTGGTTTTTTAAATTTGTCACTAAAATAAGCTATCAGGTTTTGGCTACCAAAATAATTGGTCTCTAATTAGGAAATTTGGATTTACACATTAACAATCGTATATTTATTATGTTTGTATGAATTATTGTGAAATTTTCAATATTCATATATTACGTATCTATCACGTATTGTATCCTATTATGTTATAAATAAACGTACCGACGTATCGAATACGTGTCGCATCCTATACAGGTATCTTATCTGTGCATCATAGGTACTGATAAATATATTACAAATTAAGGAAAGGATGTGAATTAATTATTGATTTTTTTTAAAATCAAATATAATCACTACGATTAAAACAATGTGTCTCCACTCTAATTAAAAAAATAAATTAATATTAAAATTGACTTTTGTAACGGAAAGTAATAAAATGTAATAAATATTTTTAATAAATATTAATTCAAAACTTGTTGAATAATAAATGAAATAATAATTTAAAAATATATATTTATTGATTCAAATAATAATAAAAAAATTAATAATAATTATAATAATATTATCGATTATCAATCCAAAACTTCATCCATAATTAAAAGAATTTAAAATAATTAATAAAATCATCTAATTAATAAAAAATTTCTAAAAATGAATCATATAATTATTAATTTTAAATGTATAAATTGAAAAGATTTCAAAATGTATGAAACAAAAAAATAATCCTTTCATAGTTAAAAATTTAAAAACAATTAATGAGATTAATTAGTAATTAATAAAAAATATTTAAAGACAAATAATATCATCATTGATTGTATAAATCATTTTCGATTTGTGTACAAATCATTACTAAATTGAATCTTTTATTTATAACAACATCTTATTTTGTATATTTATCTTAAATTATTTTAAGAGAAACAATGATATTTTTTGTGAGATTAAAGATTTAATTTTAAGTTATATAAATTTGATTATTGTTTAAATAAATAATTGTGATACTATTACACTTATTTTTTTCTTCAGTATGATTTAAATTGCTATAAAAAGCTATACATAGTTCCATATTCTCTTTTTGTACAGTAAAAATGCAATCAGAATTTGTCATCCTCCTTAGTCCTCCTATTTTATCTTTCTCTCTTTTTGTTAAACCACATATGATTCCACTTATGTACACATAATACATAAAGTTTTACAACATCACTATAATTCTTTTCCATATTGGAGAATAACTGAAATTATAATTGTGTGATCAGAAGTTTGAATATATCAAGTACCCAACAAAGGTTGAATAGCTTTGACTACAACACTCGTGTTTGGTCTGTAATCAACTTCGTATTGAACACAAGTTGCAGCAACAACAACCATCTGAAACTAAGTATCATGTTATCCATGAATATTTTTCTTTTTTAAAATTGATCTTTTATTGTCCTAGTATATGTAGTTCCTTTTAATATTCTTAGGAAAAAATATAGGTACGATTCCTACACTAAAATTTGTCAAATTTTCTCAGCCTTAATTAATACCTTTATATGTACTGAAATTGAGATCATAAACAACACAGAAATATTGTCTTCAAATTGCTAAACTAAAACGAATGAATACATCCAAAAAATCTCCACTTAAAGGTATACAACATTTTAGATTCAAATTTTGGTCTTTTGCATATCTAGAATTTACTACCTAAACAAAATATAGAATTATAATGCTACCTCTACTGAGTTACATTGCATAGTTTTCCAATTCATATACATATCGTTTCAAAGATATAAGCAATATAATATTTTCAAGGACATTTAGCAAGAAAAAGGAAAAATAAAGTAAATTGTGAAAGGTGGATATTCTCCTCCCAATCTTGTATGAACACACTGCCTGACTTTATCTTCCCTGAGTTTTGGTGAAGCCTGAAACAACATGTATGAATTGTTAGCATCTGTGTCATTATCTATAATAAAAGGAGTTACACTACTGGCTCCAAGTTCCTATCGCATTTAAACATGAATAAAAAAACAAAACCATAACACATTTAAGAGAACCATAAAAGAAGAGTTACATTACTTGCTCCATGTTATTATAGAAACCTTCAAAACAATTCCTTAACAACCAACACAATTCATCAAAGCCTCAGACTTAGATCCCTTGCTGTAAATACAAGTATCACAGTACAAAAAGTTTAATTCAAAGGAAATATAAAAATCATGAATCAAAGTCTAAGACAGAAAGCATTCAAAAGTTCAGGACCTGCAATTTTGACTACAACAATAACATTGGATAATATATGAGAAAAAATGGACAGTAGCACTTGATTGAGCATTCATTTCTTCTTGGATTCCGAATCGACAATCCATAATTCATAGAGCGCATTGGATAATCCTTCATAAACCAATATTAGCCACAAAATAAATATTTAACTAAACCACACAATCACGATGACAATAATTTAATAAAACAACAGTAGATATCAATAGATCCAACATTGATCCCAATCCACCCATTTAACAATTTGGAATGTAAAGCCATAACAACTTTTGAGAAATCACAAAATAAGAATTTCTCTTTAAAAACAAAAAACAATTGACAAAGACAATGACAAACGGTATGTAGAAATTGCCAAAAGAAACACTTCAAAATTAAAACCCGCAGAAGATAGTTGAATGAAAAAAATAAGAGAAATTGGCAAAGGAATAATTGAAAGTGGACAACTTTTTGAGGGAAACGGAAGGAAGAAGTAATAATAGGGATCTTTGGACAAAGGAAGTGATTGTACTTCCTATTTACCATCCCGATAACCTCTAACTTTCTCACAATATTGAACTGCAACTCCATAATCTTTCCACTGGGGTTCTCCAACTAAATTTCAAAAAATCAAACCAAAAACATAAAAGTTAGCAACTTGAAACCCCAAAAAATCACAAAAAAAAAACTTAACCACGGTAAAACAAAAAAATATGAAAACAAAGGACATCAATTAAGTATTTAACACAGAAAACAAAAATTTAAATTCAAGTGCAGATTCAGAATGTCTTAAAGGCCATCCTACAGAACAAATTTTATCTAATATCCAAGTAATACATAATTAAAATTCAAACAAATGTGCACAAAGAGAAATTCCCATTTCATTTAACTAAAGTTTTCACCTTTAACATCAATTGATTTTGTAAGGCTGACCTTTACTGGGATGAGAAACTCTTCAGATCTACAGTGGTTGATCATAAGGGTTGAAACTTAGAGCAGAAATTGACATGTAGTACCACCACCCTCGATAAAACTTCACAGTCAAACACAAGCAAACAGATAGAACAATACTTAACATTTTATTTAATTTTCTCAATAAACTTATTAAATATTTTTGCTGTATTGTTAAAACAAAGTAGAAAAAACATTCAGAAATTAATCCGGGAACATACTGGAATAAAATTGGAGGTTCTTCTCGAAGCTGAGGTTGGACTTTGAATCAGACCTGTACATGTGAGAACAGTTATTAGAAACTGAATCTAAAAAAGAAATGGAA
Organism: Vigna unguiculata; assembly: GCF_037176805.1. Classification (NCBI taxonomy): domain Eukaryota; kingdom Viridiplantae; phylum Streptophyta; class Magnoliopsida; order Fabales; family Fabaceae; genus Vigna; species Vigna unguiculata. The sequence continues at coordinate 24,287,074 of NC_140801.1, forward strand.
AGTGGAAGAAAGGTACAAAGAGGAAAGGCATTAACTTTTTCTTGCCCATTTGCTGCAAATCTGAAAAGGAACAGGAACAAATGAGTTGCAAGGCTGACCTTTATATATACATCACACTAACCCGAATCTACAAATAACCACAAAACTTACCCAACTCGTCAACCATAAGCATGAATAATCCAAAAGAAATGTTATTAGGAAGAAGATGAAGTGAGCAGGAAAGACGAAAATACTGCGAAACCATAAAAAAATGGGAAACATTGATCAAACCAAACGGCAAGTTGAATAAAGACAAAATGATAATAAGAATAATGAAAAAATTGAAACTTTAGAACCCATAAGACAAAAATGGAAACTCACTAATGCAACTTCCATGCAACTTCTATGCCAGCCACCACGTCCTATGCCAAAGAACTGATACACCAAAATAAATAAAAACTTCAAACAGAGATTGTAATTTGATGGAATCACATAAAGCAAATAAATTTATAAAATTTCGTAAGGGTTTGATAGAGTAACAGAAAGAAAATAAAATTTAACAGAGATTTCTGAGGATTTGAAGAATTAATAGAAAGCAAAGAAATTTGATAAAGCATGGAAAATGAAGGAGAAAAACTGACATACGAAAGCAAAAGGTGTTTTGGTTTCCCGAATCAGAAAATGGTTTGCTAGGGTTTAAGGAAGTTCAGTGGGAGAGGAAGGAGGTAACATTTTTGGTTTAATCTCAAATTTCAGAAAGCCATTTCAAAAATTTTAATCCGCCTGAGTCTTCGGTAAGAATCCTTCCCAATTTTCTGACTTCGAAAAGAAATCCAATCAAATCATGTACAGTATTCGCGCTATTTAAAAAGCATTTCAAAATTCTCGGTCAGATGCATTTAAAACTTTGCAAAATTACGAAATAACCAAACCCAAATACACTACGGAGCAGAAAACGGGGACAAAAATGTAATTACGTCTTCAGCTGCTTCAACCCTTCTTAAAGGGCACCAAAATGACGAAAAAACTTAATTATTGGACACGTGTCAGCTAATCAGATAAGGGTAATATCCCTAGTAGTTTGTTTTCTTATTTTTTAAGTAGATAGATAACACCAACAATCCTCTTTGACTATTTGCAACAAGTTTCTCATGAAATTTTGAGCAATTTTTATGTAGAAAACATGAATTATTTAAATTGTCAATACTAGAAAGTATTAAAAAACAATTGAAAAATTTGTTACCTAGAGATTGAATTTTATAAGTTTCAGAAACTAATCCCATTTGAGTATCTGCCAACCTGTTTGTTATGGAATTTTGAGATCTTTTTGTACATAAAAGTTCAATTATTTGAATTGATAGTTAAAAATAGTAAAAGTAATTAAAAAATTGTTACCAGGAGATGGGATTTGTCAAATTTAAGAACAAAAATGTTATTTTTGTATTGGCCAACTCGTTACTTGTGAAATTTTTTGCAATTTTTATATATAAAATATCAATTATTTAAATTGTAAATAGTAAAAATTAGTAAAAAATTACAAAAGTGTTACAAAAAGAAGAAAATTTTCAAATTTCATAACATCAATAATCCCTTTGACAATTTGTAACAAGTTTCTTTTGAAATTTTGGGCAATTTTTATGAAAAGAAGATGATTTATTTAAATTGTAAATAGTAGAACGTAGTAAAAAATAATTGGAAAATTGTTACCTAGACATTGAATTTCTTAAAGTAGGAAACAAATTGAATTTGAGTATCCACGAACCTGTTTGTTATGAAATTTTGAGATCTTTTTGTACATAAAACATCAATTATTTGAATTGTAAATAGTTAAAAATAGTAAAAAGAATTAAAAAAGGGTTACAAGGAGATGAAATTTGTCAAATTTAAGAACACAAATCCTATCCTAGTATTGGCCAACTCGTTACTTGCGAAATTTTTAGCAATTTTTATATATAAAATATCAATTATTTAAATTGTAAAGGGTTAAAATTAGTAAAAAATTAAAAAAGTGTCACAAAAAGAAGAAAATTTTCAAATTTCATAACACCAATAATCCCTTTGACAATTTGCAAAAAGTTTCTTCTTAAATTTTGAGCAACTTTAATGAAAAAAACATGATTTATTTAAATTGTAAATAGTAGAAAGTAGTAAAAAGCAATTGAAAAATTGTTAGCTAGAGATTGAATTTTTTAAATTTAGAAACAAATTGCATTTGAGTATTACAAACCTGTTTGTTATGCAAAAAGTGTGACAAAAAGAAGAAAATTTTCAAATATCATAACACCAATAATCCTCTTTGACTATCTGCAACAAGTTTCTCATGATATTTTGAGCAATTTTTATGTACAAAACATGAATTATTTAAATTGTAAATAGTAGAAAGTAGTATAAAACCATTGAAAATTTGTTACCTAAAGATTGAATTTTATAAATTTCAGAAACTAATCCCATTTGAGTATCTACCAACCTGTTTGTTATGAAATTTTGAGATCTTTTTTTACATATAAGTTCAACTATTTGAATTGTAAATAGTTAAAAATAGTAAAAAGAATTAAAAAATTTTACTAGGAGATGGAATTTGTCAAATTTAAGAACACAAATCCTATCCTAGTATTGGCCAACTCGTTACTTGCAAAATTTTTAGCAATTTTTATATATAAAATATCAATTATTTAAATTGTAAAGAGTTAAAATTTGTAAAAAATTAAAAAAGTTTCACAAAAAGAAGAAAATTTTCAAATTTCATAACACCAATAATCCCTTTGACAATTTGCAACAAGTTTCTTCTGAAATTTTGAGCAATTTTTATGAAAAAAACATGATTTATTTAAATTGTAAATAGTACAAAGTACTAAAAAATAATTGAAAAATTGTTACCTAGAGATTGAATTTTTTAAATTTAGAAACAAATTGCATTTGAGTATCCACGAACTTGTTTGTTATGAAATTTTGAGAACTTTTTGTACATAAAAGTTTAATTACTTGAATTGTAAATAGTTAAAAATAGTAAAAAGAATTAAAAAAATGGTTACCAGGAGATGGAATTTGTCAAATTCAAGAACACAAATCCTTTCCTAGTATTGGTTAATTTGTTTCTTGTTAAACTTTTTGCAATTTTTTTATATAAAATATCAATTATTTAATTTGTATATAGTAAAAATTAATAAAAAAATAAAGAAGTGTGACAAAAAGAAGAAAATTTTAAATTTTCATAACACCAATAATCCTCTTTGACTATTTGCAACAAGTTTCTCATGAAATTTTGAGCAATTTTTATGTGGAAAACATGAATTATTTAAATTGTAAATAGTAGAAAGTAGTAAAAAACAATTGAAAATTTGTTACCTAGAGATTGAATTTTATAAATTTCAGACACTAATCCCATTTGAGTATCTGCCAACATGTTTGTTATGAAAATTTGAGATCTTTTTGTACATATAAGTTCAATTATTTGAACTGTAAATAGTTAAAAATAGTAAAAAGAATTAAAAAATTGTTACCAGGAGATGGAATTTGTCAAATTTAATAACAAAAATCCTATTCTAGTAATTGCCAACTCGTTACTTGTGAAATTTTTAGCAATTTTTATATATAAAATTTCAGTTATTTAAATTGTAAAAAGGTAAAAATTAGTAAAAAATTAAAAAAGTGTCACAAAAAGAAGAAAATTTTCAAATTTCATGACACCAATAATCCTTTTGACAATTTGCAACATGTTTCTTCTAAAATTTTGAGCAATTTTTATGAAGTAAACATGAATTATTTAAATTGTAAATAGTAGAAAGTAGTAAAAGGAATTAAAAAACAGTTACCTAGAGATTGAATTTTTTAAATTTAGAAACAAATTGCAATTGAGTATCCGCGAACCTGTTTGTTCTGAAATTTTGAGATATTTTTGTACATAAAATTTTAATTACTTGAATTGTAAATAGTTAAAAATAGTAAAAAGAATTAAAAAAGTCTTACCAGGAGATGAAATTTGTCAAATTTAAGAACACAAATCCTTTCCTAGTATTGACCAAGTCGTTTCTCGTAAAATTTTTTGCAATTTTTATATATAAAATATCAATTATTTAATTTGTATATAGTAAAAATTAGTAAAAAATTAAAGAAGTGTGACAAAAAGAAGAAAATTTTCAAATTTCATAACACCAATAATCCTCTTTGACTATTTGCAACAAGTTTCTCATGAAATTTTGAGCAATTTTTATGTAGAAAACATGAATTATTTAAATTGTAAATAGTAGAAAGTAGTAAAAATCAATTGAATTTTTTTTTACCTAGATATGGAATTTTATAAATTTCAGAAACTAATCCCATTAGAGTATCTGCCAACCAGTTTGTTATGGAATTTTGAGATCTTTTTGTACATATAAGTTCAATTATTTGAATTGTAAATATTAGAGAATAGTAAAAAGAATTAAAAAATTGTTACGAGGAGATGAAATTTGTCAAATTTAAGAACACAAATTTGTCACAAAAGGAAGAAAATATTCAAATTTCATTACACCAATAATCCTCGTTGACTATTTGGAACAAGTTTCTCATGAAATTTTGAGCAATTCTTATGTAGAAAACAAGAATTATTTAAATCGTAAATAATAGAAAATAGTAAAAAACAATTGAAAATGGTTACCTAGAGATTGAATTTTTTAAATTTCAGAAACTAATCCCATTTGAGTATCCGCCAACATGTTTGTTACGAAATTTTGAGTTCTTTTTGTACATAAAATTGCAATTATTTGAATTGTAAATAGTTAAATATAGTAAAAAGAATTAAAAAAAGTTTTACAGGAGGTGGAACTTGTCAAATTTAAGAACACAAATCTTATCCTGGTATTGGCGAACTTGTTTCTTGTTAAATTTTTGCAATTTTTATATATAAAATATAAATTATTTAAATTATAAATAGTAAAAATTAGTAAAAAATTAAACAAGTGTCACAAAAACAAGAAAATTTTCAAATTTCGTAACACCATTAATCCCCTTTGACTATTTGCAACAAGTTTCTTATCAAACTTTGACCAATTTGTATGTAGAAAACATGAATTATTTAAATTGTAAATAGTAGAAAGCAGTAAAATAAATTGAAAAATTTTTACCTAGAAATTTATTTTTTAAATTTCAGAAACTAATCCCATTTGAGAATTCGCCAACCTGTTTGTTATGAAATATTGAGATTTTTTGGTACATTCAATTTCAATTATTTGAATTGCAAATAGTTAAAAATAGTAAAAAGAATGAAAAAAGTCTTACCAGGAGATGGAATTTGTCAAATTTAAGAACACAAATTCTATCCTAGTATTGGCCAACTCGTTTCTCGTAAAATTTTTTGCAATTTTTATATATAAAATATAAATTATTTAAATTGTAAATAGTAAAAATTAGTAAAAAATTAAACAAGGGTCAGAAAAAGAAGAAAATTTTTAAATTTCGTAACACCATTAATCCCCTTTGAGTATTTGCAACAAGTTTCTTATCAAACTTTGACCAATTTGTATGTAGAAAACATGAATTATTTAAATTGTAAATAGTAGAAAGTAGTAAAATAAATTGAATATTTTTTACCTAGAAATTTATTTTTTAAATTTCAGAAACTAATCCCATTTGAGAATTCGCCAACCTGTTTGTTATGAAATATTGAGATTTTTTGGTACATTCAATTTCAATTATTTGAATTGTAAATAGTTAAAAATAGTAAAAAGAATTAAAAAAGTCTTACCAGGAGATGGAATTTGTCAAATATAAGAACACAAATCCTATCCTAGTAATGGCCAACTCGTTTCTTGTGAATTTTTTTTTTCAATTTTTATATATAAAATATCAATTATTTAAATTGTAAATAGTAAAAATTAGTAAAAAATAAAAAAGTGTCACAAAAACAAGAAAATTTTTAAATTTCGTAACACCATTATGTTGGCAAAAGCAATACAAGTCTAAATGCTGAAGTAAGATTTTGATGATGATAGAAGAAGCCTGAAAGCCATCCGGAAGTCAATATGAAGACCATATGTTGTTTTGTTTAAAGCTATCTTGTAAAATGTAATTAGATTAGTTAGAATCAGTATTGTACAAAGAAAATTATGGTATTTCTCGAAATATCAAAGTGATAATCGATTATCACTTAGAATAATAGATTATCCTGAGCTGAACCAATTCATTTTCAAGAAAGCACTGGAATAATCGATTATCACCTCTGATAATGATTATCTGCTCAAAAAAATTGTTTTTCATAAACCCCACTTGAATAATCGATTATCATTAGTGATAATCGATTATCTTGGTCAGTTGGGCGCGACTATTCAACTTTTTGACCTAATTTTTGGAACCCTTATTTAAAGGAACCTCAGAGTTACTTCTCACTTACCTTTTTTAGAAACTAGAGTACTAGTGTTGTGACTGCAAGAGAGTTCTCTGAGTGTTCTCAATAGAAGCTTTGAAAAACCTAGTGTGGGTAGAGCGATAACTTTTCCTGAAAGGTGTTCTAGGAGATTGAGTGCTACTGTTGTGGCTAGGAAAGCTAAGGTCAAGGTTCTTTGTGTGATTCAGAGAAAGGTGTTCATCTCTTGTGTGATTCAAGAGAGGTGTTTTCTTTCCTTACACTCTTAATATCTGATTGTAAATCTGTTACTTGTTAGTGATTTAGTTAATCTCGTTTTTGAGAGATTAACAACTGGACGTAGGGTCTTTTGATCCCAACCAGTATAAATACTTGTGTTCAATCTTCTTCTCTATCTCTTTATTTCATCTATTATTGTGTTTAAAGAAATTAATTATTGATTTAATTGATAAATTTTGGAAAAATTTTAAAGTATTAATTTTATTACTTAAAAACCAATTCACCCCCCTCTTGGTTTTGTCCGCACGCTCAAACATTCCGCTGCACGATACCAACAATTGGTATCAGAGCTTGCTTTGATAGTTATTCAAAATTTTCGAAAATGGTTGGACAAAATCAAAGCTTTGCTGAGGGTGCGTCTATCAACAGACGTCCTCTATTTACTGGTGAAAATTATCCTTTCTGGAAAGTTAGAATGCAAATTTTTCTGGAATCTGTTGATAGAGGTATTTGGGATGCTGTTTTAAATGGTCCATTTATTCCTGTTAATATTGTAAATGATGTGCAGGAACCAAAGCCATTTTCACAATGGACAGCAGACGAAAATAGACGAGCCCAATATGATGTAAAAGCTAAAATATAATTTCATCTGCTTTAACCCTAGATGAGTTTTACAGGATCTCAGTATGCACCAGTGCACAAGAAATGTGGGAAATATTGCGTGTAAACCATGAAGGAACAGACGATGTGAAAAGAGCACGCAAGAACTCCTTGATCCAAGAATACGAAATGTTTCGGGTGTAGCAAGGAGAAACTATATACGATGTGCAGAAACGATTCACACATATCGTCAATCATCTTACAAGTGTAGGTAAAACTTTTGACACTGATGAATTAAATATAAAAGTTCTTAAATCCTTGAACAGGACTTGGCAGCCGAAGGTGCCATCACGGAGTCACAAAACCTTGCGACAATGACAATGGCGGCTCTGTTTGGAAAGATGAGAGAACATGAGCTTGAACTAGGCAGATTAAATGATGAAGAAGATATTGGAAGAAAGAAGAACATAGCCTTTAAAATCGAGGTGATTAAAGGCAAAAAGCAAAAGGAAGAAGAAGATTTGGATGACGATGAAAATCTTAGTCTTATGATTAAGAAATTTACAAAATTCATGAAGGCCAAAGGTAAAAATTAATTCAAGAGCAACAAGAAGGATAATCAAGGATCATCCTCAAATTTCAAATGCTACGGATGTGGAGATTCTGGACACATCAAAGCTGACTGCCCAAATTCAAAGAAAAGTGAAGAAAAGAAGGGTAGAAAATTCTTCAAAAAGAAAGCATACATAGCTTGGGAAGACAATGCCTCAAGCTCATCAAATTCTAGTGATTCTGAAACTGAAGAAGCAAATCTATGTTTGATGGCTAATCATGATGATTCTAACAGTGAGGTAAATTCTACTTACTATGAAAATGACTATGATGATTTGTATGATGCTTTTCAACAATTACTTATTAAATCTAGTAAATTGGATACTGCTCATAAAAAGTTAAAATCTGATTTTAAAGATTTACAAAGTAAATTCGAAAAATCTCTTGAAGAAGAAGAATTTTTGAAAAACAAAATTTCAAATTTAGAAAATAAAGAAGCTGATGAATGTGCTTCATGTAAAAGTTACATGTTTGATATATGTATTTTGGAAAAACATCTTGAAGATGCTTTAGAAAATAAAAACTGTGAAAAGTTTAAAATCAAGAAAAACCCAAATAAGACCAAGCATGCTCATAATCATAGTTTTAAAAGGTATGAGACACAATAATATTTACTTGATTGATCTTGATAATGCATCATCTAGTGATATAACTTGTTTGGTTGTTAAAGAAGAAAATCCCTGGTTATGGCATAAACGAGCTGCTCATATTAACATGCAACAATTAAACAAACTGATTTCTAAAGAATTAGTAATTGGATTGCCTAAAATAAAGTTTGAAAAAGATAAACTATGTGATGCATGTCAAAAAGGAAAACAAGTAAAATCTTCATTTCATTCAAAAAATGTGATTTCTACATCAAAACCTTTAGAACTTTTGCATATGGATTTGTTTGGTCCTTCAAGGACAAAAAGCTTTGGAGGAAATTATTATGCTTTTGTTATTGTTGATGATTACTCACGATATACATGGACTTTCTTTCTCACACTAAAAAGTGAGGCATTTAAAGCTTTTAAAAAGTTTGCAAAAGCAGTTCAAAATGAAAAAGATTTGAAAATTAAAGTTTTAAGAAGTGATCATGGTGGAGAATCTCAAAATGAATTATTTGAAAACTTTTGTGAAGAAAACGGAATTATGCATAATTTTTCTGCACCTAGAACTCCTCAACAAAATGGAGTTGTAGAAAGGAAAAATAGATCTTTAGAAGAATTAGCTCGCACAATGTTGAACGAATATGATGTGCCTAAATATTTTTGGGCTGATGTTGTGAGCACAGCTTGTTATGTATTAAATAGAATGCTCATTAGACCAATTTTAAAAGTTACCCCTTATGAATTGTTTAAAGGAAGAAAGCCTAATGTAGCACATTTAAAAATATTTGGATGCAAATGCTTTGTTCTAAATAACGAAAAAGAAAATTTGGGTAAATTTGATTCTAAAGCTGATGAAGCTATTTTCTTAGGATATTCATTAACTAGTAAAGCCTATAGGATTTTTAATAGAAGAACCTTGAATATGGAAGAATCTGTGCATGTTGTTTTTGATGAAATTGTGGACCTTGAGGAGAACCCTCTTGAGTCAAATAAAACAAATGCAGGTGATGAAGAATATTTCAAAGAAGCCCTTGATGAGATATATCTAAATGAAAATCCACTGACTGAACCTGAAGATCTTGCCAAAAGCTGGAAATCACCTAGAGGATTATTTCTAGAAAATGTCATTGGAGATATATCAAAGGGAGTAGTTACTAGAAATATGTCAAATTTTTGTATGACTGTTGCCTTTGTTTCACAGATAGAACCCAAAAGTGTAGACAAAGCTCTTCAAGATGATCAATGGTGCATAGCAATGCAAGAAGAGCTGAATCAATTTGAAAGGAATGAAGTTTGGGAACTCATTCCTAGGGATGATTCACACCAAGTCATAGGAACAAAATAGGTGTTCAGAAACAAGCTGGATGAGGATGGAAACATCACTAAAAACAAAGCCAGACTTGTAGCAAAGGGATACAGACAAGAAGAAGGTATAGAATATGATGAGACTTATGCTCCAGTTGCCAGGTTAGAAGCTATACGTTTACTTCTTGCCTATGCTTCTCTCATGAAATTTAAATTATATCAGATGGATATCAAAAGTGCTTTTTTAAATGGATTTATAAAAGAAAATGTGTATGTTGAACAACCACCTGGCTTTGAAGACTATAAGTTTCCTAATCACATTTATAAATTAAAAAAAGCATTGTATGGATTAAAACAAGCACCTAGATCTTGGTATGAACGATTAAGTACATTTTTGCTAGAAAATGATTTTGAAAGAGGTAAAATTGATTTAACTCTGTTTATTAGTAAATGAGCATATTTTGCTAGTTCAGATTTATGTAGATGACATAATATTTGGGTCTACTGATAGTTCACTATGTAAAGGCTTTGCAAGCATAATGCAGGGATAGTTTGAAATGTCAATGATGGGAGAATTGACATTCTTTTTGGGTCTTCAAATTAAGCAAATGGAAAATGGAACTTTCATTTCTCAATCTAAGTACTGTAAAGAAGTACTTAAGAAATTTGGAATGGATACTGCTAAGGAAGCAAGTACTCCTATGGGAACCTCCTGCTACTTAGACAAAGATGAATCAGGAATAGAGGTAAATCAAACTATGTTTAGAGGCATGATAGGTTCTTTGTTGTATCTTACTACAAGTAGGCCTGATATTATGCATTTTGTATGTGTGTGTGCTCGATTTCAAGCCAATCCAAAAGAATCACATCTTACTGCAGTAAAAAGAATTTTAAAATACTTTAAAGGAACTGCATGTTTTGGACTTTGGTATCCTTCAGGAGCATCTCCTAATTTGATAGGCTATTCAGATGCTGATTATGGTGGCGCTACAATAGATAGAAAAAGTACCAGTGGTACCTATCACCTCCTAGGTAGTTCATTAGTCTCTTAGCACTCGAAGAAACAAGCTTGTGTGGCTTTGTCAACTACAGAGGCTGAATACATAGCAGCTGGAAACTGTTGTGCTCAAATTCTTTGGATGAAAGAACAACTAGAAGATTATAATATCTTTCTAAATCACATACCTTTGAAATGTGATAATACCTGTGCTATTAATTTAACCAAAAATCCCATAATGCACTCTAGGACAAAGCACATTGAAATAAGGCATCATTTCCTAAGAGATCACATTAATAAAGGAAATTGTGAGATAAAATACGTAGATACAAAGCATCAATTAGCTGATATCTTTACCAAACCTTTAGCTAAAGATAGATTTTATGAACTAAGAAGAGACTTAGGCATATTAGAGATCTCTTAAATTGTCAAAAACTCAAAATCCTTAAAAAATCCGAAAAATAGCGTCAATAATCGATTATAAGTGTCAATAATCGATTATCAGACACTCTTAAAAATTCCCAAAACATTCTGGAATAATCGATTATCTGGAGACATAATCGATTATCCTTAAACTTCTCAGCCTTAAAATTCAAAAATGTTCTATAATCGATTATTTGGGGCAATAATCGATTATCCTTAATTTTGAGCCAAAAATCAAAAACTCACTGGAATAATCGATTATCACTTAGGATAATCGATTATCAGCTCGTCAGGATTCATATTTTGCCCAGAACATGAACCAATAATCGATTATCATCTTAGGATAATCGATTATTACACGTTGTTGGACCAAATAATTTTAAAAACTAGCCGTTACAACGGCTAGATTTGCATCAAATCGCGTGTATATGGCCGTTGGAGACTCTTCTCTATAAATATGAGCCATTTTTCTCACCAGAACACTCTTTTCTCTCCATCAACACTCAAAGTTTTCTCATTTTCTCATTTTCTCAAAAACTCACAAAAACTTCCCTCTCCTTTACCTCAACCAGGCTGAATCCTCTCGTAGAAAGATTCCTACACGCAGAAGGACTGCATCTCGTGCCTCTCAACCCTCAACTGCACCTCGAACAGCTTCCTTTGAAGGATGGATTTCGGATGAAGAAAGAAGATCTGAATTCATCACATTGTGGAAAGACAAACCCCTCATCACTGCAAAATTCATCCAGTCTCAATGGTTTGTAAATCGCCATTTCACAATTCAAAATTTTCTGGGTGAACAAGGTGTGAAATTCTTCACAGAGATGCAAGGCATCTACTACCCTGATTTGGTACGAGCCTTCTACTTCAATTAAAAATTCAGAGATGGAGTTGGGTTCACAAAGGTGAAAGGTGTCAACATTATTCTAGATGATGATATTTGGGAAAATGTTGCACAATTTCCCATTCATGATGGCACATCCCCAATCCTCACAGCTGGCATTGAAGGGTTCAACAAAATTTTTGCATATAGATCCCTTATGCGATGCCCAGATCAAGAAATAGGCCGTCAATTGCTAGCCGGACCTCTCAAAATCGATGAGCGTCTACTTCACTATCTCATTATTTGGATTCTATGGCCACGTGGTACAAACCACACACAGTGCAGTGAAGTAGATCTTATGATCATCTATGCCATGCTCAACCACATTCCTATCTATTGGCCAAGCATCATTCTTGACACCATGCTCAAAGCCAAGAGATTGCCTCAATATCCTCTCCCGTATTCGTTGCTTATCTCTCGTATTTGTGAGTATAAAGGGGTAAATGTCTTTGATGAACAGTCTCATAAGACAACTACAGCCAACAAAATTGCGGAAAACTCCTTAAAGCAGATGAAGTTTATTCCTTTTGGGAATACCTACATTCACAAGGATGATATGCCTTCCTCGGACAATGAAGAAGAAGAAAATCCTCCCACTGCTCCTATTCATCCTGTTGACACAAATATTGGATCATCCAGTAGTGTTGGTGGCTCATCTTCTTCTTTAGAGGATCACATTTTAAATGTCAACCAGAGACTTGAAGAATTCTTTCTTCTCTCCACTCATAGACATGAAGAAGTCACTGGCTTAATTAGAGGATTAGATTCTAGGATCTCTAACTTAGAACATAAATTTGATAAATATGAGGAAGATGATGACATGAGTCAAGACTTTTAAAAGTCTACATCATAGTCTATTTTCTTGCAATTGTAATATGTTTTCCAGTTTTATTATTTTTTTTCAATAAAAGTATATTTGTCTTGTTATTCTTTACCATTGCCTAATTGAGGGGGAGCTTCCTCATTAAAACTTTTTTCATATGATCAAAACAGGGGGAGAAAAAGTTTAAACGTTTAAAACAAACAGTGCTACTAACAAATCTACTTGTAAGATATTTTGATTGCAGATACTTTAACATATTGTTTTGATCATCATCAAAAAAGGGGAGATTGTTGGCAAAAGCAATACAAGTCTAAATGCTGAAGCAAGATTTTGATGATGATAAAAGAAGACTGAAAGCCATCCGGAAGTCAATATGAAGACCATGTGTTGTTATGTTTAAATCTATCTTGTAAAATGTAAATAGATTAGTTAGAATCAGTATTGTACAAAGAAAATTCTGGTATTTCTCGAAAAATCAAAGTGATAATCGATTATCACTTAGAATAATCGATTATCCTGAGCTCAACCAATTCCTTTTCAAGCAAGCATTGGAATAATCGATTATCACCTCTGATAATCGATTATCTGCTCAAAAAATTTGTTTTTCATAAACCACACTGGAATAATCGATTGTCACTAGTGATAACTGGTCAGTTGGGTGCGACTGTTCAGAGTTACTTCTCACTTAGCTTTTTGAGAAGCTAGAGTACTAGTGTTGTGACTGCAAGAGAGTTCTCTGAGTGTTCTCAATAGAAGCTTTGAAAAACCTAGTGTGGGTATAGCGATAACTTTTACTGAGAGGTGTTCTAGGAGATTGAGTGCTGCTGCTGTTGCTAGGAAAGCTAAGGTCAAGGTTCTCTGTGTGATTCAGAGAAAGGTGTTCATCTCTTGTGTGATTCAAGAGAGGTGTTTTCTTTCCTTACACTCTTAATATCTGATTGTAAATCTGTTACTTGTTAGGGATTTAGTTAATCTCGTTTTTGAGAAATTAATAACTACACGTAGGGTCCTTTTATCCGAACCAGTATAAATACTTGTGTTCAATCTTCTTCTCTATCTCTTTATTTCATCTATTATTGTGTTTAAAGAAATTAATTATTGATTTAATTGATAAATTTTAGAAAATTTTAAAGTATTAATTTTATTACTTAAAAACATTTCACCCCCCTCTTGGGTTTGTCCGCACGCTCAAACATTGCGCTGCGCGATACCAACACATTAATCCCCTTTGACTAGTTGCAATAAGTTTCTTCTGAAATTTTGAGTAATTTTTATGAAAAAAACATGATTTATTTAAATTGTAAATAGTAGAAAGTAGTAAAAAACAATTGAAAAATTTTTACCTACAAATTGAATTTTTTAAATTTAGAAACAAATTGAATTTGAGTATCCACGAACCTGTTTGTTATGAAATTTTGAGATCTTTTTGTACATAAAATTTTAATTACTTGAATTTTAAATAGTTAAAAATAGTAAAAAGAATTAAAAAGGGTTACTAGGAGATGGAATTTGTCAAATTCAAGAACACAAATCCTATCCTAGTATTGGTTAACTTGTTTCTTGTTAAACTTTTTGCAATTTTTTTATATAAAATATCAATTATTTAATTTGTATATAGTAAAAATCAGTAAAAAAATTAAAGAAGTGTGCCAAAAAGAAGAAAATTTTCAAATTTCATAACACCAATAATTCTCTTTGACTTTTTGCAACAAGTTTCTCATGAAATTTTGAGCAATTTTTATGTGAAAACATAAATTATTTAAATTGTAAATAGTAGAAAGTAGTAAAAAACCATTGAAAATTTGTTACCTAGAGATTGAATTTTTTAAATTTCAGAAACTAATCCCATTTGAGTATCTGCCAACCTGTTTGTTATGAAATTTTGAGATCTTTTTGTACATATAAGTTCAATTATTCGAATTGTAAATAGTTAAAAATAGTAAAAAGAATTAAAAAATTGTTACCAGGAGATGGAATTTGTAAAATTTAAGAATACAAATCCTGTCCTAGTATAGGCCAACTCGTTACTTGTGAAATTTTTTGCAATTTTTATATATAAAATATCAATTATTTAAATTGGAAAGACTAAAAATTAGTAAAAAATTAAAAAAGTGTCACAAGAAGAAGAAAACTTTCAAATTTCATAACACCAATAATCCTCTTTGACTATTTGCAACAAGTTTCTCATGAAATTTTGAGCAATTTTTATGTAGAAAACATAAATTATTTAAATTGTAAATAGTAGAAAGTAGTAAAAAACCATTGAAAATTTGTTACCTAGAGTTTGAATTTTATAAATTTTAGAAACTAATCCCATTTGCGTATCTGCCAACCTGTTAGTTATGAAATTTTGAGATCTTTTTGTACATATCAGTTCAATTATTTGAATTGCAAATAGTTAAAAATAGTAAAAAGAATTAAAAAATTGATACCAAGAGATGGAATTTGTCAAATTTAAGAGCACAAATCCTATGCTAGTATTGGCCAACTCGTTACTTGTGAAATTTTTTGCAATTTTTATATATAAAATATCAATTATTTAAATTGTAAAGAGTAAAAATTAGTAAAACATTAAAAAAGTGTGACAAAAAGAAGAAAATTTTCAAATTTCATAATACCAATAATCCCTTTGAAAATTTGAACAATTTTCTTCTGAAATTTTGAGCAATTTTTATGAAAAAGACATGATTTATTTATATCGTAAATAGTAGAAAGTAGTAAAAAACAATTGAAAAATTGTTACCTTGAGATTGAATTTTTTAAATTTAGAAACAAATTGTTTGAGTATCAGTGAACCTGTTTTTTATGAAATTTTGAGATATTTTTGTACATAAAATTTTAATTACTTGAATTGTAAATAGTTAGAAATAGTAAAAAGAATTAAAAAAGGGTTACCAGGTGATGGAATTTGTCAAATTCAAGAACACAAATCCTATCCTAGTATTGGTTAACTTGTTTCTTGTTAAACTTTTTGCAATTTTTATATATAAAATATGAATTATTTAATTTGTATATAGTAAAAATTAGTAAAAAATTAAAGAAGTGTGACAAAAAGAAGAAAATTTTCAAATTTCATAACACCAATAATCCTCTTTGACTATTTGCAACAAGTTTCTCATGAAATTTTGAGCAACTTTTATATAGAAAACATGAATTATTTAAATTGTAAATATTAGCAAGTAGTAAAAAACCATTGAAATTTTTTTACCTAGAGATTGAATTTTATAAATTTCAGAAACTAATCCCATTTGAGTATCTGTCAACCTGTTATGAAATTTTGAGATCTTTTTGTACATATAAGTTCAATTATTTGAATTGTAAATAGTCAAAAATAGTAAAAAGAATTAAAAAATTATTACTAGGAGATGAAATTTGTCAAATTTAAGAACACAAATCCTATCCTAGTATTGGCCAACTCGTTACTTGTGAAATCTTTTGCAATTTTTATATATAAAATATCAATTATTTAAATTGTAAAGAGTACAAATTAGTAAAAAAATAAAGAAGTGTGACAAAAAGAAGAAAATTTTCAAATTTCATAACACCAATAATCGTCTTTGACTATTTGCAACAAGTTTCTCATGAAATTTTGAGCAATTTTTATGTAGAAAACATGAATTATTTAAATTTTAAATATTAGAAAGTAGTAAAAAACCAATGAAAATTTGTTACCTAGAGATTCAATTTTATAAATTTAAGAAACTAATCCCATTTGAGTATCTGCCAACCTGTTTGTTATGAAATTTTTGGATCTTTTTATACATATAAGTTCAATTATTTGAATTGCAAATAGTTAAAAATAGTAAAATGAATTAAAAAATTGTTACCAGGAGATGGAATTTGTCAAATTTAAGAACACAAATCCTATCCTAGTATTGGCCAACTCGTTACTTGTGAAATTTTTTGCAATTTTTATATAAAAAATATCAATTATTTAAATTGTAAAAAGTAAAAATTAGTAAAAAATTAAAAAAGTGTCACAATAAGAAGAAAATTTTCAAATTTCATAACACGAATAATCCCTTTGACAATTTGCAACAAGTTTCTTCTGAAATTTTGAGCAACTTTCATGAAAAAAACATGATTTATTTAAATTGTAAATAGTTGAAATTAGTAAAAAACAATTGAAAAATTGTTACCTAGAGATTAATTTTTTTAAATTTAGAAACAAATTGCATTTGAGTATCCGCGAACCTGTTTGTTATGAAATTTTGAGATATTTTTGTACATAAAACTTTAATTACTTGAATTGTAAATAGTTAAAAATAGGAAAAAGAATTAAAAAAGGGTTACCAGGGAATTTGTAAAATTTAAGAACATAAATATTATCCTAGTATTGGCGAACTAATTTCTTGTTAAATTTTTACAATTTTTATATATAAAATATCAATTATTTAAATTGTAAATACTAAAAATTAGTAAAAAATTAAGGAAGTGTCACAAAAAAAAAGAAAAATTTCAAATTTCGTAACACCATTATTCCTCTTTGAGTATTTGAATCAAGTTTTTCATGAAATTTTGAGCAAGTTTTATGTAGAAACATAAATTATTTAAGTTGTAAATAGTAGAAAGTAGTAAAAAAAATTAGAAAATTGTTACCTAGAGATTGCTTTTTTTAAATTTTAGAAACAAATTGCATTTGAGTATCCGCCAACCTGTTTGTTGTGAAATTTTGAGATATTTTTGTACATAAAATTTCAAGTATTTGAATTGTAAATAGTTAAAAATAGTAAAAAGAATTCAAAAAGTGTTACTAGGAGATTAAATCTGTCAAATTTAAGAACACAAATCGTATCCAAATATTGGTTAACTTGTTTCTTCTTAAATAATTTCCAATTTTTATATAGAAAATATAAATTATTTAATTTGTAAATAGCAAAAATTAGTAAAAAATTAAAAAAGTGTCACAAAAAGAAGATAATTTTCAAATTTCATAACACCATTAATCCCCTTTGACTATTTGCAACAAGTTTCTAATGAAATTTTGAGCAACGTTTATGTAGAATACATGAATTATTTAAGTTGTAAATAGTAGAAAGTAGTAAAAAAAAAATTGAAAAATTGTTACCTAGAGATTGAATTTTTTAAATTTGAAAAACAAATGGCATTTGAGTATCCGCCTACCTGTTTGTTGTGAAATTTTGAGATATTTTTGTACATAAAATTTCAATTATTTGAATTATAAATAGTTAAAAATAGTAAAAAGAATTGAAAAGTCTTACCAGGAGATGGAATTTGTCAAATCAAAGAACACAAAATTCAATCCTAGCATTTTCCAACCTGTTTCTTGTGAAATTGTTTGCAATTTTTATATATAAAATATCAATTATTTAAATTGTAAATACTAAAAATTAGTAAAAAATTAAGGAAGTGTACCAAAAAAAAAGAAAAATTTCAAATTTCGTAACACCATTATTCCTCTTTGAGTATTTGAATCAAGTTTTTCATGAAATTTTGAGCAATTTTTATGTAGAAAAATAAATTATTTAAGTTGTAAATAGTAGAAAGTAGTAAAAAATATTGAAAAATTGTTACCTAAAGATTGCTCTTTTTAAATTTTAGAAACAAATTGCATTTGAGTATCCGCTAACCTGTTTGTTGTGAAATTTTAACATATTTTTGTACATAAAATTTCAAGTATTTGAATTGTAAATAGTTAAAAATAGTAAAAAGAATTCAAAGAGTGTTACTAGGAGATGAAATCTGTCAAATTTAAGAACACAAATCCTATCCAAATATTGGTTAACTTGTTTCTTCTTAAATAATTTCTAATTTTTATATAGAAAATATAAATTATTTAATTTGTAAATAGTAAAAATTAGTAAAATTTAAAGAAGTGTCACAAAAAGAAGAAAATTTTCAAATTTTATAACACCATTAAACCCCTTTGACTATTTGCAACAAGTTTCTCATGAAATTTTGAGCAATTTTTATGTAGAAAAATGAATTATTTAATTTGTAAATAGTAGAAAGTAGTTAAAAAATTGAAAAATTGTTACATATAGATTGAATTTTTTAAATTTGAGAAACAAATCGCATATGAGTATCCGCCAACCTATTTGTTGTGAAATTTTAAGATATTTTTGTACATAAAATTTCAAGTATTTGAATTGTAAATAGTTAAAAAAAGTAAAAAGAATTAAAAAAGTGTTACGAAGAGATGAAATTTGTAAAATTTAAGAACATAAATATTATCCTAGTATTGGCGAACTTATTTCTTGTTAAATTTTTACAATTTTTATATATAAAATATCAATAATTTAAATTGTAAATACTAAAAATTAGTAAAAACTTAAGGAAGTGTCACAAAAACAAGGAAACTTTAAAATTTTGTAACACCATTAATCCCCTTTTAGTATTTGCAACAAGTTTATCATGAAATTTTGAGCAATTTTTATGTAGAAAACATGAATTATTTACGTTGTAAATAATAGAAAGTAGTAAAAAAAGTTGAAAAATTGTTACCTAGAGGTTGAATTTTTTAAATTTCAGAAACAAATCGCATTTAAGTATCCGCCAACTTGTTTGTTATGAAATTTTGAGATATTTTTGTACATAAAATTTCAATTATTTGAATTATAAATAGTAAAAAATAGTAAAAAGAATTAAAAAGTGTTACCAGGAGATGGAATTTGTCAAATCTAACAACACAAAATTCAATCCTAGCATTGTCCAACTTGTTTCTTGTGAAATTTTTTGCAATTTTTATATATAAAATATCAATTATTTAAATTGTAAATACTAAAAATTAGTAAAAAATTAAGGAAGTGTCACAAAAAAAAAGAAAAACTTCAAATTTCGTAACACCATTATTCCCCTTTGAGGATTTGAATTAAGTTTCTCATGAAATTTTGAGCAATTTTTATGTAGGAAAATGAATTATTTAAATTGTAAATTGTAGAAAGTAGTAAAAAAAATTGAAAAATTGTTACCTAGAGATTGAATTTTTTAAATTTTAGAAACAAATTGCATTTGAGTATCTGTCAACCTGTTTGTTATGAAATTTTGAGATATCTTTGTACATAAAATTTCAATTATTTCAATTGTAAAGAGTTAAAACTAGTAAAAAGAATTAAAAAAGTGTTACTTGGAGATGAAATTTGTCAAATTTAAGAGCACAAATCCTATCCAAATATTGGTTAACTTGTTTCTTGTTAAATTTTTTGCAATTTTTATATATAAAATATAAATTATTTAATTTGTAAATAGTAAAAATTAGTAAAAAATTAAAGAAGTGTCACAAAAAGAAGAAAAATTTCAAATTTTATAACACCATTATTCCCCTTTGAGTATTTGCATCAACTTTATAATGAAATTTTGAGTAATTTTTATGTAGTAAAATCAATTATTTAATTTGTAAATAGTAGAAAGTAGGTAAAAAAATTGAAAAATTGTTAGCTATAGATTGAATTTTTTAAATTTGAGAAACAAATCGCCTATGAGTATCCGCCAACCTGTTTGATGTCAAATTTTGAGATATTTTTGTACATAAAATTTCAAGTATTTGAATTGTAAATAGTTTAAAATAGTAAAAAGAATTAAAAAAGTGTTACGAAGAGATGAAATTTGTAAAATTTAAGAACATAAATATTATCCTAGTATTGGCGAACTTATTTCTTGTTAAATTTTTACAATTTTTATATATAAAATATCAATAATTTAAATTGTAAATACTAAAAATTAGTAAAAACTTAAGGAAGTGTCACAAAAACAAGGAAACTTTAAAATTTTGTAACACCATTAATCCCCTTTTAGTATTTGCAACAAGTTTATCATGAAATTTTGAGCAATTTTTATGTAGAAAACATGAATTATTTACGTTGTAAATAGTAGAAAGTAGTAAAAAAAGTTGAAAAATTGTTACCTAGAGGTTGAATTTTTTAAATTTCAGAAACAAATCGCATTTAAGTATCCGCCAACTTGTTTGTTATGAAATTTTGAGATATTTTTGTACATAAAATTTCAATTATTTGAATTATAAATAGTAAAAAATAGTAAAAAGAATTAAAAAGTGTTACCAGGAGATGGAATTTGTCAAATCTAACAACACAAAATTCAATCCTAGCATTGTCCAACTTGTTTCTTGTGAAATTTTTTGCAATTTTTATATATAAAATATCAATTATTTAAATTGTAAATACTAAAAATTAGTAAAAAATTAAGGAAGTGTCACAAAAAAAAAAGAAAAACTTCAAATTTCGTAACACCATTATTCCCCTTTGAGGATTTGAATTAAGTTTCTCATGAAATTTTGAGCAATTTTTATGTAGGAAAATGAATTATTTAAATTGTAAATTGTAGAAAGTAGTAAAAAAAATTGAAAAATTGTTACCTAGAGATTGAATTTTTTAAATTTAAGAAACAAATTGCATTTGAGTATCTGTCAACCTGTTTGTTATGAAATTTTGAGATATCTTTGTACATAAAATTTCAATTATTTCAATTGTAAAGAGTTAAAACTAGTAAAAAGAATTAAAAAAGTGTTACTTGGAGATGAAATTTGTCAAATTTAAGAGCACAAATCCTATCCAAATATTGGTTAACTTGTTTCTTGTTAAATTTTTTGCAATTTTTATATATAAAATATAAATTATTTAATTTGTAAATAGTAAAAATTAGTAAAAAATTAAAGAAGTGTCACAAAAAGAAGAAAAATTTCAAATTTTATAACACCATTATTCCCCTTTGAGTATTTGTATCAACTTTATAATGAAATTTTGAGTAATTTTTATGTAGTAAAATCAATTATTTAATTTGTAAATAGTAGAAAGTAGGTAAAAAAAATGAAAAATTGTTAGCTATAGATTGAATTTTTTAAATTTGAGAAACAAATCGCCTATGAGTATCCGCCAACCTGTTTGATGTGAAATTTTGAGATATTTTTGTACATAAAATTTCAAGTATTTGAATTGTAAATAGTTTAAAATAGTAAAAAGAAATAAAAAAGTGTTACGAAGAGATGAAATATGTAAAATTTAAGAACATAAATATTATCCCAGTATTGGCGAACTTATTTCTTGCTAAATTTTTTACAATTCTTATATATAAATATCAATTATTTAAATTGTAAATACTAAAAATTAGTAAAAACTTAAGGAAGTGTCACAAAAACAAGAAAACTTTCAAATTTTGTAACACCATTAATCCCCTTTTAGTAATTGCAACAAGTTTATCATGAAATTTTGAGCAATTTTTATGTAGAAAACATGAATTATTTACGTTGTAAATAGTAGAAAGTAGTAAAAAAAATTGAAAAATTGTTACCTAGAGATTGAATTTTTTAAATTTCAGAAATAAATCGCATTTAAGTATCCGCCAACTTGTTTGTTATGAAATTTTGAGATATTTTTGTACATAAAATTTCAATTATTTGAATTATAAATAGTTAAAAATAGTAAAAAGAATTAAAAAGTCTTACCAGGAGATGGAATTTGTCAAATCAAAGAACTCAAAATTCAATCCTAGCATTTTCCAACTTGTTTCTCGTGAATTTTTTTGCAATTATTATATATAAAATATCAATTATTTAAATTGTAAATACTAAAAATTAGTAAAAAATTAAGGAAGTGGCACAAAAAAAAAGAAAAATTTCAAATTTCGTAACACCATTATTCCTCTTTGAGTATTCGAATCAAGTTTTTCATGAAATTTTGATCAATTTTTATGTAGAAAAATAAATTATTTAAGTTGTAAATAGTAGAAAGTAGTAAAGAAAATTGAAAAATTATTACCTAGAGATTGCTTTTTTTAAATTTTAGAAACAAATTGCATTTGAGTATCCGCCAACCTGTTTGTTGTGAAATTTTGAGATATTTTTGTACATAAAATTTCAAGTATTAGAATTGTAAATAGTTAAAAATAGTAAAAAGAATTCAAAAAGTGTTACTAGGAGATGAAATCTGTCAAATTTAAGAACACAAATCCTATCCAAATATTGGTTAACTTGTTTCTTCTTAAATAATTTCCAATTTTTATATAGAAAATATAAATTATTTAATTTGTAAATAGTAAAAATTAGTAAAAAATTAAAGAAGTGTACCAAAAAGAAGAAAATTTTCAAATTTTATAACACCATTAATCCCCTTTGACTATTTGCAACAAGTTTCTCATGAAATTTTGAGCAACATTTATGTAGAATACATGAATTATTTAAGTTGTAAATAGTAGAAAGTAGTAAAAAAAAATTGAAAAATTGTTACCTAGAGATTGAATTTTTTAAATTTCAGAAACAAATCGCATTTAAGTATCCGCCAACTTGTTTGTTATGAAATTTTGAGATATTTTTGTACATAAAATTTCAATTATTTGAATTATAAATAGTTAAAAATAGTAAAAAGAATTAAAAAGTCTTACCAGGAGATGGAATTTGTCAAATCAAAGAACACAAAATTCAATCCTAGCATTTTCCAACTTGTTTCTTGTGAAATTTTTTGCAATTTTTATATATAAAAGATCAATTATTTAAATTGTAAATACTAAAAATTAGTTAAAAATTAAGGAAGTGTCAAAAAAAAAAGAAAATTTTCAAATTTCGTAACACCATTATTCCTCTTTGAGTATTTGAATCAAGTTTCTCATGAAATTTTGAGCAATTTTTATGTTGGAAAATGAATTATTTAAATTGTAAATTTTAGAAAGTAGTAAAAAAAATTGAAAAATTGTTACCTAGAGATTGCTTTTTTTAAATTTTAGAAACAAATTGCATTTGAGTATCCGCCAACCTGTTTGTTGTGAAATTTTGAGATATTTTTGTACATAAAATTTCAAGTATATGAATTGTAAATAGTTAAAAATAGTAAAAAGAATTCAAAAAGTGTTACTAGGAGATGAAATCTGTCAAATTTAAGAACACAAATCGTATCCAAATATTGGTTAACTTGTTTCTTCTTAAATAATTTCCAATTTTTATATAGAAAATATAAATTATTTAATTTGTAAATAGTAAAAATTAGTAAAAAATTAAAGAAGTGTCACAAAAAGAAGAAAATTTTCAAATTTTATAACACCATTAATCCCCTTTCACTATTTGCAACAAGTTTCTCATGAAATTTTGAGCAATTTTTATGTAGAAAAATGAATTATTTAATTTGTAAATAGTAGAAAGTAGTTAAAAAAATTGAAAAATTGTTACCTATAGATTGAATTTTTTAAATTTGAGAAACAAATCGCATATGAGTATCCGCCAACCTATTTGTTGTGAAATTTTGAGATATTTTTGTACATAAAATTTCAAGTATTTGAATTGTAAATAGTTAAAAATAGTAAAAAGAATTAAAAAAGTGTTATGAAGAGATGAAATTTGTAAAATTTAAGAACATAAATATTATCCTAGTATTGGCGAACTTATTTCTTGTTAAATTTTTACAATTTTTAAATATAAAATATCAATTATTTAAATTGTAAATACTAAAAATTAGTAAAAACTTAAGGAAGTGTCACAAAAACAAGGAAACTTTAAAATTTTGTAACACCATTAATCCCCTTTTAGTATTTGCAACAAGTTTATCATGAAATTTTGAGCAATTTTTATGTAGAAAACATGAATTATTTACGTTGTAAATAGTAGAAAGTAGTAAAAAAAGTTGAAAAATTGTTACCTAGAGATTGAATTTTTTAAATTTCAGAAACAAATCGCATTTAAGTATCCGCCAACTTGTTTGTTATGAAATTTTGAGATATTTTTGTACATAAAATTTCAATTATTTGAATTATAAATAGTAAAAAATAGTAAAAAGAATTAAAAAGTCTTACCAGGAGATGGAATTTGTCAAATCTAAGAACACAAAATTCAATCCTAGCATTGTCCAACTTGTTTCTTGTGAAATTTTTTGCAATTTTTATATATAAAATATCAATTATTTAAATTGTAAATACGAAAAATTAGTAAAAAATTAAGGAAGTGTCAAAAAAAAAAAAGAAAAACTTCAAATTTCGTAACACCATTATTCCCCTTTGAGTATTTGAATCAAGTTTCTCATGAAATTTTGAGCAATTTTTATGTAGGAAAATGAATTATTTAAATTGTAAATTGTAGAAAGTAGTAAAAAAAATTGAAAAATTGTTACCTAGAGATTGCTTTGTTTAAATTTTAGAAACAAATTGCATTTGAGTATCCGCCAACCTGTTTGTTGTGAAATTTTGAGATATTTTTGTCCATAAAATTTCAAGTATTTGAATTGTAAATAGTTAAAAATAGTAAAAAGAATTCAAAAAGTGTTACTAGGAGATGAAATCTGTCAAATTTAAGAACACAAATCGTATCCAAATATTGGTTAACTTGTTTCTTCTTAAATAATTTCCAATTTTTATATAGAAAATATAAATTATTTAATTTGTAAATAGTAAAAATTAGTAAAAAATTAAAGAAGTGTCACAAAAAGAAGAAAATTTTCAAATTTTATAACACCATTAATCCCCTTTCATTATTTGCAAGAAGTTTCTCATGAAATTTTGAGCAATTTTTATGTAGAAAAATGAATTATTTAATTTGTAAATAGTAGAAAGTAGTTAAAAAAATTGAAAAATTGTTACCTATAGATTGAATTTTTTAAATTTGAGAAACAAATCGCATATGAGTATCCGCCAACCTATTTGTTGTGAAATTTGGAGATATTTTTGTACATAAAATTTCAAGTATTTGAATTGTAAATAGTTAAAAATAGTAAAAAGAATTAAAAAAGTGTTATGAAGAGATGAAATTTGTAAAATTTAAGAACATAAATATTATCCTAGTATTGGCGAACTTATTTCTTGTTAAATTTTTACAATTTTTAAATATAAAATATCAATTATTTAAATTGTAAATACTAAAAATTAGAAAAAACTTAAGGAAGTGTCACAAAAACAAGGAAACTTTAAAATTTTGTAACACCATTAATCCCCTTTTAGTATTTGCAACAAGTTTATCATGAAATTTTGAGCAATTTTTATGTAGAAAATATGAATTATTTACGTTGTAAATAGTTGAAAGTAGTAAAAAAAGTTGAAAAATTGTTACCTAGAGATTGAATTTTTTAAATTTCAGAAACAAATCGCATTTAAGTATCCGCCAACTTGTTTGTTATGAAATTTTGAGATATTTTTGTACATAAAATTTCAATTATTTGAATTATAAATAGTTAAAAATAGTAAAAAGAATTAAAAAGTCTTACCAGGAGATGGAATTTGTCAACTAATAGAACACAAAATTCAATCCTAGCATTTTCCAACTTGTTTCTTGTGAAATTTTTTGCAATTTTTATATATAAAATATCAATTATTTAAATTGTAAATACTAAAAATTAGTAAAAAATTAAGGAAGTGTCACAAAAAAAAAAGAAAAATTTCAAATTTCGTAACACCATTATTCCTCTTTGAGTATTTGAATCAAGTTTCTCATGAAATTTTGAGCAATTATTATGTAGGAAAATGAATTATTTAAATTGTAAATTGTAGAAAGTAGTTAAAAAAATTGAAAAATTGTTACCTAGAGATTGAATTTTTTTAATTTTAGAAAAAAATTGCATTTGAGTATCTGTCAACCTGTTTGTTATGAAATTTTGAGATATCTTTGTACATAAAATTTCAATTATTTCAATTGTAAAGAGTTAAAACTAGTAAAAAGAATTAAAAAAGTGTTACTTGGGGATGAAATTTGTCAAATTTAAGAGCACAAATCCTATCCAAATATTGGTTAACTTGTTTCTTCTTAAATAATTTCCAATTTTTATATAGAAAATATAAATTATTTAATTTGTAAATAGTAAAAATTAGTAAAAAATTAAAGAAGTGTACCAAAAAGAAGAAAATTTTCAAATTTTATAACACCATTAATCCCCTTTGACTATTTGCAACAAGTTTCTCATGAAATTTTGAGCAACATTTATGTAGAATACATGAATTATTTAAGTTGTAAATAGTAGAAAGTAGTAAAAAAAAATTGAAAAATTGTTACCTAGAGATTGAATTTTTTAAATTTCAGAAACAAATCGCATTTAAGTATCCGCCAACTTGTTTGTTATGAAATTTTGAGATATTTTTGTACATAAAATTTCAATTATTTGAATTATAAATAGTTAAAAATAGTAAAAAGAATTAAAAAGTCTTACCAGGAGATGGAATTTGTCAAATCAAAGAACACAAAATTCAATCCTAGCATTTTCCAACTTGTTTCTTGTGAAATTTTTTGCAATTTTTATATATAAAAGATCAATTATTTAAATTGTAAATACTAAAAATTAGTTAAAAATTAAGGAAGTGTCAAAAAAAAAAGAAAATTTTCAAATTTCGTAACACCATTATTCCTCTTTGAGTATTTGAATCAAGTTTCTCATGAAATTTTGAGCAATTTTTATGTTGGAAAATGAATTATTTAAATTGTAAATTTTAGAAAGTAGTAAAAAAAATTGAAAAATTGTTACCTAGAGATTGCTTTTTTTAAATTTTAGAAACAAATTGCATTTGAGTATCCGCCAACCTGTTTGTTGTGAAATTTTGAGATATTTTTGTACATAAAATTTCAAGTATATGAATTGTAAATAGTTAAAAATAGTAAAAAGAATTCAAAAAGTGTTACTAGGAGATGAAATCTGTCAAATTTAAGAACACAAATCGTATCCAAATATTGGTTAACTTGTTTCTTCTTAAATAATTTCCAATTTTTATATAGAAAATATAAATTATTTAATTTGTAAATAGTAAAAATTAGTAAAAAATTAAAGAAGTGTCACAAAAAGAAGAAAATTTTCAAATTTTATAACACCATTAATCCCCTTTCACTATTTGCAACAAGTTTCTCATGAAATTTTGAGCAATTTTTATGTAGAAAAATGAATTATTTAATTTGTAAATAGTAGAAAGTAGTTAAAAAAATTGAAAAATTGTTACCTATAGATTGAATTTTTTTAATTTGAGAAACAAATCGCATATGAGTATCCGCCAACCTATTTGTTGTGAAATTTTGAGATATTTTTGTACATAAAATTTCAAGTATTTGAATTGTAAATAGTTAAAAATAGTAAAAAGAATTAAAAAAGTGTTATGAAGAGATGAAATTTGTAAAATTTAAGAACATAAATATTATCCTAGTATTGGCGAACTTATTTCTTGTTAAATTTTTACAATTTTTAAATATAAAATATCAATTATTTAAATTGTAAATACTAAAAATTAGTAAAAACTTAAGGAAGTGTCACAAAAACAAGGAAACTTTAAAATTTTGTAACACCATTAATCCCCTTTTAGTATTTGCAACAAGTTTATCATGAAATTTTGAGCAATTTTTATGTAGAAAACATGAATTATTTACGTTGTAAATAGTAGAAAGTAGTAAAAAAAGTTGAAAAATTGTTACCTAGAGATTGAATTTTTTAAATTTCAGAAACAAATCGCATTTAAGTATCCGCCAACTTGTTTGTTATGAAATTTTGAGATATTTTTGTACATAAAATTTCAATTATTTGAATTATAAATAGTAAAAAATAGTAAAAAGAATTAAAAAGTCTTACCAGGAGATGGAATTTGTCAAATCTAAGAACACAAAATTCAATCCTAGCATTGTCCAACTTGTTTCTTGTGAAATTTTTTGCAATTTTTATATATAAAATATCAATTATTTAAATTGTAAATACGAAAAATTAGTAAAAAATTAAGGAAGTGTCAAAAAAAAAAAAGAAAAACTTCAAATTTCGTAACACCATTATTCCCCTTTGAGTATTTGAATCAAGTTTCTCATGAAATTTTGAGCAATTTTTATGTAGGAAAATGAATTATTTAAATTGTAAATTGTAGAAAGTAGTAAAAAAAATTGAAAAATTGTTACCTAGAGATTGCTTTGTTTAAATTTTAGAAACAAATTGCATTTGAGTATCCGCCAACCTGTTTGTTGTGAAATTTTGAGATATTTTTGTCCATAAAATTTCAAGTATTTGAATTGTAAATAGTTAAAAATAGTAAAAAGAATTCAAAAAGTGTTACTAGGAGATGAAATCTGTCAAATTTAAGAACACAAATCGTATCCAAATATTGGTTAACTTGTTTCTTCTTAAATAATTTCCAATTTTTATATAGAAAATATAAATTATTTAATTTGTAAATAGTAAAAATTAGTAAAAAATTAAAGAAGTGTCACAAAAAGAAGAAAATTTTCAAATTTTATAACACCATTAATCCCCTTTCATTATTTGCAAGAAGTTTCTCATGAAATTTTGAGCAATTTTTATGTAGAAAAATGAATTATTTAATTTGTAAATAGTAGAAAGTAGTTAAAAAAATTGAAAAATTGTTACCTATAGATTGAATTTTTTAAATTTGAGAAACAAATCGCATATGAGTATCCGCCAACCTATTTGTTGTGAAATTTGGAGATATTTTTGTACATAAAATTTCAAGTATTTGAATTGTAAATAGTTAAAAATAGTAAAAAGAATTAAAAAAGTGTTATGAAGAGATGAAATTTGTAAAATTTAAGAACATAAATATTATCCTAGTATTGGCGAACTTATTTCTTGTTAAATTTTTACAATTTTTAAATATAAAATATCAATTATTTAAATTGTAAATACTAAAAATTAGAAAAAACTTAAGGAAGTGTCACAAAAACAAGGAAACTTTAAAATTTTGTAACACCATTAATCCCCTTTTAGTATTTGCAACAAGTTTATCATGAAATTTTGAGCAATTTTTATGTAGAAAATATGAATTATTTACGTTGTAAATAGTTGAAAGTAGTAAAAAAAGTTGAAAAATTGTTACCTAGAGATTGAATTTTTTAAATTTCAGAAACAAATCGCATTTAAGTATCCGCCAACTTGTTTGTTATGAAATTTTGAGATATTTTTGTACATAAAATTTCAATTATTTGAATTATAAATAGTTAAAAATAGTAAAAAGAATTAAAAAGTCTTACCAGGAGATGGAATTTGTCAACTAATAGAACACAAAATTCAATCCTAGCATTTTCCAACTTGTTTCTTGTGAAATTTTTTGCAATTTTTATATATAAAATATCAATTATTTAAATTGTAAATACTAAAAATTAGTAAAAAATTAAGGAAGTGTCACAAAAAAAAAAGAAAATTTCAAATTTCGTAACACCATTATTCCTCTTTGAGTATTTGAATCAAGTTTCTCATGAAATTTTGAGCAATTATTATGTAGGAAAATGAATTATTTAAATTGTAAATTGTAGAAAGTAGTTAAAAAAATTGAAAAATTGTTACCTAGAGATTGAATTTTTTTAATTTTAGAAAAAAATTGCATTTGAGTATCTGTCAACCTGTTTGTTATGAAATTTTGAGATATCTTTGTACATAAAATTTCAATTATTTCAATTGTAAAGAGTTAAAACTAGTAAAAAGAATTAAAAAAGTGTTACTTGGGGATGAAATTTGTCAAATTTAAGAGCACAAATCCTATCCAAATATTGGTTAACTTGTTTCTTCTTAAATAATTTCCAATTTTTATATAGAAAATATAAATTATTTAATTTGTAAATAGTAAAAATTAGTAAAAAATTAAAGAAGTGTCACAAAAAGAAGAAAATTTTCAAATTTTATAACACCATTAATCCCCTTTGACTATTTGCAACAAGTTTCTCATGAAATTTTGAGTAATTTTTATGTAGAAAAATTAATTATTTAATTTGTAAATAGTAGAAAGTAGTTAAAAAAATTGAAAAATATTTTACCTATAGATTGAATTTTTTAAATTTGAGAAACAAATCGCATATGAGTATCCGCCAACCTGTTTGATGTGAAATTTTGAGATATTTTTGTACATAAAATTTCAAGTATTTGAATTTTAAATAGTTTAAAATAGTAAAAAGAAATAAAAAAGTGTTACGAAGAGATGAAATTTGTAAAATTTAAGAACATAAATATTATCCTAGTATTGGCGAACTTATTTCTTGTTAAATTTTTTACAATTTTTATATATAAATATCAATTATTTAAATTGTAAATACTAAAAATTAGTAAAAACTTAAGGAAGTGTCACAAAAACAAGAAAACTTTAAAATTTTGTAACACCATTAATCCCCTTTTAGTATTTGCAACAAGTTTATCATGAAATTTTGAGCAATTTTTATGTAGAAAACATGAATTATTTACATTGTAAATAGTAGAAAGTAGTAAAAAAAGTTGAAAAATTGTTACCTAGGGATTGAATTTTTTAAATTTCAGAAACAAATCGCATTTAAGTATCCGCCAACCTGTTTGTTGTGAAATTTTGAGATATTTTTGTACATAAAATTTCAATTATTTCAGTTGTAAATAGTTAAAAATAGTAAAAAGAATTAAAAAAGTGTTACGAATAGATGGAATTTGTAAAATTTAAGAACACAAAATTCAATCCTAGCATTGTCCAACTTGTTTCTTGTGAAATTTTTTGCAATTTTTATATATAAAATATCAATTATCTAAATTGTAAATACTAAAAATTAGTAATAATTTAAGGAAGTGTCACAAAAACAAGAAAACTTTAAAATTTTGTAACACCATTAATCCCCTTTGAGTATTTGCAACAAGTTTATCATGAACTTTTGAGCAATTTATATGTAGAAAACATCAATTATTTACGTTGTAAATAGTAGAAAGTAGTAAAAAAAATTGAAAAATTGTTACCTAGAGATTGAATTTTTTAAATTTAAGAAACAAATCGCATTTAAGTATCCGCCAACTTGTTTGTTATGAAATTTTGAGATATTTTTGTACATAAAATTTCAATTATTTGAATTATAAATAGTTAAAAATAGTAAAAATAATTAAAAAGTCTTACAAGGAGATGGAATTTGTCAAATCTAAGAACACAAAATTCAATCCTACCATTGTCCAACTTATTTCTTGTGAAATTTTTTGCAATTTTTATATATAAAAGATCAATTATTTAAATTGTAAATACTAAAAATTAGTTAAAAATTAAGGAAGTGACAAAAAAAAAGAAAATTTTCAAATTTCGTAACACCATTATTCCTATTTGAGTATTTGAATCAAGTTTCTCATGAAATTTTGAGCAATTTTTATGTAGAAAAATAAATTATTTAAGTTGTAAATAGTAGAAAGTAGTTAAAAAAATTGAAAAATTGTTACCTATAGATTGAATTTTTTAAATTTGAGAAACAAATCGCATATGAGTATCCGCCAACCTGTTTTATGTGAAATTTTGAGATATTTTTGTACATAAAATTTCAAGTATTTGAATTGTAAATAGTTTAAAATAGTAAAAAGAAATAAAAAAGTGTTACGAAGAGATGAAATTTGTAAAATTTAAGAACATAAATATTATCCTAGTATTGGCGAACTTATTTCTTGTTAAATTTTTTACAATCTTTATATATAAATATCAATTATTTAAATTGTAAATACTAAAAATTAGTAAAAACTTAAGGAAGTGTCACAAAAACAGGAAAACTTTAAAATTTTGCAACACCATTAATCCCCTTTTAGTATTTGCAACAAGTTTATCATGAAATTTTGAGCAATTTTTATGTAGAAAACATGAATTATTTACGTTGTAAATAGTAGAAAGTAGTAAAAAAAGTTGAAAAATTGTTACCTAGAGATTGAATTTTTTAAATTTCAGAAACAAATCGCATTTAAGTATCCGCCAACTTGTTTGTTATGAAATTTTGAGATATTTTTGTACATAAAATTTAAATTATTTGAATTATAAACAGTTAAAAATAGTAAAAAGAATTAAAAAGTCTTACTAGGAGATGGAATTTGTCAAATATAAGAACACAAAATAAAATCCTAGCATTGTCCAACTTGTTTCTTGTGAAATTTTTTGCAATTTTTATATATAAAATATCAATTATTTAAATTGTAAATACTAAAAATTAGTAAAAAATTAAGGAAGTGTCACAAAAAAAAAAGAAAAATTTCAAATTCCGTAACACCATTATTCCCCTTTGAGTATTTTAATCAAGTTTCTCATGAAATTTTGAGCAATTTTTATGTAGAAAAATAAATTATTTAAGTTGTAAATTGTAGAAAGTAGTAAAAAAAATTGAAAAATTGTTACCTAGAGATTGAATTTTTTAAATTTTAGAAACAAATTGCATTTGAGTATCCGCCAACCTGTTTGTTGTGAAATTTTGAGATATTTTTGTACATAAAATTTAAAGTATTTGAATTGTAAATAGTTAAAAATAGTAAAAAGAATTCAAAAAGTGTTACTAGGAGATGAAATTTGTCAAATTTAAGAACACAAATTCTATCGAAATATTGGTTAACTTGTTTCTTGTTAAATTTTTTGCAATTTTTATATAGGAAATATAAATTATTTAATTTGTAAATAGAAAAAATTAGTCAAAAATTAAAGAAGTGTCACAAAAAGAAGAAAATTTTCAAATTTTATAACACCAATAATCCCCTTTGACTATTTGCAACAAGTTTCTCATGAAATTTTGAGCAATTTTTATGTAGAAAACATGAATTATTTAAGTTGTAAATAGTAGAAAGTAGTAAAAAAATTGAAAAATTGTTACCTAGAGATTGAATTTTTTAAATTTCGAAAACAAATCGCATTTAAGTATCCGCCAACTTGTTTGTTATGAAATTTTGAGATATTTTTGTACATAAAATTTCAATTATTTGAATTATAAATAGTTAAAAATAGTAAAAAGAATTAAAAAGTCTTACCAGGAGATGGAATTTGTCAAATCTAAGAACACAAACCTATCCTAGTATTGGTCAACTTATTTCTTGTGAATTTTTTTACAATTTTCATTTATAAAATTTCGATTATTTAAATTGTAAATAGTAAAAATTAGTCAAAAATTAAAAAAGTGTCAGAAAAAGAAGAATTTTTTCAAATCTCATAACACTAATAATCCCGTTTGAGTATTCGCAACAAGTTTCATATGAAATTTTGAGCAATTTTTATGTAGAAATTTTGAATTATTTAATTTGTAAATAGTAGAAAGTAGTTAAAAAAGTTGAAAAATTGTTACCTATAGATTGACTATTTTAAATTTTAGAAACAAATTGCATTTGAGTATCCGCCAACCTGTTTGTTGTGAAATTTTGAGATATTTTTGTACATAAAATTTCAATTATTTCAGTTGTAAATAGTTAAAAATAGTAAAAAGAATTAAAAAAGTGTTACGAATAGATGGAATTTGTAAAATTTAAGAACACAAAATTCAATCCTAGCATTGTCCAACTTGTTTCTTGTGAAATTTTTTGCAATTTTTATATATAAAATATCAATTATCTAAATTGTAAATACTAAAAATTAGTAATAATTTAAGGAAGTGTCACAAAAACAAGAAAACTTTAAAATTTTGTAACACCATTAATCCCCTTTGAGTATTTGCAACAAGTTTATCATGAACTTTTGAGCAATTTATATGTAGAAAACATCAATTATTTACGTTGTAAATAGTAGAAAGTAGTAAAAAAAATTGAAAAATTGTTACCTAGAGATTGAATTTTTTAAATTTAAGAAACAAATTGCATTTAAGTATCCGCCAACTTGTTTGTTATGAAATTTTGAGATATTTTAGTACATAAAATTTCAATTATTTGAATTATAAATAGTTAAAAATAGTAAAAATAATTAAAAAGTCTTACAAGGAGATGGAATTTGTCAAATCTAAGAACACAAAATTCAATCCTACCATTGTCCAACTTATTTCTTGTGAAATTTTTTGCAATTTTTATATATAAAAGATCAATTATTTAAATTGTAAATACTAAAAATTAGTTAAAAATTAAGGAAGTGACAAAAAAAAAGAAAATTTTCAAATTTCGTAACACCATTATTCCTATTTGAGTATTTGAATCAAGTTTCTCATGAAATTTTGAGCAATTTTTATGTAGAAAAATAAATTATTTAAGTTGTAAATAGTAGAAAGTAGTTAAAAAAATTGAAAAATTGTTACCTATAGATTGAATTTTTTAAATTTGAGAAACAAATCGCATATGAGTATCCGCCAACCTGTTTTATGTGAAATTTTGAGATATTTTTGTACATAAAATTTCAAGTATTTGAATTGTAAATAGTTTAAAATAGTAAAAAGAAATAAAAAAGTGTTACGAAGAGATGAAATTTGTAAAATTTAAGAACATAAATATTATCCTAGTATTGGCGAACTTATTTCTTGTTAAATTTTTTACAATCTTTATATATAAATATCAATTATTTAAATTGTAAATACTAAAAATTAGTAAAAACTTAAGGAAGTGTCACAAAAACAGGAAAACTTTAAAATTTTGCAACACCATTAATCCCCTTTTAGTATTTGCAACAAGTTTATCATGAAATTTTGAGCAATTTTTATGTAGAAAACATGAATTATTTACGTTGTAAATAGTAGAAAGTAGTAAAAAAAGTTGAAAAATTGTTACCTAGAGATTGAATTTTTTAAATTTCAGAAACAAATCGCATTTAAGTATCCGCCAACTTGTTTGTTATGAAATTTTGAGATATTTTTGTACATAAAATTTAAATTATTTGAATTATAAACAGTTAAAAATAGTAAAAAGAATTAAAAAGTCTTACTAGGAGATGGAATTTGTCAAATATAAGAACACAAAATCCAATCCTAGTATTGTCCAACTTTTTTCTTGTGAAATTTTTTGCAATTTTTATATATAAAATATCAATTATTTAAATTGTAAATACTAAAAATTAGTAAAAAATTAAGGAAGTGTCACAAAAAAAAAGAAAAATTTCAAATTCCGTAACACCATTATTCCCCTTTGAGTATTTTAATCAAGTTTCTCATGAAATTTTGAGCAATTTTTATGTAGAAAAATAAATTATTTAAGTTGTAAATTGTAGAAAGTAGTAAAAAAAATTGAAAAATTGTTACCTAGAGATTGAATTTTTTAAATTTTAGAAACAAATTGCATTTGAGTATCCGCCAACCTGTTTGTTGTGAAATTTTGAGATATTTTTGTACATAAAATTTAAAGTATTTGAATTGTAAATAGTTAAAAATAGTAAAAAGAATTCAAAAAGTGTTACTAGGAGATGAAATTTGTCAAATTTAAGAACACAAATTCTATCGAAATATTGGTTAACTTGTTTCTTGTTAAATTTTTTGCAATTTTTATATAGGAAATATAAATTATTTAATTTGTAAATAGAAAAAATTAGTCAAAAATTAAAGAAGTGTCACAAAAAGAAGAAAATTTTCAAATTTTATAACACCAATAATCCCCTTTGACTATTTGCAACAAGTTTCTCATGAAATTTTGAGCAATTTTTATGTAGAAAACATGAATTATTTAAGTTGTAAATAGTAGAAAGTAGTAAAAAAATTGAAAAATTGTTACCTAGAGATTGAATTTTTTAAATTTCAAAAACAAATCGCATTTAAGTATCCGCCAACTTGTTTGTTATGAAATTTTGAGATATTTTTGTACATAAAATTTCATTTATTTGAATTATAAATAGTTAAAAATAGTAAAAAGAATTAAAAAGTCTTACCAGGAGATGGAATTTGTCAAATCTAAGAACACAAACCTATCCTAGTATTGGTCAACTTATTTCTTGTGAATTTTTTTACAATTTTCATTTATAAAATTTCGATTATTTAAATTGTAAATAGTAAAAATTAGTCAAAAATTAAAAAAGTGTCAGAAAAAGAAGAATTTTTTCAAATCTCATAACACTAATAATCCCGTTTGAGTATTCGCAACAAGTTTCATATGAAATTTTGAGCAATTTTTATGTAGAAATTTTGAATTATTTAATTTGTAAATAGTAGAAAGTAGTTAAAAAAGTTGAAAAATTGTTACCTATAGATTGACTATTTTAAATTTTAGAAACAAATTGCATTTGAGTATCCGCCAACCTGTTTGTTGTGAAATTTTGAGATATTTTTGTACATAAAATTTCAATTATTTCAGTTGTAAATAGTTAAAAATAGTAAAAAGAATTAAAAAAGTGTTACGAATAGATGGAATTTGTAAAATTTAAGAACACAAAATTCAATCCTAGCATTGTCCAACTTGTTTCTTGTGAAATTTTTTGCAATTTTTATATATAAAATATCAATTATCTAAATTGTAAATACTAAAAATTAGTAATAATTTAAGGAAGTGTCACAAAAACAAGAAAACTTTAAAATTTTGTAACACCATTAATCCCCTTTGAGTATTTGCAACAAGTTTATCATGAACTTTTGAGCAATTTATATGTAGAAAACATCAATTATTTACGTTGTAAATAGTAGAAAGTAGTAAAAAAAATTGAAAAATTGTTACCTAGAGATTGAATTTTTTAAATTTAAGAAACAAATCGCATTTAAGTATCCGCCAACTTGTTTGTTATGAAATTTTGAGATATTTTTGTACATAAAATTTCAATTATTTGAATTATAAATAGTTAAAAATAGTAAAAATAATTAAAAAGTCTTACAAGGAGATGGAATTTGTCAAATCTAAGAACACAAAATTCAATCCTACCATTGTCCAACTTATTTCTTGTGAAATTTTTTGCAATTTTTATATATAAAAGATCAATTATTTAAATTGTAAATACTAAAAATTAGTTAAAAATTAAGGAAGTGACAAAAAAAAAGAAAATTTTCAAATTTCGTAACACCATTATTCCTATTTGAGTATTTGAATCAAGTTTCTCATGAAATTTTGAGCAATTTTTATGTAGAAAAATAAATTATTTAAGTTGTAAATAGTAGAAAGTAGTTAAAAAAATTGAAAAATTGTTACCTATAGATTGAATTTTTTAAATTTGAGAAACAAATCGCATATGAGTATCCGCCAACCTGTTTTATGTGAAATTTTGAGATATTTTTGTACATAAAATTTCAAGTATTTGAATTGTAAATAGTTTAAAATAGTAAAAAGAAATAAAAAAGTGTTACGAAGAGATGAAATTTGTAAAATTTAAGAACATAAATATTATCCTAGTATTGGCGAACTTATTTCTTGTTAAATTTTTTACAATCTTTATATATAAATATCAATTATTTAAATTGTAAATACTAAAAATTAGTAAAAACTTAAGGAAGTGTCACAAAAACAGGAAAACTTTAAAATTTTGCAACACCATTAATCCCCTTTTAGTATTTGCAACAAGTTTATCATGAAATTTTGAGCAATTTTTATGTAGAAAACATGAATTAT
Source organism: Vigna unguiculata (assembly GCF_037176805.1). Classification (NCBI taxonomy): domain Eukaryota; kingdom Viridiplantae; phylum Streptophyta; class Magnoliopsida; order Fabales; family Fabaceae; genus Vigna; species Vigna unguiculata. The sequence goes on from NC_140801.1 coordinate 24,324,924, forward strand.
TTACGTTGTAAATAGTAGAAAGTAGTAAAAAAAGTTGAAAAATTGTTACCTAGAGATTGAATTTTTTAAATTTCAGAAACAAATCGCATTTAAGTATCCGCCAACTTGTTTGTTATGAAATTTTGAGATATTTTTGTACATAAAATTTAAATTATTTGAATTATAAACAGTTAAAAATAGTAAAAAGAATTAAAAAGTCTTACTAGGAGATGGAATTTGTCAAATATAAGAACACAAAATAAAATCCTAGCATTGTCCAACTTGTTTCTTGTGAAATTTTTTGCAATTTTTATATATAAAATATCAATTATTTAAATTGTAAATACTAAAAATTAGTAAAAAATTAAGGAAGTGTCACAAAAAAAAAAGAAAAATTTCAAATTCCGTAACACCATTATTCCCCTTTGAGTATTTTAATCAAGTTTCTCATGAAATTTTGAGCAATTTTTATGTAGAAAAATAAATTATTTAAGTTGTAAATTGTAGAAAGTAGTAAAAAAAATTGAAAAATTGTTACCTAGAGATTGAATTTTTTAAATTTTAGAAACAAATTGCATTTGAGTATCCGCCAACCTGTTTGTTGTGAAATTTTGAGATATTTTTGTACATAAAATTTAAAGTATTTGAATTGTAAATAGTTAAAAATAGTAAAAAGAATTCAAAAAGTGTTACTAGGAGATGAAATTTGTCAAATTTAAGAACACAAATTCTATCGAAATATTGGTTAACTTGTTTCTTGTTAAATTTTTTGCAATTTTTATATAGGAAATATAAATTATTTAATTTGTAAATAGAAAAAATTAGTCAAAAATTAAAGAAGTGTCACAAAAAGAAGAAAATTTTCAAATTTTATAACACCAATAATCCCCTTTGACTATTTGCAACAAGTTTCTCATGAAATTTTGAGCAATTTTTATGTAGAAAACATGAATTATTTAAGTTGTAAATAGTAGAAAGTAGTAAAAAAATTGAAAAATTGTTACCTAGAGATTGAATTTTTTAAATTTCAAAAACAAATCGCATTTAAGTATCCGCCAACTTGTTTGTTATGAAATTTTGAGATATTTTTGTACATAAAATTTCATTTATTTGAATTATAAATAGTTAAAAATAGTAAAAAGAATTAAAAAGTCTTACCAGGAGATGGAATTTGTCAAATCTAAGAACACAAACCTATCCTAGTATTGGTCAACTTATTTCTTGTGAATTTTTTTACAATTTTCATTTATAAAATTTCGATTATTTAAATTGTAAATAGTAAAAATTAGTCAAAAATTAAAAAAGTGTCAGAAAAAGAAGAATTTTTTCAAATCTCATAACACTAATAATCCCGTTTGAGTATTCGCAACAAGTTTCATATGAAATTTTGAGCAATTTTTATGTAGAAATTTTGAATTATTTAATTTGTAAATAGTAGAAAGTAGTTAAAAAAGTTGAAAAATTGTTACCTATAGATTGACTATTTTAAATTTTAGAAACAAATTGCATTTGAGTATCCGCCAACCTGTTTGTTGTGAAATTTTGAGATATTTTTGTACATAAAATTTCAATTATTTCAGTTGTAAATAGTTAAAAATAGTAAAAAGAATTAAAAAAGTGTTACGAATAGATGGAATTTGTAAAATTTAAGAACACAAAATTCAATCCTAGCATTGTCCAACTTGTTTCTTGTGAAATTTTTTGCAATTTTTATATATAAAATATCAATTATCTAAATTGTAAATACTAAAAATTAGTAATAATTTAAGGAAGTGTCACAAAAACAAGAAAACTTTAAAATTTTGTAACACCATTAATCCCCTTTGAGTATTTGCAACAAGTTTATCATGAACTTTTGAGCAATTTATATGTAGAAAACATCAATTATTTACGTTGTAAATAGTAGAAAGTAGTAAAAAAAATTGAAAAATTGTTACCTAGAGATTGAATTTTTTAAATTTAAGAAACAAATCGCATTTAAGTATCCGCCAACTTGTTTGTTATGAAATTTTGAGATATTTTTGTACATAATATTTCAATTATTTGAATTATAAATAGTTAAAAATAGTAAAAATAATTAAAAAGTCTTACAAGGAGATGGAATTTGTCAAATCTAAGAACACAAAATTCAATCCTACCATTGTCCAACTTATTTCTTGTGAAATTTTTTGCAATTTTTATATATAAAAGATCAATTATTTAAATTGTAAATACTAAAAATTAGTTAAAAATTAAGGAAGTGACAAAAAAAAAGAAAATTTTCAAATTTCGTAACACCATTATTCCTATTTGAGTATTTGAATCAAGTTTCTCATGAAATTTTGAGCAATTTTTATGTAGAAAAATAAATTATTTAAGTTGTAAATAGTAGAAAGTAGTTAAAAAAATTGAAAAATTGTTACCTATAGATTGAATTTTTTAAATTTGAGAAACAAATCGCATATGAGTATCCGCCAACCTGTTTTATGTGAAATTTTGAGATATTTTTGTACATAAAATTTCAAGTATTTGAATTGTAAATAGTTTAAAATAGTAAAAAGAAATAAAAAAGTGTTACGAAGAGATGAAATTTGTAAAATTTAAGAACATAAATATTATCCTAGTATTGGCGAACTTATTTCTTGTTAAATTTTTTACAATCTTTATATATAAATATCAATTATTTAAATTGTAAATACTAAAAATTAGTAAAAACTTAAGGAAGTGTCACAAAAACAGGAAAACTTTAAAATTTTGCAACACCATTAATCCCCTTTTAGTATTTGCAACAAGTTTATCATGAAATTTTGAGCAATTTTTATGTAGAAAACATGAATTATTTACGTTGTAAATAGTAGAAAGTAGTAAAAAAAGTTGAAAAATTGTTACCTAGAGATTGAATTTTTTAAATTTCAGAAACAAATCGCATTTAAGTATCCGCCAACTTGTTTGTTATGAAATTTTGAGATATTTTTGTACATAAAATTTAAATTATTTGAATTATAAACAGTTAAAAATAGTAAAAAGAATTAAAAAGTCTTACTAGGAGATGGAATTTGTCAAATATAAGAACACAAAATAAAATCCTAGCATTGTCCAACTTGTTTCTTGTGAAATTTTTTGCAATTTTTATATATAAAATATCAATTATTTAAATTGTAAATACTAAAAATTAGTAAAAAATTAAGGAAGTGTCACAAAAAAAAAAGAAAAATTTCAAATTCCGTAACACCATTATTCCCCTTTGAGTATTTTAATCAAGTTTCTCATGAAATTTTGAGCAATTTTTATGTAGAAAAATAAATTATTTAAGTTGTAAATTGTAGAAAGTAGTAAAAAAAATTGAAAAATTGTTACCTAGAGATTGAATTTTTTAAATTTTAGAAACAAATTGCATTTGAGTATCCGCCAACCTGTTTGTTGTGAAATTTTGAGATATTTTTGTACATAAAATTTAAAGTATTTGAATTGTAAATAGTTAAAAATAGTAAAAAGAATTCAAAAAGTGTTACTAGGAGATGAAATTTGTCAAATTTAAGAACACAAATTCTATCGAAATATTGGTTAACTTGTTTCTTGTTAAATTTTTTGCAATTTTTATATAGGAAATATAAATTATTTAATTTGTAAATAGAAAAAATTAGTCAAAAATTAAAGAAGTGTCACAAAAAGAAGAAAATTTTCAAATTTTATAACACCAATAATCCCCTTTGACTATTTGCAACAAGTTTCTCATGAAATTTTGAGCAATTTTTATGTAGAAAACATGAATTATTTAAGTTGTAAATAGTAGAAAGTAGTAAAAAAATTGAAAAATTGTTACCTAGAGATTGAATTTTTTAAATTTCAAAAACAAATCGCATTTAAGTATCCGCCAACTTGTTTGTTATGAAATTTTGAGATATTTTTGTACATAAAATTTCATTTATTTGAATTATAAATAGTTAAAAATAGTAAAAAGAATTAAAAAGTCTTACCAGGAGATGGAATTTGTCAAATCTAAGAACACAAACCTATCCTAGTATTGGTCAACTTATTTCTTGTGAATTTTTTTACAATTTTCATTTATAAAATTTCGATTATTTAAATTGTAAATAGTAAAAATTAGTCAAAAATTAAAAAAGTGTCAGAAAAAGAAGAATTTTTTCAAATCTCATAACACTAATAATCCCGTTTGAGTATTCGCAACAAGTTTCATATGAAATTTTGAGCAATTTTTATGTAGAAATTTTGAATTATTTAATTTGTAAATAGTAGAAAGTAGTTAAAAAAGTTGAAAAATTGTTACCTATAGATTGACTATTTTAAATTTTAGAAACAAATTGCATTTGAGTATCCGCCAACCTGTTTGTTGTGAAATTTTGAGATATTTTTGTACATAAAATTTCAATTATTTCAGTTGTAAATAGTTAAAAATAGTAAAAAGAATTAAAAAAGTGTTACGAATAGATGGAATTTGTAAAATTTAAGAACACAAAATTCAATCCTAGCATTGTCCAACTTGTTTCTTGTGAAATTTTTTGCAATTTTTATATATAAAATATCAATTATCTAAATTGTAAATACTAAAAATTAGTAATAATTTAAGGAAGTGTCACAAAAACAAGAAAACTTTAAAATTTTGTAACACCATTAATCCCCTTTGAGTATTTGCAACAAGTTTATCATGAACTTTTGAGCAATTTATATGTAGAAAACATCAATTATTTACGTTGTAAATAGTAGAAAGTAGTAAAAAAAATTGAAAAATTGTTACCTAGAGATTGAATTTTTTAAATTTAAGAAACAAATCGCATTTAAGTATCCGCCAACTTGTTTGTTATGAAATTTTGAGATATTTTTGTACATAAAATTTCAATTATTTGAATTATAAATAGTTAAAAATAGTAAAAATAATTAAAAAGTCTTACAAGGAGATGGAATTTGTCAAATCTAAGAACACAAAATTCAATCCTACCATTGTCCAACTTATTTCTTGTGAAATTTTTTGCAATTTTTATATATAAAAGATCAATTATTTAAATTGTAAATACTAAAAATTAGTTAAAAATTAAGGAAGTGTCAAAAAAAAAAGAAAATTTTCAAATTTCGTAACACCATTATTCCTATTTGAGTATTTGAATCAAGTTTCTCATGAAATTTTGAGCAATTTTTATGTAGAAAAATAAGTTATTTAAGTTGTAAATAGTAGAAAGTAGTTAAAAAAATTGAAAAATTGTTACCTATAGATTGAATTTTTTAAATTTGAGAAACAAATCGCATATGAGTATCCGCCAACCTGTTTTATGTGAAATTTTGAGATATTTTTGTACATAAAATTTCAAGTATTTGAATTGTAAATAGTTTAAAATAGTAAAAAGAAATAAAAAAGTGTTACGAAGAGATGAAATTTGTAAAATTTAAGAACATAAATATTATCCTAGTATTGGCGAACTTATTTCTTGTTAAATTTTTTACAATTTTTATATATAAATATCAATTATTTAAATTGTAAATACTAAAAATTAGTAAAAACTTAAGGAAGTGTCACAAAAACAAGAAAACTTTAAAATTTTGTAACACCATTAATCCCCTTTTAGTATTTGCAACAAGTTTATCATGAAATTTTGAGCAATTTTTATGTAGAAAACATGAATTATTTACGTTGTAAATAGTAGAAAGTAGTAAAAAAAGTTGAAAAATTGTTACCTAGAGATTGAATTTTTTAAATTTCAGAAACAAATCGCATTTAAGTATCCGCCAACTTGTTTGTTATGAAATTTTGAGATATTTTTGTACATAAAATTTAAATTATTTGAATTATAAACAGTTAAAAATAGTAAAAAGAATTAAAAAGTCTTACTAGGAGATGGAATTTGTCAAATATAAGAACACAAAATAAAATCCTAGCATTGTCCAACTTGTTTCTTGTGAAATTGTTTGCAATTTTTATATATAAAATATCAATTATTTAAATTGTAAATACTAAAAATTAGTAAAAAATTAAGGAAGTGTCACAAAAAAAAAAGAAAAATTTCAAATTCCGTAACACCATTATTCCCCTTTGAGTATTTTAATCAAGTTTCTCATGAAATTTTGAGCAATTTTTATGTAGAAAAATAAATTATTTAAGTTGTAAATTGTAGAAAGTAGTAAAAAAAATTGAAAAATTGTTACCTAGAGATTGAATTTTTTAAATTTTAGAAACAAATTGCATTTGAGTATCCGCCAACCTGTTTGTTGTGAAATTTTGAGATATTTTTGTACATAAAATTTAAAATATTTGAATTGTAAATAGTTAAAAATAGTAAAAAGAATTCAAAAAGTGTTACTAGGAGATGAAATTTGTCAAATTTAAGAACACAAATTCTATCGAAATATTGGTTAACTTGTTTCTTGTTAAATTTTTTGCAATTTTTATATAGGAAATATAAATTATTTAATTTGTAAATAGAAAAAATTAGTCAAAAATTAAAGAAGTGTCACAAAAAGAAGAAAATTTTCAAATTTTATAACACCAATAATCCCCTTTGACTATTTGCAACAAGTTTCTCATGAAATTTTGAGCAATTTTTATGTAGAAAACATGAATTATTTAAGTTGTAAATAGTAGAAAGTAGTAAAAAAATTGAAAAATTGTTACCTAGAGATTGAATTTTTTAAATTTCAAAAACAAATCGCATTTAAGTATCCGCCAACTTGTTTGTTATGAAATTTTGAGATATTTTTGTACATAAAATTTCATTTATTTGAATTATAAATAGTTAAAAATAGTAAAAAGAATTAAAAAGTCTTACCAAGAGATGGAATTTGTCAAATCTAAGAACACAAACCTATCCTAGTATTGGTCAACTTATTTCTTGTGAATTTTTTTACAATTTTCATTTATAAAATTTCGATTATTTAAATTGTAAATAGTAAAAATTAGTAAAAAATTAAAAAAGTGTCAGAAAAAGAAGAAATTTTTCAAATCTCATAACACTAATAATACCCTTTGAGTATTCGCAACAAGTTTCATATGAAATTTTGAGCAATTTTTATGTAGAAATTTTGAATTATTTAATTTGTAAATAGTAGAAAGTAGTTAAAAAAATTGAAAAATTGTTACCTATAGATTGACTATTTTAAATTTTAGAAACAAATTGCATTTGAGTATCCGCCAACCTGTTTGTTGTGAAATTTTGAGATATTTTTGTACATAAAATTTCAATTATTTCAGTTGTAAATAGTTAAAAATAGTAAAAAGAATTAAAAAAGTGTTACGAATAGATGGAATTTGTAAAATTTAAGAACACAAAATTCAATCCTAGCATTGTCCAACTTGTTTCTTGTGAAATTTTTTGCAATTTTTATATATAAAATATCAATTATCTAAATTGTAAATACTAAAAATTAGTAATAATTTAAGGAAGTGTCACAAAAACAAGAAAACTTTAAAATTTTGTAACACCATTAATCCCCTTTGAGTATTTGCAACAAGTTTATCATGAACTTTTGAGCAATTTATATGTAGAAAACATCAATTATTTACGTTGTAAATAGTAGAAAGTAGTAAAAAAAATTGAAAAATTGTTACCTAGAGATTGAATTTTTTAAATTTAAGAAACAAATCGCATTTAAGTATCCGCCAACTTGTTTGTTATGAAATTTTGAGATATTTTTGTACATAAAATTTCAATTATTTGAATTATAAATAGTTAAAAATAGTAAAAATAATTAAAAAGTCTTACAAGGAGATGGAATTTGTCAAATCTAAGAACACAAAATTCAATCCTACCATTGTCCAACTTATTTCTTGTGAAACTTTTTGCAATTTTTATATATAAAAGATCAATTATTTAAATTGTAAATACTAAAAATTAGTTAAAAATTAAGGAAGTGTCAAAAAAAAAAGAAAATTTTCAAATTTCGTAACACCATTATTCCTATTTGAGTATTTGAATCAAGTTTCTCATGAAATTTTGAGCAATTTTTATGTAGAAAAATAAGTTATTTAAGTTGTAAATAGTAGAAAGTAGTTAAAAAAATTGAAAAATTGTTACCTATAGATTGAATTTTTTAAATTTGAGAAACAAATCGCATATGAGTATCCGCCAACCTGTTTTATGTGAAATTTTGAGATATTTTTGTACATAAAATTTCAAGTATTTGAATTGTAAATAGTTTAAAATAGTAAAAAGAAATAAAAAAGTGTTACGAAGAGATGAAATTTGTAAAATTTAAGAACATAAATATTATCCTAGTATTGGCGAACTTATTTCTTGTTAAATTTTTTACAATTTTTATATATAAATATCAATTATTTAAATTGTAAATACTAAAAATTAGTAAAAACTTAAGGAAGTGTCACAAAAACAAGAAAACTTTAAAATTTTGTAACACCATTAATCCCCTTTTAGTATTTGCAACAAGTTTATCATGAAATTTTGAGCAATTTTTATGTAGAAAACATGAATTATTTACGTTGTAAATAGTAGAAAGTAGTAAAAAAAGTTGAAAAATTGTTACCTAGAGATTGAATTTTTTAAATTTCAGAAACAAATCGCATTTAAGTATCCGCCAACTTGTTTGTTATGAAATTTTGAGATATTTTTGTACATAAAATTTAAATTATTTGAATTATAAACAGTTAAAAATAGTAAAAAGAATTAAAAAGTCTTACTAGGAGATGGAATTTGTCAAATATAAGAACACAAAATAAAATCCTAGCATTGTCCAACTTGTTTCTTGTGAAATTGTTTGCAATTTTTATATATAAAATATCAATTATTTAAATTGTAAATACTAAAAATTAGTAAAAAATTAAGGAAGTGTCACAAAAAAAAAAAGAAAAATTTCAAATTCCGTAACACCATTATTCCCCTTTGAGTATTTTAATCAAGTTTCTCATGAAATTTTGAGCAATTTTTATGTAGAAAAATAAATTATTTAAGTTGTAAATTGTAGAAAGTAGTAAAAAAAATTGAAAAATTGTTACCTAGAGATTGAATTTTTTAAATTTTAGAAACAAATTGCATTTGAGTATCCGCCAACCTGTTTGTTGTGAAATTTTGAGATATTTTTGTACATAAAATTTAAAGTATTTGAATTGTAAATAGTTAAAAATAGTAAAAAGAATTCAAAAAGTGTTACTAGGAGATGAAATTTTTCAAATTTAAGAACACAAATTCTATCGAAATATTGGTTAACTTGTTTCTTGTTAAATTTTTTGCAATTTTTATATAGGAAATATAAATTATTTAATTTGTAAATAGAAAAAATTAGTCAAAAATTAAAGAAGTGTTACAAAAAGAAGAAAATTTTCAAATTTTATAACACCAATAATCCCCTTTGACTATTTGCAACAAGTTTCTCATGAAATTTTGAGCAATTTTTATGTAGAAAACATGAATTATTTAAGTTGTAAATAGTAGAAAGTAGTAAAAAAATTGAAAAATTGTTACCTAGAGATTGAATTTTTTAAATTTCAAAAACAAATCGCATTTAAGTATCCGCCAACTTGTTTGTTATGAAATTTTGAGATATTTTTGTACATAAAATTTCATTTATTTGAATTATAAATAGTTAAAAATAGTAAAAAGAATTAAAAAGTCTTACCAAGAGATGAAATTTGTCAAATCTAAGAACACAAACCTATCCTAGTATTGGTCAACTTATTTCTTGTGAATTTTTTTACAATTTTCATTTATAAAATTTCGATTATTTAAATTGTAAATAGTAAAAATTAGTAAAAAATTAAAAAAGTGTCAGAAAAAGAAGAAATTTTTCAAATCTCAAAACACTAATAATACCCTTTGAGTATTCGCAACAAGTTTCATATGAAATTTTGAGCAATTTTTATGTAGAAATTTTGAATTATTTAATTTGTAAATAGTAGAAAGTAGTTAAAAAAATTGAAAAATTGTTACCTATAGATTGACTATTTTAAATTTTAGAAACAAATTGCATTTGAGTATCCGCCAACCTGTTTGTTGTGAAATTTTGAGATATTTTTGTACATAAAATTTCAATTATTTCAGTTGTAAATAGTTAAAAATAGTAAAAAGAATTAAAAAAGTGTTACGAATAGATGGAATTTGTAAAATTTAAGAACACAAAATTCAATCCTAGCATTGTCCAACTTGTTTCTTGTGAAATTTTTTGCAATTTTTATATATAAAATATCAATTATCTAAATTGTAAATACTAAAAATTAGTAATAATTTAAGGAAGTGTCACAAAAACAAGAAAACTTTAAAATTTTGTAACACCATTAATCCCCTTTGAGTATTTGCAACAAGTTTATCATGAACTTTTGAGCAATTTATATGTAGAAAACATCAATTATTTACGTTGTAAATAGTAGAAAGTAGTAAAAAAAATTGAAAAATTGTTACCTAGAGATTGAATTTTTTAAATTTAAGAAACAAATCGCATTTAAGTATCCGCCAACTTGTTTGTTATGAAATTTTGAGATATTTTTGTACATAAAATTTCAATTATTTGAATTATAAATAGTTAAAAATAGTAAAAATAATTAAAAAGTCTTACCAGGAGATGGAATTTGTCAAATCTAAGAACACAAAATTCAATCCTACCATTGTCCAACTTATTTCTTGTGAAATTTTTTGCAATTTTTATATATAAAAGATCAATTATTTAAATTGTAAATACTAAAAATTAGTTAAAAATTAAGGAAGTGTCACACAAAAAAAGAAAAATTTCAAATTTCGTAACACCATTATTCCTCTTTGAGTATTTGAATCAAGTTTCTCATGAAATTTTGAGCAATTTTTATGTAGAAAAATAAATTATTTAAGTTGTAAATAGTAGAAAGTAGTAAAAAAAATTGAAAAATTGTTACCTAGAGATTGAATTTTTTAAATTTTAGAAACAAATTGCAATTTAATATCCGCCAACCTGTTTGTTGTGAAATTTTGAGATATTTTTGTACATAAAATTTCAAGTATTTGAATTGTAAATAGTTAAAAGTAGTAAAAAGAATTCAAAAAGTGTTACTAGGAGATGAAATTTGTCAAATTTAAGAAGACAAATCCTATCCAAATATTGGTTAACTTGTTTCTAGTTAATGTTGTTGCAATTTTTATATATAAAATATAAATTATTTAATTTGTAAATAGTAAAAATTAGTAAAAAATTAAAGAAGTGTCACAAAAAGAAGAAAATTTTCAAATTTTATAACACCAATAGTCCCCTTTGACTATTTGTAAGAAGTTTGTCATGAAATTTTGAGCAATTTTTATGTAGAAAACATGAATTATTTAAGTTGTAAATAGTAGACAGTAGTAAAAAAATTGAAAAATTGTTACCTAAGGATTGAATTTTTTAAATTTCAGAAAAAAATCGCATTTGAGCATCCACGAACCTGTTTGTTTTGAAATTTCGAAATATTTTTGTACATAAAATTTAAATTATTTGAATTGTAAATAGTTAAAAAAAGTATTACCAGGAGATGAAATTTGTCAAATTTAAGAACACAAATCCTATCCTAGTATTGGCCAACTTGTTTCTTGTGAATTTTTTTACATATTTCATTTTTAAAATTTTGATTATTTAAATTCTAAATAGTAAAAATTAGTAAAAAATTAAAAAAAGTGTCAGAAAAAGAAGAAAATTTTCAAATCTCATAACACTAATAATCATCTTTGAGTATTTTCAACAAGTTTCATATGAAATTTTGAGTAATTTTTATGTCGAAATTATGAATTATTTAATTTGTAAATAGTAGAAAGTAGATAAAAAAATTGAAAAATTGTTACCTATAGATTGAATTTTTTAAATTTGAGAAACAAATCGTATATGAGTATCTACCATTTGTTATGAAATTTTGAGATATTTTTGTACATAAAATTTCAATTGTTTGAGTTGTAAATAGTTAAAAATATTAAAGAGAATTAAAAAAGTGTTACTAGGAGATGAAATTTGTCAAATTTAAGAACATAAATATTATCCTAGTATTGGCTAACTTATTTCTTGTTAAATTTTTTCCAATTCTTATATATAAAATATCAATTATTTAAATTGTAAATACTAAAATTTAGTAAAAAATTAAGGAAGTGGCACAAAAACAAGAAAACTTTAAAATTTTGTAACACCATTAATCCCTTTTGAGTATTTGCAACAAGTTTATCATGAAATTCTGAGCAATTTTTATGTAGAAAACATGAATTATTTACGTTGTAAATAGTAGAAAGTAGTAAAAAAAATTGAAAAATTGTTACCTAGTGATTGAATTTTTTAAATTTCATAAACAAATCGCATTTAAGTGTCCGCCAACTTGTTTGTTATGAAATTTTGAGATATTTTTGTATATAAAATTTCAATTATTTGAATTATAAATAGTTAAAAATAGTAAAAAGAATTAAAAAGTCTTACCAGGAGATGGAATTTTTCAAATCTAAGAACACAAAATCCAATCCTAGTATTGTCCAACTTTTTTCTTGTGAAATTTTTTGCAATTTTTATATATAAAATATCAATTATTTAAATTGTAAATACTAAAAATTAGTAAAAAATTAAGGAAGTGTCACAAAAAAAGAAAAATTTCAAATTTCGTAACACCATTATTCCCCTTTGAGTATTTGAATCAAGTTTTTCATGAAATTTTGAGCAATTTTTATGTAGAAAAATAAATTATTTAAGTTGTAAATAGTAGGAAGTAGTAAAAAAATTGAAAAATTGTTAGTGATGAGTTCAAAATTTTGCCCTCATTTAATATTTAAATTTGGGGATTTAATTGAATTTTCAGTGCTTAAAGATTGATTTAATTAGGATTTGTGATTATTGGATTTATTTAGTATGTTTGGTAAAGGTGGTGTAAAAATTTATTTTAGTTGCATAAAATATTATTGGATATTCTAACGTTTGTTAATGCAGCTGGAATTTATTTTTGGTCATTAATAGTGTGGATTTAAAATATTCAAAGTTACAAAATAAGTCCAAAATCAGAAAATTCTGGAAAAGAATAAATCAGGAGCTAAATGCACCCTCATATTTTATTTGCACACTCCTTCTAAAGTGGACCACCAAAAACCTGTTTTGGCCCCCCAGTTTTCACTAAGTTGCACCCCTCCTACCACTTAAACTCCACTCAACCAGATCATGCCATGTGGCAATCCCCACTTTTTAAAATTAGCCAACCAGAACAAGCCACGTGTCATAATCCTCCACTCACCAAATTGACCACTCAGATCTTGCCACGTCATCATCTCCTCCATCTCACACATGAAACCCTAACCCTAATTTTCCTCCTCTCCTTCCATCACCATGAGAGCCGCCACCCTAGCCGCAATCTCGCCGGAGTTCGGAGCAGCGTTGTCACGCACACCACCACGCCTCTGCGAAGCTTCCTCGCGCACCGTCTGCAACTGCAATAGCAGCTCCACACGCATCTGTATCTCGCCGCCAGCCACCGCGACGCATCACCAACCTGCAGCGCGCATCCACCACCTCTCCACCATCAACCACCGCTCTGGAGACCACACAACAGCCAACCTGCAACAGATCCAACGACTCTGCAATAGCACATCACCACGCTTCTCTCACCTTCACGTAATCTTCTCCGCGAGCAAGATCAACCAGATTCACCACCGCAACTCCGCCACGTTCCTGCAACCTTCAGAACCAGTCCCAGCCACCATTCGCGAGTACACAGCGAGTCAGCCCTGCACCGTGCGAGTCCTTCACGCAGCAGCCATGGCAGTACCTGCACGAACTTCGAATCCACCATTTTCGCACCTCAAACCTCCACGAATCAACGACAGCGCGCAGAAAGAGCAGCAGCGCATACAACAACAACACTTTCACTATTCGTCGGAGCAGCAGCACTCCAGCGCATCTTGCACTTCACCTCGCAAACGCACTTGCACCAGAACACCGTGAGCAGCCGTCAAGCCTTGCCGGAAAACGGCAGCAGCAGCCGTCACAGCACCTTCGCAGCCAAAGTGTGAGAGGTCCTAATTCTGGAGAGAGAGTCTGCACTGCCACGTGTCAACATCTGATAGGACAGTCAAACTGGTCAACTGGTCAAAGTCAGCAGTCAACTCTGGTCAAAACTGCAAAAATGGTTAAATAAGAGGGGTAGAATTAGAAATTGGACAGGAATTAAGTTGCTAATAATTGAGACTTTAATTTGATTAGAGGTAATTACTTTAACTAAAATTAGTCAAGACTTTACTTTGATTAATTAAGTTTTCTATTTGGTGAAGAAACAAAGGAATAGACATGATTAGGCATGGTAAAATTAATTGAGACTGTACTTTGATTTAAAGTGAGGATGCTAACAAGTGAATTGAGTCTTTACATTGATTGATTTGTAAATCAACAACAATAATTAATTTAACAATAATCTCTAGATAACCAATGAAGAATCTTATTTAGAAAAAGCAGTGGAATTGACCTATTTACTATTACTGTGTTTACAATCTTCCGTGTCATTTTCTTTGCACATCAAAATCCCCCTATTTTTATAGTTGCTAGTTTTAATTGCATTTTTAAGAATCAAATATTTGAGATCAATTCTGTATTCGTTGTGAGACGACTCAGAGTTATCTTAACCCTAACTATTCTATTCACTACTAATTGGCAATACTGAAGGTGCTAAAGTAGTGGTAATTTGATCGCCTAACGACAGCGATATAAGTTACCTAGAGATTGAATTTTTTAACTTTTAGAAACAAATTGCATTTGAGTATCCCTCAACCTGTTTGTTGTGAAATTTTGAGATATTTTTGTACATAAGAATTCAAGTATTTGAATTGTAAATAGTTAAAAATAGTAAAAAGAATTCAAAAAGTGTTACTACGAGATGAAATTTGTCAAATTTAAGAACACAAATCCTATCCAAATATTGGTTAACTTGTTTCTTGTTAAATTTTTTGCAATTTTTATATATAAAATATAAATTATTTAATTTGTAAATAGTAAAAATTAGAAAAAAATTAAAGAAGTGTCATAAAAAGATAAAAATTTTCAAATTTTATAACACCAATAATCCACTTTGACTATTTGCAACAAGTTTCTTATGAAATTTTGAGCAATTTTTATGTAGAAAACATGAATTATTTAAGTTGTAAGTAGTAGAAAGTAGAAAAAAAAATTTAAAAATTGTTACCTAGAGATTGAATTTTTTAACTTTTAGAAACAAATTGTATTTGAGTATCCGCCAACCTGTTTGTTGTGAAATTTTGAGATATTTTTGTACATAAGATTTCAAGTATTTGAGTTGTAAATAGTTAAAAATAGTAAAAAGAATTCAAAAAGTGTTACTAGGAGATGAAATTTGTCAAATTTAAGAACACAAATCCTATCCAAATATTGGTTAACTTGCTTCTTGTTAAATGTTTTACAATTTTTATATATAAAATATAAATTCTTTAATTTGTAAATAGTAAAAATTAGAAAAAAATTAAAGAAGTGTCATAAAAAGAAGAAAATTTTCAAATTTTATAACACCAATAATCCCTTTTGACTATTTGCAACAAGTTTCTCATGATATTTTGAGCAATTTTAATGTAGAAAACATGAATAATTTAAGTTGTAAATAGTAGAAAGTAGTAAAAAAATTGAAAAATTGTGACCTAGAGATTGAATTTTTTAAATTTCAGAAACAAATCGCATTTAAGTATCCGCCAACTTGTTTGTTATGAAATTTTGAGATATTTTTGTACATAAATTTTCAATTATTTGAATTATAAATAGTTAAAAATAGTAAAAAGAATTAAAAAGTCTTACCAGGAGATGGAATTTGTCAAATGTAAGAACACAAAATCCAATCCTAGTATTGTCCAACTTGTGTCTTGTGAAATTTTTTACAATTTTTATATATAAAATATCAATTATTTAAATTGTAAATACTAAAAATTAGTAAAAAATTAAGGAAGTGTCACAAAAAAAAGAAAAATTTCAAATTTCGTAACACCATTATTCCTCTTTGAGTATTTGAATCAAGTTTCTCATGAAATTTTGAGCAATTTTTATGTAGAAAAATAAACTATTTAAGTTGTAAATAGTAGAAAGTAGTAAAAAAAATTGAAAAATTGTTACCTGGAGATTGAAGTTTTTTAAATTTTAGAAACAAATTGCATTTGAATATCCGCCAACCTGTTTGTTGTGAAATTTTGAGATATTTTTGTACATAAAATTTCAAGTATTTAAATTGTAAATAGTTAAAAATAGTAAAAAGAATTCAAAAAGTGTTACTAGGAGATGAAATTTGTCAAATTTAAGAAGACAAATCCTATCCAAATATTGGTTAACTTGTTTCTGGTTAATGTTTTTGCAATTTTTATATATAAAATATAAATTATTTAATTTGTAAATAGTAAAAATTAGTAAAAAATTAAAGAAGTGTCGCAAAAACAAGAAAACTTTAAAATTTTGTAACACCATTAATCCCCTTTGAGTATTTGCAACAAGTTTATCATGAAATTTTGAGCAATTTTTATGTAAAAAACATGAATTATTTACGTTGTAAATAGTAGAAAGTAGTAAAAAAAGTTGAAAAATTGTTACCTAGAGATTGAATTTTTGAAATTTCAGAAACAAATTGCATTTAAGTATCCGCCAACTTGTTTGTTATGAAATTTTGGGATATTTTGTACATAAAATTTCAATTATTTCAATTATAAATAGTTAAAAATAGTAAAAAGAATTCAAAAGTCTTACCAGGAGATGGAATTTGTCAAATCTAAGAACACAAAATCCAATCCTAGTATTCTCCAACTTGTTTCTTGTGAAATTTTTTACAATTTTTATATATAGAATATCAATTATTTAAATTGTAAATACTAAAAATTAGTAAAAAATTAAGGAAGTGTCACACAAAAAAAGAAAATTTTCAAATTTCGTAACACCATTATTCCTCTTTGAGTATTTGAATCAAGTTTCTCATGAAATTTTGAGCAATTTTTATGTAGAAAAATAAATTATTTAAGTTGTAAATAGTAGAAAGTAGTAAAAAAAATTGAAAAATTGTTACCTAGAGATTGAATTTTTTAAATTTTAGAAACAAATTGCATTTGAATATTCGCCAACCTGTTTGTTGTGAAATTTTGAGATATTTTTGTACATAAAATTTCAAGTATTTGAATTGTAAATAGTTAAAAGTAGTAAAAAGAATTCAAAAAGTGTTACTAGGAGATGAAATTTGTCAAATTTAAGAAGACAAATCCTATCCAAATATTGGTTAACTTGTTTCTGGTTAATGTTTTTGCAATTTTTATATATAAAGTATAAATTATTTAATTTGTAAATAGTAAGAATAAGTAAAAAATTAAAGAAGTGTCACAAAAAGAAGAAAATTTTCAAATTTTATAACACCAATAATCCTCTTTGACTATTTGCAACAAGTTTCATATGAAATTTTGAACAATTTTTATGTAGAAATTATGAATTATTTAATTTGTAAATACTAGAAAGTAGTTAAAAAATTGAAAAATTGTTACCTAGAGATTGATTTTTTTAAATTTGATAAACAAATCGCATATGAGTATCTACCGTTTGTTAGGAAATTTTGAGATATTTTTGTACTTAAAATTTCAATTATTTGAGTTGTAAATAGTTAAAAATAGTAAAAAGAATTATAAAAGTGTTACCAAGAGATGAAATTTTCCAAATTTAAGAATACAAATCATATCCTAGTATTGGCCAACTTGTTTGTTGTGAATTTCTTTACAATTTTCATTTATAAAATTTTGATTATTTAAATTGTAAATAGTAAAAATTAGTAAAAAATTAAAGAAGTGTCACAAAAAGAAGAAAATTTTCAAATTTTATAACACCAATAATCCCCTTTGACTATTTGCAACAAGTTTCTCATGAAATTTTGAGAACTTTTTATGTAGAAAACATGAATTATTTAAGTTGTAAATAGTAGAAAGTAGTAAAAAAATTGAAAAATTGTTACCTAAAGATTGAATTTTTTAAATTGCAGAAACAAATCACATTTAAGTATCCGCCAACTTGTTTATTATGAAATTTTGAGATATTTTTGTACATAAAATTTCAATTATTTGAATTATAAATAGTTAAAAATAGTAAAAAGAATTAAAAAGTCTTACCAGGGGATGGAATTTGTCAAATCTAAGAACACAAAATCCAATCCTAGTATTGTCCAACTTGTTTCTTGTGAAACTTTTTGCAACTTTTTATATATAAAATATCAATTATTTAAATTGTAAATACTAAAAATTAGTAAAAAATTAAGGAAGTGTCAAAAAAAAAGAAAAATTTCAAATTTCGTAACATCATTATTCCTCTTTAAGTATTTGAATCAAGTTTCTCATGAAATTTTGAGCAATTTTTATGTAGAAAAATAAATTATTTAACTTGTAAATAGTAGAAAGTAGTAAAAAAAATTGAAAAATTGTTACCTAGAGATTGAAATTTTTTAAATTTTAGAAACAAATTGCATTTGAATATCCGCCAACCTGTTTGTTGTGAAATTTTGAAATATTTTTGTACGTAAAATTTCAAGTATTTGAATTGTAAATAGTTAAAAATAGTAAAAAGAATTCAAAAAGTGTTACTAGCAGATGAAATTTGTCAAATTTAAGAAGACAAATCCTATCCAAATATTGGTTAACTTGTTTCTGGTTAATGTTTTTACAATTTTTATATATAAAATATAAATTATTTAATTTGTAAATAGTAAAAATTAGTAAAAAATTAAAGAAGTGTCGCAAAAACGAGAAAACTTTAAAATTTTGTAACACCATTAATCCCCTTTGAGTATTTGCAACAAGTTTATCATGAAATTTTGAACAATTTTTATGTAGAAAACATGAATTATTTACGTTGTAAATAGTAGAAAGTAGTAAAAAGAATTGAAAAATTGTTACCTAGAGATTGAATTTTTTAAATTTCAGAAACCAATTTCATTTAACTATCCGCCAACTTGTTTATTATGAAATTTTTAGATATTTTGTACATAAAATTTCAATTATTTGAATTATAAATAGTTAAAAATAGTAAAAAGAATTCAAAAGTCTTACCAGGAGATGGAATTTGTCAAATCTAAGAACACAAAATCCAATCCTAGTATTGTCCAACTTGTTTCTTGTGAAATTTTTTACAATTTTTATATATAAAATATCAATTCTTTAAATTGTAAATACTAAAAATTAGTAAAAAATTAAGGAAGTGTCGCACAAAAATAGAAAAATTTCAAATTTCGTAACACCATTATTCCTCTTTGAGTATTTGAATCAAGTTTCTCATGAAATTTTGAGCAATTTTTATTTAAAAATTATGAATTATTTAATTGCTAAATAGTAGAAAGTAGTTAAAAAATTGAAAAATTGTTACCTAGAGATTGATTTTTTAAAATTTGATAAACAAATCGCATATGAGTATCTGCCATTTGTTATGAAATTTTGAGATATTTTTGTACTTAAAATTTCAATTATTTGAGTTGTAAGTAGTTAAATATAGTAAAAAGAATTATAAAAGTGTTACCAAGAGATGAAATTTGTCAAATTTAAGAATACAAATCATATCCTAGTATTGGCCAACTTGTTTCTTGTGAATTTTTTTACAATTTTCATTTATAAAATTTCGATTATTTAAATTGTAAATAGTAAAAATTAGTAAAAAATTCAAGAAGTGTCACAGAAACAAGAAAATTTTCAAATTTTATAACACCAATAATCCCCTTTGACTATTTGCAACAAGTTTCTCATGAAATTTTGAGCAATTTTTATGTGGAAAACATGAATTATTTAAGTTTTAAATAGTAGAAAGTAGTAAAAAAAGTTGAAAAATTGTTACCTAGAGATTGAAATTTTTAAATTTTAGAAACAAATTGCATTTGAATATCAGCCACCCTGTTTGTTGTGAAATTTTGAGATATTTTTGTACATAAAATTTCAAGTATTTGAATTGTAAATAGTTAAAAATAGTAAAAAGAATTCAAAAAGTGTTACTAGGAGATGAAATTTGTCAAATTTAAGACCACAAATCCTATCCAAATATTGGTCAACTTGTTTCTAGTTAAATGTTTTGCAATTTTTATATATAAAATATAAATTATTTAATTTGTAAATAGTAAAAATTAGTAAAAAATTAAAGAAGTATCACAAAAAGAAGAAAATTTTCAAATTTTATAACACCAATAATCCCGTTTGACTATTTGCAACAAGTTTGTCAAGAAATTTTGAGCAATTTTTATGTAGAAAACATGAATTATTTAAGTTGTAAATAGTAGAAAGTAGTAAAAAAATTGAAAAATTGTTACCTAGAGATTGAATTTTTTAAATTTCCGAAACAAATCGCATTTAAGTATCCGCCAACTTGTTTGTTATGAAATTTTGAGAATTATTTGAATTATTTGAATTATAAATAGTTAAAAATAGTAAAAAGAATTAAAAAGTCTTACCAGGAGATGGAATTTGTCAAATCTAAGAACACAAAATCCAATCCTAGTATTGTCGAACTTGTTTCTTGTGAAATTTTTTGCAACTTTTTATATATAAAATATCAATTATTTAAATTGTAAATACTAAAAATTAGTAAAAAATTACGGAAGTGTCACAAAAAAGAGAAAAACTTTCAAATTTCGTAACACCATTATTCCTCTTTGAGTATTTGAATCAAGTTTCTCATGAAATTTTGAGCAATTTTTATGTAAAAATTATGAATTATTTAATTGCTAAATAGTAGAAAGTAGTTAAAAAATTGAAAAATTGTTACCTAGAGATTGATTTTTTAAAATTTGATAAACAAATCGCATATGAGTATCTGCCATTTGTTATGAAATTTTGAGATATTTTTGTACTTAAAATTTCAATTATTTGAGTTGTAAGTAGTTAAATATAGTAAAAAGAATTATAAAAGTGTTACCAAGAGATGAAATTTGTCAAATTTAAGAATACAAATCATATCCTAGTATTGGCCAACTTGTTTCTTGTGAATTTTTTTACAATTTTCATTTATAAAATTTCGATTATTTAAATTGTAAATAGTAAAAATTAGTAAAAAATTCAAGAAGTGTCACAGAAACAAGAAAATTTTCAAATTTTATAACACCAATAATCCCCTTTGACTATTTGCAACAAGTTTCTGATGAAATTTTGAGCAATTTTTATGTAGAAAACATGAATTATTTAAGTTGTAAATAGTAGAAAGTAGTAAAAAAAGTTGAAAAATTGTTACCTAGAGATTGAAATTTTTAAATTTTAGAAACAAATTGCATTTGAATATCAGCCACCCTGTTTGTTGTGAAATTTTGAGATATTTTTGTACATAAAATTTCAAGTATTTGAATTGTAAATAGTTAAAAATAGTAAAAAGAATTCAAAAAGTGTTACTAGGAGATGAAATTTGTCAAATTTAAGACCACAAATCCTATCCAAATATTGGTCAACTTGTTTCTAGTTAAATGTTTTGCAATTTTTATATATAAAATATAAATTATTTAATTTGTAAATAGTAAAAATTAGTAAAAAATTAAAGAAGTATCACAAAAAGAAGAAAATTTTCAAATTTTATAACACCAATAATCCCCTTTGACTATTTGCAACAAGTTTGTCAAGAAATTTTGAGCAATTTTTATGTAGAAAACATGAATTATTTAAGTTGTAAATAGTAGAAAGTAGTAAAAAAATTGAAAAATTGTTACCTAGAGATTGAATTTTTTAAATTTCCGAAACAAATCGCATTTAAGTATCCGCCAACTTGTTTGTTATGAAATTTTGAGAATTATTTGAATTATTTGAATTATAAATAGTTAAAAATAGTAAAAAGAATTAAAAAGTCTTACCAGGAGATGGAATTTGTCAAATCTAAGAACACAAAATCCAATCCTAGTATTGTCGAACTTGTTTCTTGTCAAATTTTTTGCAACTTTTTATATATAAAATATCAATTATTTAAATTGTAAATACTAAAAATTATTAAAAAATTACGGAAGTGTCACAAAAAAGAGAAAAACTTTCAAATTTCGTAACACCATTATTCCTCTTTGAGTATTTGGATCAAGTTTCTCATGAAATTTTGAGCAATTTTTATCTAGAAAAATAAATTATTTAAGTTGTAAATAGTAGAAAGTAGTAAAAAAAATTGAAAAATTGTTCGCTGGAGATTGAAATTTTTAAATTTTAGAAACAAATTGCATTTGAATATCCGCCAACCTGTTTGTTGTGAAATTTTGAGATATTTTTGTACATAAAATTTCAAGTATTTGAATTGTAAATAGTTAAAAATAGTAAAAAGAATTGAAAAAGTGTTACTAGGAGATGAAATTTGTCAAATTTAAGAACACAAATCCTATCCTAGTATTGGCCAACTTGTTTCTTGTGAATTTTTTTACAATTTTCAGATATAAAATTTCGATTATTTAAATTATAAATAGTAAAAATTAAAAAAGTTTCAGAAAAAATAGAAATTTTTCAAATTTCATAACACTAATAATCCTCTTTGACTATTTGCAACAAGTTTCATATGAAATTTAGAACAATTTTTATGTAGAAATTATGAATTATTTAATTTGTAAATAGTAGAAAGTAATTAAAAATATTGTAAAATTGTTACCTAGAGATTGATTTTTTTAAATTTGATAAACAAATCGCATATGAGTATCTGCCATTTGTTATGAAATTTTGAGATATTTTTGTACTTAGAATTATAATTATTTGAGTTGTAAATAGTTAAAAATAGTAAAAAGAATTATAAAAATGTTACCAAGAGATGATATTTGTCAAATTTAAGAACACACTTCTCCTAGTATTGGCCAACTTGTATCTTGTGAATTTTTTTACAAATTTCATTTATAAAATCTCGATTACTTAAATTGTAAATATGAAAAAATTAGTAAAAAATTAAAAAGTGTCAGAAAAAGAAGAAAATCTCGATTATTTACTTTGTAAATAGTTGAAAGTAGTTAAAAAAATTGAAAAATTGTTACTAAGAGAATGAATTTTTTAAATTTGAGAAAGAAATCGCATATAAGTATCTGTCAACCTGTTTGTTATGAAATTTTGAGATATTTTTGTACATAAAATTTCAATTATTTGAGTTGTAAATAGTTAAAAATATTAAAAAGAATTAAAAAACTGTTACGAAAAGATGGAATTTGTAAAATTTAAGAACATAAATATTATCCTAGTATTGGCCAACTTATCTCTTGTTAATTTTTTTGCAATTTTTATATATAAAATATCAATTATTTAAATTGAAAATACTACAAATTAGTAAAAAATTAAGGAAGTGTCACAAAAACAAGAAAA
Organism: Vigna unguiculata; assembly: GCF_037176805.1. NCBI lineage: Eukaryota > Viridiplantae > Streptophyta > Magnoliopsida > Fabales > Fabaceae > Vigna > Vigna unguiculata. The sequence goes on from NC_140801.1 coordinate 24,348,083, forward strand.
CATTAAAATTTGTAACACCATTAATCCCCTTTTAGTATTTGGAACAAGTTTATCATGAAATTTTGAGCAATTTTTATGTAGAAAACATGAATTATTTACGTTGTAAATAGTAGAAAGTAGTAAAAAAAATTGAAAAATTGTTACCTAGAGATTGAATTTTTTAAATTTCAGAAACAAATCGCATTTAAGTATCCGCCAACTTGTTTGTTATGAAATTTGAGATATTTTTGTACATAAAATTTCAATTATTTGAATTATAAATAGTTAAAAATAGTAAAAAGAATTAAAAAGTCTTACTAGGTAATGGAATTTGTCAAATCTAAGAACACAAAATCCAATCCTAGTATTGTCCAACTTGTTTCTTGTGAAATTTTTTGCAATTTTTATATATAAAATATCAATTATTTAAATTGTAAATACTAAAAGTTAGTAAAAAATTAAGGAAGTGCCACAAAAAAAAAAGAAAAAATTCAACTTTCGTAACACCATTATTCCTCTTTGAGTATTTGAATCAAGTTTCTCATGAAATTTGAGCAATTTTTATGTAGAAAAATAAATTATTTAAGTTGTAAATAGTAGAAAGTAGTAAAAAAAATTGAAAAATTGTTACCTAGAGATTGAATTTTTTTCAATTTTAGAAACAAATTGCATTTGAGTATCCGCCAACCTGTTTGTTGTGAAATTTTGAGATATTTTTGTACATAAAATTTCAAGTATTTGAATTGTAAATAGTTAAAAATAGTAAAAAGAATTTAAAATGTGTTACTAGGAGATGAAATTTGTCAAATTTAAGAACACAAATTCTATCCAAATATTGGTTAACTTGTTTGTTGTTAAATTTTTTGCAATTTATATATATAAAATATAAATTATTTAATTTTTAAATAGTAAAAATTACTAAAAAATTAAAGAAGTGTCACAAAAAGAAGAAAATTTTCCAATTTTATAACACCAATAATCCCCTTTGACTATTTGCAACAAGTTTCTCATGAAATTTTGAGTAATTTTTATGTAGAAAACATGAATTATTTAACTTGTAAATAGTAGAAAGTAGTAAAAAAATTGAAAAATTGTTACCTAGAGATTGAATTTTTTAAATTTCAGAAACAAATCGCATTTGAGCATCCACCAACTTGTTTGTTATGAAATTTTGAGATATTTTTGTACATAAAATTTAAATTATTTGAATTGTAAATACTTAAAAAAAGTAAAAAGAATTAAAAAAGTGTTACCAGGAGATGAAATTTGTCAAATTTAAGAACACAAATCCTATCCTAGTATTGGCCAACTGGTTTCTTGTGAATTTTTTTTACAATTTTCAGATATAAAATTTTGATTATTTAAATTATAAATAGTAAAAATTAAAAAAGTGTCAAAAAAAAGAAATTTTTCAAATTTCATAACACAAATAATCCTCTTTGACTATTTGCAACCAGTTTTATATGAAATTTTGAGAAATTTTTATGTAGAAATTATGAATTATTTAATTTGTAAATAGTAGAAAGTAGTTAAAAAAATTGAAAAATTGTTACCTAGAGATTGAATTTTTTAAATTTGAGAAACAAATCGCATATGAGTATCTGCCAACCTGTTTGTTATGAAATTTTGAGGAATTTTTGTACATAAAATTTAAATTATTTGAATTGTAAATAGTTAAAAATAGTAAAAAGAATTAAAAAAGTGTTACTAGGATATGGAATTTGTCAAATTTATAAACACCAATCCTATCCTAGTTTTGGCCAACTTGTTTGTTGCGATTTTTTTTTCAATTTTCATATATAAAATTTCGATTATTTAAATTGTTAATAGTAAAAATTAGTAAAAAATTAAAAAAGTGTCAGAAAAAGAAGAAATTTTTCAAATTTCATAACACTAATAATCCTCTTTGAGTATTTGCAACAAATTTCATATGAAATTTTGAGCAATATTTATGTAAAAATTATGAATTATTTAATTTTGTAAATAGTAGAAAGCAGTAAAAAAAATTGAAAAATTGTTACCTAGAGATTGAATTTTTTAAATTTGTGAAACAAATCGCATATGAGTATCTGCCAACCTGTTTGTTATGAAATTTTGAGATTCTTTTGTAAATAAAATTGAAATTATTTGAGTTGTAAATAGTTAAAAATAGTAAAAAGAATTAAAAAAATGTTACCTGGAGATGAAATTTGTCAAATTTAAGAACACAAACCCTATCCTAGTATTGGCCAACCTGTTTCTTGTGAATTTTTTGACAATTTTCATTTATAAAATTTTGATTATTTAAATTGTAAATAGTAAAAATTAGTAAAAAAATTAAAAAAGTGTCAGAAAAAGAAGAAATTTTTCAAATTTCATAACACTAATAATTCTCTTTGACTATTTGCAACAAGTTTCATATGAAATTATCAACACCCAATTTTGTCCAGGTGAATAAAATTGTTTTCAAAAAAAAATCCAAAAATAAATGTTAAATAAAAAGGATAAAAATAATAAGAATAATAATAAAATAGATTAAAAAATGTTTCTTTAATTTATGTTTCTAAAAATTAGAGTAAAATAAAAAAATGTATTAGATTAAAAATTTAAAAAATTAATTATTAATATTTTTCATTTTTATTAATTAAATTCAAAAAATTAAAATTAAAAAAAGAAAAAAAATATATAAAAAATAGTTTTAACCATGGGGAACATTTCTTCTGATGGTTTCAACTCCCTGATGGTTTGAACTTGCTCTAATCCACCATTCAGAACCGCTTGCCAGTTTTTGACTAATATTGATCGGATAAAAAAAATTAAGGGGGATTATTTTCCATTACAATATTGCATCCGCGCAAGCACCATCATCTTCCTCTCTAAGAGTTTAAGTCATCATCAACCATTCTTTGCACCTATTTTCACGCACTTTCATCCAAATCATTCTTCGTACATGCACAACAGTAAAGAGCAAGAAAATCAATAAGTCACGGTGAAGGTACGTTATAAATTCTTGTATTCCACTTTGGTGATTACATTGTGAGTTAAATTAAAGACCCAATGAATAGAGCTTCATCTTCATGTTACAATGGTAAATAATCAATATAAATCAATTAGAAAGGGGGGAAGGGTTAGGCTTCGAGAAGGGAGATTAAGTGTGGCGATATTTGGGATTTTTGTCAAAAAATTGATATTCGAAGCAAAAGCGAAAACAAGCGAAAACAACTCCTATTGGCGCGGCGATGGCGTCCTTGGCCGCTTTGATTGGCAGATAATTCGTGACAAGATTTGGTGCTATCTCTTGATGATTCGTGCGAACAAAATGAGGAATGAAGAGGCACCAGTGATAACCTTTGTTGTTGACGGCGATATCTTTGAAGGAACAGCAACAACGACGATTGTTGTGGTGACTCGAGATGGAGACGTTGAACATGAGGGTTACCATTTAGTGATATTTCATGCAGAGGCAAAATGGAAATGGCGTTGGCAAGGTTGTTGAGGGCGATTAGGCCGACGGCGACGACTTTGCGGTGAACAGTGGAGATGGCAGTGATGTTGTTAGTGTGCACCGTGAGTGTGGGATTGAAATTGGAGAAAATTAAGTTTGGTGTGTTAATGAAGATGGGGATAATGGACTAGGGTTTTATTGACACAATATCACTTCGTGCACCCCATAACTTAATTTCCATACCTCTCCAGATTTGCATAATAATTGGGTTATTTGGTTTCTTTTTTACTTCATGCACTCTTCAGTATAATAAACCCACAGCCCTAACATTTAGTTTTATTTTACCTTATGTACCTGCGTTTTCACTAAACACACACCTCACTCTCTTTATGCACCCCATTCCTATGTGTGTAGTTTTTCTCATTGCACCCACATACTCACTTATGCACTCTTATTTTCTATTTCCAATTTTATTGTTTTTTTAATTAAATCTCACATTTTAATAATCTCATTTTCTAAAATAATAAAAATATTTTAAAATGAAATAAAAATTAAAATAATTTTCAAAATTGATAAAAATAAGAATAAATAAAATTTAAAATTATTTTCTTTATTTTATCTTTTAGTGTCTAATCGATCGTTCGCGTCGCACGACACTTCTTTTTAAATACAAGAATTATAAAAATAGTTTTGGTATCTAATCGACTGCTCGCGTCGCATGATACTTCTTTTTAAATAAAAATTATAAAAATTGTTTTTGGTGTCTAATCGACCTCTCGCGTCGCACAACACTCCTTTTCAAAATATAAAAAATATAGAAATGTTTTGGTGTCTAATCGATTGCTCGGATCGCACGACACTCCCTTTCAAAATATAAAATATAAAAAATGTTTTTGGTGTCAACTCGGCTGCACGCGTTGAATGATACTTGTTTTCAAAAACGTCAAAAAACAATTTTAAAAATTAATTATTCTAATCAGATTTTATCAAGAACTACGTGATCCTTGATTCTCCATTGTGAATGGAGATACGTAGGAGTAGGGCAAGTCCTTGTCAGGTTCACTTCCCAAAAATCAAAAGGTTTTTCAAATCATTTTCAAATAATTTTAGAAAGAACTACGTAGCCTTGATTTCTCATTTTTTTAATGAGAATACGTAGGGCCAAGGTTTTAATCCTTGTCAGGTCCTTTTCGCTCCAAAAATATATTTGTTCAATTTATTTTCTTTTCTTTTGGGAAAAATAAATATTTAAATAAACACATCTCTTTTGCAAATTTAATTAAAGTTACCGCCTTTGGACGGGTGTTGTAGGGTGCTAATATCTTCCCTACGCGTAATCGACTCCCGGATCCTAAATTTGGTTTTCGCAGACTTTATTTGATTTTTATGGTTTTACATAGTTTTCCAGAATAAACTATGGTGGCAACTTCTAAAATCTTTTTTCGAATTAATTTATTTTTAGTTCGTCGTCTCGTCATGATTTAGGTTACGACAGATGGCGACTTTATTGGGGACCGTAGAGAGTCAAGCCTATTTAAGTGAATTTGCGAAAGTGATGTGTTTAATTTAAATGTTTGTTTTCCCCTTTCTCTTTTTGTATGTATATATTCATGTTTACCTTTAAGTTGTGTATGGCGTAATTAATGTGAATGTTAAACTCTAGGGTAGAAAACATGTTTTGTATCTACCTGGATCTTTTATGTTTATTTTGATGGTGGGGGTTTAGTTGTGCATTTTTCTCTCTTCACACACTCACTTTATACTTTTGTACATAACATAAGTAGGGACCTATACCCAGGTCCATGCTACTTAGAATTAGAAGGTGATTATGTAGCAGTGCCATAGTGGATGTACTTCCCAAATGGTCATTGTGAGAACCCCAGCTAGAGTCTGTTTGTTTCATTTGGTACTCTCTCATCGTGTTGTTTACCAACTGTTGTGGGAAATACCGTGAAGTGAACCATAACTCTAGTGACCTTGATCCTTAGGCATTAGCGAACCATCCTAGTGAGCGCATGTATTTCACCTTAGAACCTTAAGCGTCACTCCTATGTTAAGGCATAAATGGGAGACAGTTATGTCCTTTACTCTTCACCTCCTTTTGTAATCTTACATCATTCTACATGTGAATAAGTGTCCATCAAGGCACAATCATGCATCTTATTATCTCAATGGTGTGTCATGCATATCATTTTTTTTATCATACATCACATCTCATAAGAATAAGGAAAATATACATTTCATTACATTCCATTGTATCATTCGATTGCATTTCATGCATGGAGTTTTGAAATAAGTGCATCACATTTTCATACTCATATCATACGAATATATGCCTCCTGAGGCACCAATAAATCTCATGTAGGTTTTTCAATTAGTCACATATCATGCATGGTGTTCCTTAATCACATCAACATATAAAGTAAATAAAATGTCTCTTGGGGCACATAGTTTTTTAAACACTCATGTCATTTTGCATAATACATTCATATTTTGATATTGCCTGCATATGCATAATGTGTCTCATGCATCACATGGATTTGGTTTTTGCATTCATCAGTGCATGCTAATAAAATAAAGAAATTCTGACACCTTAAAGGACTTGTTGATAAAAGATCATGGAGAATTTGGGAGAAACTCATGAAGTAACGAAGATAGATATTCAACAATTGAAGGAGCAAATACATGAGATTTTGGAAGCCATAGAGGCACTAGAAAACTCTGGAGAGACTTCCACTCAACAACTTCAACAAAGGGTTCAGGAAACCCAAGTTTTTCCTCCATACGGTCTTCCTCCGAATTACACTCCACCCATTGGATTTGACTCAGAGAAAGAAGCTGCAAACTACATGGCTACAACTCATGATGCAAAGGAGAATGGACCTGGGACAACCACCTTCACAGGCACCCAAGGAATTGTTCAACCAGATGTAGTACATGTGTCAATGGAAAAGCAACTCGAGGTGAAACCTTCACCCCTTGTCACTACACCTCTGAAAGTTGAAGATTCCACAAACAAATTGGAAATGTTAGAGGAAAGGCTGAGAGCTATAGAGGGTGTACGAAAGTTTGAATTTGGCAATGCTGCAGAGCTGTGTTTAGTTCCAGATGTGGTGATACCTCCGGAGTTCAAATTGCCAAAGTTTGAAAAGTATCAAGGGAACACTTGTCCAAAGAATCATATAACCATGTACTGCAAAAAAATGACTGCCTATGTTCATGATGAGAAACTATTGATTCACTTCTTTCAGGAAAGCTTAACTGGCATGGCTCTTAATTGGTACATGCATTTGGAACCAACCCGAATTTGTTCCTGGAAAGATCTTGTGGCTGCATTCGTGAAGCAATATGAATACAGTGGTGATAGTGTGCCTGACAAATTTCAACTATAGAACATGGCGAAAAAGGAGTCATAGACGTTTAAAGAGTATGCTTTAAGATGGAGAGAGATTGCTGCTCAAGTAGAGCCACCTTTGCATGACAAAGAGATGGTGGTTATATTTATAAATACTTTGCAGTCACCCTTTTATAAACACATGATGAATAGTGTTTCCTCGAACTTTGCTGACTTAATTATAATGGGAGAGAGGATTGAGGTCAGCATAAGGAATGGAAAAATTGCACTTGACCCAAATTTGGTAGCAAATTTGAATGAGTATGGTTCTAGGTACGTGGTAAGAACAAGGCGAAAAGCTAATCTACACCTCATTGTCTATCCTCAAGTGTCTTAGTCAGAGAAATCCAATCAGGACAATGGGCGGAAAAATTACAATCGAGGCAAGAAAGCTATCAATTTCACTCCTATCTCTATGACCTACACAGAGTTATTACCAAATCTCCTGCGCGACAACCTCAAATATTTGTCCCACTAGACGTGTACGACCTCCATATCCAAAGAATTATGATGTGAATGCAAGATGTGATTATCATGGAGGAGCATTAGGTCATTCAACAGAAGCATGCACGACTTTGAAGCACAAGGTACAATCCTTGATTGATTTAGGATTTCTGGCATTTGAAGAAAGATAACTTAATGTTGAAGAAAGTCCTGTACTAGGACATGAAAACACATGTGCATGAAGAACACCATGACTTTGTAAAACATTGAAAATTTTATGCTTTTCATGTTGTGTTAGACTGTTGAATTATCTTTCATATTGTTATGACAACTTTGATCAGTTGCATCATGTCATCCTTCATGAATTTCAAAGCATATGAGATAATTTCCTCAAGAACAAGTCCTAAAAGGGTGTCACAAAAAAAATGATAAATAACGAAAAACACAAAAAAAGGGCAAAAGAAGTATGTTTTTGAACCATTTGTTTTCTTGCAAATCATTAAATTCATTGTTTTTCAAAAATAATAACAAAAAAAAGAATAGAGAATGAAACCAAAAACAATAAAGGATGTCGCATGGTTTTGTGGTCAAATATTTTAACTTAGAATAACCAGTTGACTTTTTTTCTTTTAAGACATTTGTGCATGTATGGCTTGAAAGCCTCAACCCTTCACTCTCCCAAAATAAAAGGATTTGCCCTAACATCGTTTGGTTTTACTTGTATAATAAAAATGATTTTTCACACTGTGGCAGATTTGCCAATGTTTATCTTTGCAAGCACTAGTTGGATGATCCCTAAATCCATCGAGATAATTTTCAAAAGAGAAAGAAAAAATTCTGCTAGATTGAAAACCCAAGAGTGCAATCTAGGGAAAAAAACAAAACCAAAAGAAAGAAAGGAAAAGAAAAGTGACTCTTGTTAAGGTCATCGAGCTTTTATCTTAAAGTTAATCTTTTGAAAATAAAGCAATCAAAATTTGAAATGATGTGTGGCCATTTTTCTTCATCCGAAAAAGTAAAATATCCTTTGTTACCCTATTGAGCCAAAAAAAAGTTTTCTTTTGAATTGTTCCCAAACAAGGGTTATCTTCATACAAGAAGAAAGCTAGAAGTCAGCTTGAAACGCACAAAAAAGCACTCAGTGATCAAATGAAGAAAATTCAATGAAAGTAATCTAAGATAAAGACAATCACAAAGTGATTGCAAATGAAAAGAAATTGAAATAAAATATGAAAAAAGCAAAGTGTTCAAAAAGTCTTGAGAAATAGGTGATGCAATACCTAGATGGTAGCTCTTGTTTAATTAAAACTTGCAAAAAAAAAGTAAATTATTTGGGCCTTTATATCCTTTCTTTCAAAGCTTTTTAGCCCATAGCCACGTTACAAGCCAAGTAAAAGTCCACACAGATTGAATATTGATTGTTCTGATTTTTATAAGCTTAATTTTGCGATAAAGCCACATGACTAACAATGCGGTCGTAAAAGAAGAAAAATGAAAAATGAAAATGGTGTCTTAGGAAGAGGGGAATTCCCTACTAACTGGCCAAAGCAAGTGAAAGAAAATCAAACCAACTAGGGCAATTCTGTTTGCCAATGTTTTTCATATCCATCACCTATTCTGAACAAAACCTATATCCTAAAACTGGGGCAACTTGTGTGTCTCACATGAATTTTTTCCACCTTGACATTCATAGATCCATTTCCCCATACCTTTTTCCCAAACACCATAACTAGAGCAACTTTTGGGTGTTTTGTATTTTTACACTAACATTCACCAATTACATCTCCTTTTAGGAGTGTGTGAGGAATGACATGCTCACATGGCTATCCCAATCTCCTTCAAACACTTTCCAAAAGTTTTCGACTTTTCACTTGTAAATTCAAGCACGCATGCAATGATGTTGTGAAAAAGAAAGTCAAAAATATATTCTTTTTAAACATTAGACCTCAAGGTGTGTAACATTCCTCTCTTTCAGAAAATATTGAAAATAACAATGAGTTTGATGATTGCAAATAGAACAATTGACTCGAACGTGCAAAAAAAAGAGAGAAGTCAAAAGGACAAAGCATTACAAGGTTTTCATCATGCATTCATGCATATCAGGGTTCTTATCCATATGTTTATGTTTTAAATAATAAATGTGCATTCTACAGTTTGCATGTCATATCATCATAAACATGTGTCAACATATCATCATAACATGAGTCAGCATAATTATGCAACATGTTTCTTCAATCAAATGTTTTTTCCAGAAATTAGAAATTAATATTACAAAGTTTACTTGTGACATTTTTCAAATTGATGGTCTTCTTCATTCATATGAATGACCTATATACCCCTCAAGCCCAGTTTAGTCTGGCCCCCAAGCCTAGTTTAGTCTAGCTAAAGCCTAGTTTAGTCTAGCTAAAGCCCAGTTTTGTCTGGCCCCCAAGCCTAGTTTTGTCTGGCCCAAGCCTAGTCTTGTCTGGCCCTCAAGCCCAATTTAGTCTAGCCCAAGCCTTGTTGATAACGTTGTCGTTAAGCGATCAAATTAATACTACTTATCTATAACAACTTCAGTATTGTTAAGAAAGTAGCCAAAAAATTAGTATGGGTTAAGTCAACCCTAAGTCGTCTCCCAACGAACACGAAATAGATTTCTAACAAATTAGTTCTTATAAAACTATACAAAAGAGTTAGTCAAATAAAAATATGAGAGGTAAAGATAAAAAGATAAAATAAGATATAAACAATAATAAAGAAAAATAGGTCGATTCCACTGCTTTTCAAAATAGGACTCATCATTGGTTTCCTAAAGATTATTGTTATTGATTTCTTGTTTAAGACTTCAAATTAATCAATGTAACTTAATTTGTTGACGTCCTTACTTTCAACCAAAGTAACTTCTCAATCAAAAGCAAGAACTTTGTAGATTAATCTTAGTAAATTTAACCAAAGTAACTTCTCAATTAAATATTACTAATCCTAATCATCTCCATTCTTTTACCTCTTATATCTAGTAAAAAGCTAATTAACCAAAGTAACTTCTTGATTAATTCTAATCTAAGTTTTCACCTTTAATCAAAGTAACTTCTCAATTATTAGTAAAAACTCATTCAATCATATGAAAGTTTCTAAAATTAATCAAAGTAACTTCTCAATTAAAATTTAAAAACCCTTGGACTCATACGATTGTTATGTTATGTAGATTTAAAACAGTGCTAACTTGCTACAATGTATAAATCATTACTTTTACTAAATTAAGAACCAAAAGACATAGATGAAAATAAATCTCAACAAGAATCAAAAGAACAAACAAATTAATTGATCTAACCTCAGAATCCAATTAAGAAATTACAATGGAATCAACCCAAGAAGTTTAGAACTCCATGAATGCTAAATAAAAATATAAGAAGAATAGAGAGAGAAAGGAAACGAAATTAAGCCCCCCCTAAAGGGTTCCTGAACTCCGAAGTCTTGAGCTTGTCCTTTCTGCTTCTCCCTTGGTCTCTTTATATAGGAATTGGACTGGACTTTTCTGTTGCTAAAATCTCTCAAATATCTTTTAAAATAAAGATAAAGATAAATATTTAAAAATATTTGGAGAGATATAGACTATCTGACAAATATAATTGGTTGATAATATCAATATCTAATATAATTTAATTAATTAATTAATTAAAGATATATGATAAATTATCACCAATTAGTATTTGTATTAATTTTCCAAATCAACCCTTTGCAATCTCCTTAAATTATCTTCTAAATAATCCAATATCTTCAAGATATATTTGTTTATTGTGGAACTAAAAAGACTCAAGAAGATCTTGGCATATTTAAAAAGATTTGGTAGTTATTATCTTTTAATATTTTATGATATAATTAAATAAGATAATTATTTAAAAATATCAAATAAAATATCTAAAGATATATTTTTCCCAAATTATCTTCTATCATAAAGATAAAGAAAACCGTAAGGTCCAATTTTTTTGTTTCTCTCTTCTTAGCTTAGCCAAACTTCTTCACTTTTTCAAGCTTTTCTTGTCGTCTTCATGGCATGCTTGACTTGGATTTTTTTGATTTTTATAATTTCCTATTCTTGGATTTATCTTTAAGGTGTCATGAAGCATTAAGCAATTTATTTCCACACCTCCATGAGCTCAACTTAGCCGCAGCTGCACTAACACACCTCAAAATATCCAAAGAACATTTATGCAACTAAAAAGCTAATTTTAACATGTTTTTGTATCTCATGCTCAATAAACACAATTATAGGAAATCCCAATTAAATCAATCTTTAAGCTCACAAATTCAATTAAATACCTAGAATTAAACATTAAATGAGGGCATCACCAGTTTAGTCTGGACCAAGCCCAGTTTAGTCTGGCCCAAGCCCAGTTTTGTCATGCCCAAGCCTAGTTTTGTCTGGCCCAAGTCCAGTTTAGATTGGCCTAAGCCTAATTTTGTCCCCCAGCCAAGCCCAATTTGTCTGGCCAAGCCTAGTTTCGTCTAGCCCAAGCCCAGTTTTTTCTGGCCCTTAAGCCTAGTTTAGTCTAGCCCAAGCCCAGTTTGTCTAGCCCAAGCTTAGTTCGTTTGGCCTAAGCCCAATTTTGTCTAGCCCTCAAGCCCAATTTTGTCTGGCCCAAGCCAGTTTAGTCTGGCCCAAGCCCAGTTTAGTGTGGCCCTCAAGCCTAGTTTAGTCTGGCCCAACCCTAGTTAGTCTAGCACAAGCCCAATTTTGTTTGGCCCAAGCCAGTTTTGTCTGGCCTCAAGCCCAGTTTCATACTGGCCCCTCTAGTCTGGTTTCATATTGTCCAAAAACTCAACTTTTATAGCTTAAAAATAATAAGAATTATAAAAAGACGAAGAAAAAAATGAAAATATATGGGATTTCTATGGAAGCTTTGCATCATAAATACATACATTCAAGCATATTAAGGTTTTGACACCTTCAACTCTGAAAAAAAAAAGAGAAAAATAAATATGAAAAGACAAAAGTCTTATGTGATTCATGCATAACATGCATTCATGTACACATGCATTTGATAAAAAGAAAAAAGAAACAAGCAAATTCGTTTTTCATATTATTTGTGCAATTAAGATATCATTAATCTCTTATGTTTATATCGAGACCCTCTACGAAGCAGTGGTCATCAATTTTAGGTATATCAACGACCTTCTCTGATGGAATGGTCATTGATCTCCGTATGTTTATATTGAGACCCTCTGTGAAGCAATGGTCATCGATTTTAGGTATATCAAGGCCCTCTTCGATGAAATGGTCATTGATTTCGTATGTTTATATGAAGGCCCTCTCTGATGGAATGGTTATTGATTTTCTTAGAATTGGTGTATCTGTTTAAATTAGTTGTTCTTGTTTGTCATTGTTTCTTTAGTTTTTTTTAGAACCCCGCACGAAATTTGTTTCTATCTTTTCTTATCTTTTACTTTGATAATATCAATTGTCAAATTTTAATATTATGTAGTAAAATATAAGAAAAGAGGGATAGCTGTCAACACCCAATTTCGTCCGGATGAATAAAATTGTTTTCAAAAAGATATCCAAAAATAAAAGTTAAATAAAAAGGATAAAAATAAATTGCTTAATAATAATAATAATAATAATAATAATAATAATAAAATGATTAAAAAATGTTTCTTTAATTTATGTTTCTAAAAATTAGAGTAAAATAATAAAAAAAACTTGTTTTAGATTAAAAATTAAAAAAAAATAATTATTAATATTTTTCGTTTTTATTAATTAAGTTCAAAAAAATAAAAATTAAAAAAACAAAAAATATATATAACAAATAGTTTTAACCATGGGGAACATTTCTATTGATGGTTTCAACTCCCTGATGGTTTCCACTTCCTCTGAACCGCCATTCAAAACTGCTAGACAGATTTTGACTAATATTGATCGGATAAAAAGAAATTAAGGGGGATTATTTTTCATTACGGTATTGCATCCGCACAAGCACCATCATCTTCCTCGCTAACAGTTTAAGCCATCATCAACCATTCTCTGCACCCATTTTCACGCACTTTCAACCATACCATTTTCACACAGTAAAGAGCAAGAAAATCAATAAGTCACGGTGAAGGTACGTTATGAATTCTTATATTCCACTTTGGTGATTACATTGTGAGTTAAATTAAAGACCCATTGAATAAAGCTTCATCTTCTTGTTACAATGGTAAATAATCATTATAAATCAACTAGAAAGGGGGAAAGGGTTAGGCTTCGAGAAGGGAGATTAAGTGTGGCGGTATTCGGGATTTTTGTGAAAAAAATTCATATTCGAAGCAGAAGCGAAAACAACTCCTATTGGCGCGGTGATGGCGTCCTTGGCCGCTTTGAGTGGCAGAGAATTCGTGACAAGATTTGGTGCTATCTCTTGATGATTCGTGCGAACAAAATGAGGAATGAAGAGGCACCAGTGATAACCTTTGTTGTTGACGGCGATATCTTTGAAGGAACACCGACTCTGGTGATTGTTGTGGTGACTCGAGATGGAGACGTTGAACATGAGGGTTACCGTTTAGTGATATTTCATGCAGAGGCAAAAAGGAAATGGCGTTGGCAAGGTTGTTGAGGGCGATTGGGCCGTCGACGATGACTTTGCGGTGAACAGTGGAGATGGTAGTGATGTTGTTAGTGTGCACCGTGAGTGTGGGATTGAATTGGAGTTTGGTGTGTTAATGAAGATGGGGCTAATGGACTAGGGTTTTACTGCTGACACAATATCACTTCGTGCACCCCCATAACTTAATTTCCATACCTCTCCAGATTTGCATAACAATTGGGTTATTTGTTTTCTTTTTTACTTCATGCACTCTTCAGTGTAATAAACCCACACCCCTAACATTTAGTTTTATTTTATCTTATGTCCCTGCGTTTTCACTAAGCACACACCTCACTCCTTTAATTTCCTCTTTTAGGGTTAGGATACTTTTACTTTATGCACCACGTGTTTCTCTTTATGCACCCCATTCCCATGTGTGTAGTTTTTATCATTGTACCCACAAACTCACTTATGCACTCTTCTTTTCTATCTCCAATTTTATTGTTTTTTTAATTAAATCTCATATTTCAATAATCTCATTTTCTAAAATAATAAAAATATTTTAAATTGAAATAAAAATTAAAATAATTTTCAAAATTGATAAAAATAAGAATAAATAAAATTTAAAATTATTTTCTTTATTTTATCTGTTAGTGTCTAATTGATCATCCGCATCGCATGACACTTCTTTTTAACTACAAATAGTTTTGGTATCTAATCGACCGCTTGCGTCGCACGATACTTCTTTTTAAATAAAAATTATAAAAATTGTTTTTGGTGTCTAATCAACCGGTTGTGTCGCACGATACACCTTTTCAAAATATAAAAATTATAGAAATATTTTGGTGTCTAATCGATTGCTCGGATCGCACGACACTCCCTTTCAAAATATAAAATATAAAAAATGTTTTTGGTGTCAACTCGGCTGCACGCGTCGAATGATACTTGTTTTCAAAAACATCAAAAAACAATTTTAAAAATTAATTATTCTAATCAGATTTTATCAAGAACTACGTGATCCTTGATTCTCCATTGTGAATGGAGATACGTAGGAGTAGGGCAAGTCCTTGTCAGGTTCACTTCCCAAAAATCAAAAGGTTTTTCAAATCATTTTCAAATAATTTTAGAAAGAACTACGTAGCCTTGATTTCTCATTTTTTTAATGAGAATACGTAGGGCCAAGGTTTTAATCCTTGTCGGGTCCTTTTCGCTCCAAAAATATATTTGTTCAATTTATTTTCTTTTCTTTTGGGAAAAATAAATATTTAAATAAACACATCTCTTTTGCAAATTTAATTAAAGGTACCACCTTTGGGCGGGCATTGTAGGGTGCTAATATCTTCCCTACGCGTAACCGACTCCCGGACCCTAAATTTGGTTTTCACAGACCCTATATAATTTTTATAGTTTCCCATAGTTTTCCAGAATAAACTATGGTCGCGACTTCTAAACTCTTTTTCTAAATTAATTTATTTTTAGTTCGTCGTCCCATCACGATTTAGGTGACGACATAAATTTTGAGCAATTTTTACGAAGAACACATGAATTATTTAAATTCTAAATAGTAGAAAGTAGTAAAAAAAATTGAAAAATAGTTACCTAGAGATTGAAATAAATCACATATGAGTATCTGTCAACCTGTTTGTTATGAAATTTTGAGATATTTTTGTACACAAAATTTCAATTATTTCAATTATAAATAGTTAAAAATAGTAAAAAGAATTAAAAAAGTGTTACTAGGAGATGAAATTTGTCAAATTTAAGAACACAAACCCTATCCCAGTATTGGCCAACTTGTTTCTTGTGAAATTTTTTAGAATTTTTATATATTAAATTTCAATTATTTACATTGTAAATAGTAAAAATTAGTAAAAGAATTAAAAAAAATGGTAGAAAAATAGGAAATTTTTCAAATTTCATAACAACAATAATCCCCTTTGAGTATTTGCAACATGTTTCTTAAGAAACTTTGAGCAATTTTTATGTAGAAAACATGAATTATTTAAATTGTAAATAGTAGAAAGTAGTAAAAAACAATTGAAACATTATTACCTACAAATTGAATTTTTTAAATTTTAGAAACTAATCCCATTGAGTATCCGCTAACAGGTTTGTTATGAAATTTTGAGATCTTTTTGTACATAAAATTTCAATTATTTGAATTGTAAATAGTTAAAAATAGTAAAAAGAATTAAAAAAGTGTTACCAGGAGATGAAAATTTTCAAATTTAAGAACACAAACCCTATCCTAGTATTAGACAACTTGTTTCTTGTGAAATTTTATAGAATTTTTATATATAAATTTTCAATTTTTTAAATTGTAAAAAAGTAAAAGTTAGTAAAAGAATTAAAAAAAAGGTCAGAAAAATAAGAAAATTTTCAAATTTCATAGTGTAAGACCCGAGAAAACATTAAACAGTGAATTAAATAATTATTTAATTAATGCGGGTAATAGGAGCCTTTAAGGCAATTAATGCGGAGTGCTATGATGTTGAAAAGTACTAGCTCAAGTGGTTGAGAGTACTTTATTGTATGAGAGGACTTGGGTTTGAGTCCTAGGTTTGCCAATTATGTGTTATTTTAATTTATGCATTATGTTGATGATATACTTGAATGATAGACGTGATAATAAAATCCTAAAATTGTAGGAATTATCACTAATATGAATTTGTTGATTTGGTTGTGCATTTGACTTGGTAATTGATGGGTTGTGGGTTCAAGCCTTGCTAAGGATAAGAAATAAACTTTATTTTTGCCTAATTTTTGTTTTGGCATGGATGAGAAGGGTCAGAAAACCCTAGCTGTCAGAAAGGGAAATCAGAAGGGTTGAGAAACCACCATGTTAATGAGAATTGATGCTCATTAACTTCCATTATTGATAAATTCGTTTTTTATTTAAATTCATGAAATTAAGCTAGGAAAAGGTTTGGTTAGAAGGATTCTGGAATAACCTTTGAGCAGAGGGTATTGAGGGTGAGTGAGGGAGTGTTCTTCAACGTGAAAAGAGAGAGTGGAAAACTGAAATTCGTGAAGCAAGGAAGGAAATCTTTTGGACATCATAAAGAAAGGGTTAGAATAGCAATTGGAGTGCGAAATCCAGGTAAGAGGAGTTTTCTGATATGTTTGTTGATTTGTATTTGAATAATTGTGTGTTTCCTTGAAATATTGCATGATTCCCCTATGTTTTGCACTGTTTTATTGAGGTTTCTGGATTTTTTTTCCAGAAACCGCTTGGCGGCCCAACCCCTACCGTCAGGCGACACATCAAATGTGGGTTTTGTTCTTGATTCTGGTATGAACCGCCTGGCGGTGATGAGCATCTGTCAGGCGGCGCGACAGGGTTCGCGTTTTTCTTTTGGTTTGTGGTTTGCGCAGGGCTCATTGGGACTTCTGATTGTGATCTTGTGTGTGATGCTCTATGTTAATAGTATGAAACTGTTAGAATTGGGATCTGATGGTACTTTGGGGATACTCTTGATGGGTTATCATGGATAGAGTTGGAGTTTTGGAATGGGTAGAATCCGAATTTGATTTATTATGGTTATAGTATTTGCAAACTAGTGTGAATCATAGGAAATAATGGCATAGGAAGTTTGGGTTAGTAAATCATGTGCGAATTATTGTGTAGTATTGAATTTGAAGTCTGGATTGAGTTGTGGACATCTTGGGCATATTGCGGATACAACAACCTGGGTTTTTTTCTAGATTCTGATGTACCGCCTAGCGGCACTCAGCTTGCCGCCAGGCGATGATGGGAACAGTGGTACAATGTGGTGTTGAATTTAGGTTGGTCGTGAGGGAAGAGGCTTGAAGGTATTAGAAACCAATAGAGGACGCGGGACGGGACGATAAACCTAAGGGAAAGTGTTTATGTGTTGGTAATAGGTGGGAGATTATAACTATGTTATGATATGTTGGAAGCAATGTTACCAAAGCAAGGGAGATTGGGAATTCTAAATAAAGGCTTCAAGTTTTTGGAATCCGAGCATGTTGCTTGTGTTTTGTTAGAAATGGTTTACTCAGGATGTATGGACCCTAAGGGTCATTGGTGGCTCACATCCATAGGTGGATAATATGTGATTTTGCAAAGATTGAGTGTGATAAGTAAGAATAAGTTAATAGTGTCTATTGGTAGGAATTGATTGGTAATGAGGGGATGGAAAAATGTCAGTTCATATGGTCATCCGCGAGGGGTTTTATGAAAGGAATCAAAGAAACTTTGAAGGAAGGTTTCATTCATTACAATACAGAATGTTTGGAATGTCTATCTTAAGGTAGTGGATTGTTGGTTATTGTCATAGGATGGACATACTTACTACTCTATGATAAAGCCATGGCAACTTAGAAACCTTGAATGGATGGGTTTACAATCATAAATTATAGGTTAATGAACATATAAGCATTGCGGACTCCCCATAATGTAACTTTGGTGGAGGGGTGTCTATTTAAATCTTTGGGTAGTGCAATGTACCGCAAGTCAGACCATTTGAGGGTCAAAATAGAAGCTGTCTGCTACTGATATGGCGCTTGACGGCATGAGTGGGTGCGCCAGGCGATAAGCGTACCAAGGGAGAGACACTATCACGAGTGCGCCTAGCAGTTGAGTGTGGTCCGTCAGGCGATAAACACCACAACAGTGGGTCTGTAAGAGAGCGGCGATTGGCGGTAAGGGGTAACCCGCCAGGCGATAGCGGCGAAACATGGGCTCTGAGTGCAGGTCTGGCGCCTAGCGAAAGAGACTATACCGCTAGAAGGTCTACGTAGATTTCGCCTGGCGATTCTGCTACAGTTTTGGCTACGTGGGTTGCTTTTATGTATGATGCTATACTTGGATCGGGAGATGTTGTGCCATGAGCGGGTAGGTTCATGGATGGTGGTTAACATGTGATGATATGAGCGGGGAGGTTCATATCCAGTTACTCTCGCGTGGGGATACGAGCGAGGTAGGTTCGTATGTTCCGTGCTCACGCTTGGAGATGTTGCGTGCGGGGAGGTACGTGGCTGGTGGATCACATGTGTTGGACTACAGGCGGGTAAGTCCGTAGAGCAGGACTACGAGCGGGGAGGTTCGTAGAGCAGGACTACGAGCGGGGAGGTTCGTAGAGGCTGGACCACGAGCGGGCAGGTTCGTGCGAGCATCATGTTCCCGAGTCCAAGGCTAACCATTTGTGTGATTTGAAGACTGAGAAGTCTTAGGGTTAAGGTGTTGGCCAAGAACTAATTAGATTAAATAAGATGCTTGTTTTACTTATATTTTTGTGATGTTATATGTTAATTGTATTTTTATCAGCTCACCCTTTCTGTTTGTGTATAGCGATGATCGTGTGACTCGTTACACGGGAGCAGTTGATGACAGAGGTGATGCTGAGGATGCGCAGGCGACGGAGTGAGGGCTAGCTGGGATTAGAGCTAAGAGATTTTACTATATTTTTGTATATGGTTTTTGGATTTGGAAATTGTAATGTTTTCTTCTATTACTATTTATAACTTGTGGCGCGAGGTTTAAACAATTTTTAAATTTTTCCCGCATTTTGGGAATAATATTATTTTGACGTTTAGTTTCTTTTCTTTAATTATTTATTTAATTAAGTAATATTCCTTAGGGATGTTACACATAGCACCAGTAATTCCCTTTGACTATTTTCAACAAGTTTCTTATGAAACTTTGAGCAATTTTTATGTAGAAAACATAAATTATTTAAATTTTAAAAAGTAGAAAGTAGTCGAAAAAATGAACAATTGTTACCTAGAAATTGAATTTTTGAAAATTCAGAAACTAATCCCATTTCAGTATCGACCAACCTATTTGTTATGAAATTGAGATAGTTTTGTACATAAAATGTCAATTATTTGAATTGTAAATAGTGAAAAATAGTAAAAGGAATTAAAAAAAGTGTTACAAGGAGATGAAATTTGTCAAATTTAAGAACACAAATCCTATCCTAGTGTTGGCCAACTTGTTTCTTGTGAAATAATTTGCAATTTTTTTATATAAAATATCAATTATGTTAATTGTAAATAGTAAAAGTTAGTAAAAAATTGAAGAAGTGCCACAAAAAGTTGAAAATTTTCAAATTTCATAATGCTAATAATCCCCTTTGACTATTTGCAACAAGTTTCTTGTGAAATTTTGAAGAATTTTTTTTGTAGAAAACATGAATTATTCAAGTTGTAAATAGTAGAAAGTAGTAAAAAAAAATTGGAAAATTTGTACCTAGAGATTGAATTTTTTAAATTCCAGAAACTAATTCCATTTGAGTATCCGCCAACCTAATTGTTATGAAATTTTTAGATATTTTTGTACGTGAAATTTCAATTATTTGAATTGTAAATAGTTAAAAATAGTAAAAAGAATTAAAAAAGTGTTACCATGACATGAAATTTTCCAAATTTAAGAACACAAACCATATCCTAGTATTGGCCAACTTGTTTCTTGTGAAATTTTTTAGAATTTTTATATATAAAATTTTAATTATTTAAATTGTAAATAGTAAAAATTAGTAAAAGAATTAAAAAAAATGTCAGAAAAATAAGAAATTTTTCAAATTTCATAACACCAATAATGCCCTTTGACTATTTTCAACAAGTTTCTTATGAAAGTTTGAGCAATTTTTATGTTGAAAACATGATTTATTTAAATTGTAAATAGTATAAAGTAGTAAAAAAAATTGAAAATTTGTCACCTAGAAATTAAAATTTTGAAATTTCAGAAACTAATCCCATTTGACTATCGGCCAACCTGTTTGTTTTAAAAATTTGAGATTTTTTTGTACATAAAATGTCAATTATTTGAATTGTAAATAGTTAAAAATAGTAAAAAGAATTAAAAAAGTGTTACCAGGAGATGAAATTTGTCAAATTTAAGAACACAAATCCTATCCTAGTATTGACCAATTGTTTCTTATGATTTTTTTTACAATTTTTATATATAAAATTTCAATTATTTAAATTGAAAATAGTAAAAATTAGTGAAAAAAATTTAAAAAGTGTCAGATAAAGAGGAAATTTTTCAAATTTTATAACATCAATAGTCCCCTTTGAGTATTTATAACAAGTTTCTTAAGAAATTTTGAGCAATTTTTATGTAGAAAACATGAATTATTTAAATTGTAGATAGTAGAACTATTGCAATGAGCTCAATGTGTCCCAACATGCACATCACAACTATTGCAATGATAGGTTCAATGCATTAGATGGCCAAATTCATGATATCCATGATATGTTGAACTCATTCCAGACCAGAAATGATCCTCAAGATGACTGAGTGTGGTTGTTGTTTAGGATCATGCATTGCATCCATGTGTTTGCGCTTTTTCAGTTTCAACTCTGTCAGTTTCAGTTGGTTGTTTTTCGTTTTAGTCGGCTGATTATATCAGCTTTATGATTTTTCTTCTCTATTTCAGTTTGTGCTTGATGTATTGTGTTCAAATATTAATGAAAGGATATGCAATGCTTGTTCTCTTTATGCATAGGTTCTATTTGATGAATCCGAAGGGGGAGAAAAATTGGAAAATTGATCAAATTAAAAGCATAGAAGCATTAAAATTAGAATTGAAATCAAATCTGAATTTGAACCCATATTATTGATAGGGGGAGCATGTGCATATGTGTGTGCTTCCTAGCTTGTGTGTATTGCCACTGTAAAATGTTTTTCAGGTTCACAAGCTTCAAGCTAAGGTATGTGTCACTTCATCAATTTAATGGTATCCAACAAATGGAAGCATTTTGCAATGGAAGATAGAAGAAGATAGATGGAAAAAGATAGAGGTTGGCTTCATCAAATCAGGGGGAGATTGTTGACATAAGAAGCCAAGGTGGTTTGTTTCTTGAAGATTTGATGAAGATTTAATGAAGCTCTTTTAAACTATATTGAAACCATTATCATTGGAATGAATGATGATATCCATGTTGATCAAGGCTAGAACGTGTGCTCTCCATGTAGTTACATAACTTAGAAAGTGTATTTTAAGTTTGTAATTCATGTTGTAGACCTTATAGCATTAATTAAATGTTTTTGGTCTTAGGTGTGTCTTTTAATCTGTTGAATGGTTTTTCAACAGGTTAAAATGTCTCTTTTAGTCTGTTGAATGATTTTTCAACAAGTTAAAAGGTTGGCTGCAGTAGTCTTAAACTGCAACAAATTCAATTAGTTGATTTAGGTTTTAATCAACTGATTTCACTTAAGTCAAGTGAAATCAACCGATTGATTTGAAAATCAACCTGTTGAATTTCGTAACAGTTTGACTATAAAAGCTGTGATTTTCGAAAGAGAGGTTTGTTGATCATTTTAGAGCGCGATTTTGTTCTGGAAACTTGTGGAAACTCTCTCTTTCGTGATCATACAATTTACAGCAGTTGAAGATTGATCTTGGATAAATTCTTGGAGCTTTTGGCTTGGTTTGAAGCTTGGAGAAACTCGTTTGTGGTAGGCTGGGTTGTGCTACCACTGAGGTTTGATCTTTCTCAAGCTTTGTGTGTATGCCTGGTGGTTTTCCAGGTCTGCAAGAGGGTTCTTGCTGTGCTGGTGTGATTCTTGTGTGATTCAAGAGTCTTTTGTGGTGTTTTTGCATATTTTGGAAGTGTAAGGGTGGATACTTGATTAGTGCGTATTTTTGTAGAGATAAACAAAAAATTTCAATAATGATATCCAATAATTTTTTTTGTACTTTTGATAATTTCTTATTCTTGGATTTATCTTTAAGGTGTCATGAAGCTTTAATCAATTTATTTCCACACCTCCATGAGCTCAACTTAGCTGCAGCTGCACTAACACACCTCAAAATATCCAAAGAACATTTATGCAACTAAAAAACTATTTTTAACATGTGTTTGTATCTCATGGTCAATAAACCCAATTATAGGAAATCCAAATTAAATCAATCTTTATGCACACAAATTCAATTAAATACCCAAAATTAAACATTAAATGAGTGCAAAAATACGCACTCATCATAACCACACACTTATCCTTTTGCACTCCTGGGCAAAATTGAGCAATTTCAAAACTTTATTCTGAGGTATTTTACTTCATATCAACACTGGATCAAAGGAATGAACCTTACTTAAGAAAAATCAATATTCTAGAAATTAAGTTACCATGAATAAACAAACGGAAAGATTCTATTTTTCACACATGAGTTAATATTTTGAATTCACAAGACAATTAATTATGAAAGAAAGCACTCAAGTTAAATGTGTATTTTCTCACCAAAATTCGTTCAAGTGTTTTGGCTTGTATTTTCACTTAAAATACTCATTCAAGTAAACAGTCGTAATACTTAACAAGACTCTAATATTCACAAACTTTCAGAAAACATGCATTCAAAGATCAGGAGGAGTTTTATCAAGTTATAATGGGACCAAGGCAAAGGTAGGAAAAATTTTAGGATTTTTGGGTTTTTGAAATAGTAATGTAGGAAGAAAAATGGAGCATAATTTAAAAAAAAAAAAAACTCTTTTTGGTTTATTGCTTGTTGCTCTCTCTTTTTTTTAGAAAGCAATTATTTCAACATTTTTTCATCAACAATTTTTCCTTTTGCCATTTTTATTAATTTGTGGGTGAGGTACTCACCCACACACTTTATTCCTCAACCATTCTTGAACACAATCCATTAGCTCCTTCTTTCTTCCTAAGGTAGAATATTGTCTTTTTGTTTTCAAGGTTATGCAATAGGCTTAAAACAAGAAAAAGAGGTTTAATGCTCAAAGGGGCTACCAATGGATTAATATCAAGGTGGGCTTATTTGGCCAAGTAGCTAATGTAACATCCCGTCCGGATATTACGAATTTAATAAAATAAAAAGAAATAATATACCAGCATCATTTATTTAAATAAAAAAAATACATAATAACGTCGCATTTAATAATACCTCATTTCCCAAAACGCGGGAAATTTAGGTCTTTATTTCATATATCGATAATGAAAATTCAGAACAAGTATTCGTCAATTATAAAATAAAAGTCCAAGAACATAAATGTTTACAACTGATTCAAAATCATAAAATAAAATCCCCAAGCTATCCCCTCTCCGTAGCTAAGCCTCACCAGCTCCACCTGCATCATCACCTGCTCACGTGTACTGCGTACACGATCATCGCCAAACACAAGCAGATAGGGTGAGCTAACAGTTAAAACATACAAATATATATATATATATATCAATATACATATACATGTTTAACCAGTACAAATAATATAACAACAACACCAATTCTTTCTTTATACTGCATGGCCACCACCATATCAAGTATCCTTTATTTTCCCACAAAGTCTTACTCTATTTCCATCACATGGCCACCACCATGTACACCGATGCACCTAATGGAAGTCACGTTACCTTCCCTCCACATGGCCACCACCGTGCATAATAAGTACATCAGGAGACCTTGTTCGAGTTCTTCTCATGGCCGCAACCATGTAAACAGTGTTTTATATCTTCTATTGAGTATCTCCAAGTGCCTTGCTGCCACACCTATCGGCCACAACCGATAGAGCATGTGCGGAAACCATGTTACGGATCACACACCGTAACGCTAGGTGGAGTTCCCAAGTACGAACATAGTCCGTAACGTCCCAGGACTACCAAACTCGTCAGCAACCACTAAGGAGGGCATTCCATTTGGACCCATCCGTACTGGCCACAACCAGCACACTCGCCAACCCGAGCCACAACTCAAGGTCCCTCGTGTTCATCCACTATCCCGAGCCCACAACTCAGGGAAAGTCATTCCGGGCCACAACCCATAGAATGCCACGTGCTTAACCCCTATCCTGAGCCACAACTCAAAGATACGTTCCAGGCCACAACCCTTGGAACACCAGCAACCCCACCAACGAGTTATTCTTAGAAGCCTTATAGACCATGCTTTACAATTTCCACTTCATCCCAATAATATAGCAATATCATCTACTTTGGAAGTTTCCCAACACCCCCACTCCCTTAAAAATAAACTCCGTTGTGTAACATGTCCTGCCTATCTCACTTAAGCTAGATCCACTAGCTTGGGCGAGCCTCTAAAAGCTTTGCAGTACACGTACTCTCGCTTAAGCGAGCTCACCCTCGCTTGGGCGAGACCCTCGCTCGCCCAGAATCATTATTCACCTCGTCCAAGCGACGAGTTCCACTAAATAGCACAGTTCACCCTCAAAATCTCGCTTAGACGAGAGACTCTCGCCTGAGCGAGATGTCCCCACTAGCACCCTTCAACAGGCTCGTATCCTCGCTTGAGTGAGGCAAACTCGCCTAAGCGAGATGACCTGTCGCTCAGGACTAGACCCCCTCGCCTGCGCGAGATGGTCGCGTAACACAAGGATTTTGTCTATGCCAATCTCGCCTAGGTGAGCCTGGCTCGCCTGAACGAGAATTGCAAAATGGCTCCCTGTTTACGCACGCAACCAGCAGAAACCATGCCCAAAACTCATGCCAAATCATAACATTCATTTGGAAAATAATGCACACACATATGAACACAATGTTGACATAATGGAGACTCCAAAAACCAAAGTTTTGCACAATTACCCTTACACAGTGCATCATCTCATTATAATCACATAATTAGGTATGAATTTGTATAAAACAGTACCTAAACACCACAAACCCCAATTCATCTCAGATACAGTGCAGAATCCATAGCATATACACATAAAATCATGAAAAATGATCAGAGGCATGCAATTTCGGGTTCAGCTCCCCTAACCTGAAATTTTCCTTGGCTTAAACAATTGCAGAACATTGGAAATCTCTCCTTGGTCACTAGGCAGCCCAACACCCTCCCTTCACTATGCTCTCAAATACCAAAAACCCCTCCCAATATTCGCACCCTTGTAGAACCCTCAGAAAATAGCTTCTCCAAACCCTTCTTCTCTCTCAAAAATAGCCTTTTAAAGGTGCCTTAAAGGGGTTTAATGCCTAAAACGGAAATTATGTTTTTAATGGTAAATTTTATTGTTATTTAAGGTCTTTAGTATTAGTTTTCAGCCTTCCTAACTACCCCATTCTACTAGGATTCTCTCCCCCTTTTCATATTCCCGCCATACAAATTTTCGCAAAAAGAGAACTAAAGGTGTGCCATCAAGATTTGAACCCATGACCTTACCAATGCCAAGTCAAAGCTAAACCACCAAACCAATTCATGTTTCATACCAATTCACACACAGTTTACAATCATATTCACACCCAACCCGGTCATATATAATCTTAAAAACAAAATAATTCAACCAACACACCAATAGCAACATAGGACTCGAACCCAAGTCCTTTCACACAATCAAAGTAGTCTCAACCACTTGAGCTAGTACTTTTCCATGTCATACATAACATAATTTAATGTCATAATTGTACTACCCTCCCGCATTAATTAATTAATTAATTATTTAATTAATTAAATTTCCCAGGTCTTACAGCTAAAAACAAGAAAATCAAGCTAAATGCCTCTTATCGGCATAGGATTTCTGCCGACTCTGAGTTGCCCGCATCCGATCCTGTATCACTCTTACCCTATCAGTAGTCTGCTGCAGGAATTCTGGCCCAAGCACCATAGATTCTACATCCTGCTGCCAACACAATGGAGTCCTGCATCTCCTGCCATACAGTGCCTCGTATGGTGCCATCCCAATGCTGAAATGGTAGCTACTATTGTACGTGAACTACACCAATGGCAACATGTCACTCCACGTACCCAGGTGATCTAACACACAAGTCCTCAGCAGATCCTCCATTGATTGTATGGTTCTCTCAAATTGCCCATCAGTCTAAGGATGATATGCCGAGCTCATTCTCAACTGTGTACCTAAGGCATTCTGCAATGACTGCCAGAACCTGGAGGTGAACCTCGGATCCCTATCCGACACAATACTCGCTGGCACACCATGAAGTCTAACGATCTCCCTGACATATAACTCTGCCAGCTTATCCAATGACATCTTCTGATTGATTGGTAGGAAATGAGCACACTTCGTCAATCTGTCTATAATAACCCAGATCGAGTCATGTCCTCTCACAGACCGTGGCAAGTGCGTGACAAAATCCATGGAAATGTTGTCCTATTTCCACTGCGGAATGTCAAGAGGCTCCAACGTACCACCCGGCCTCTGGTGCTCAATTTTCGCCTTCTGGCATACCAAACAAGAAGCAACATAGTCGGCCACATCAGCCTTCATACCCGTCCACCAGAAGGTCGCTTTCAAGTCCTTATACATCTTAGTCATACCTGGATGTATGCTAAGGCGACTCTTATGCCCTTCATCTAAGAGCATCTTCCTCAAAACCCGACTGCGAGGTACACACCCTCTCTCTGAATCTCAAGATACCATCTCTGCCCATCCTGAAGTCTTTTCTCTTCTCGGTGCCTAACTCACTCACAATCTGCTGCAGTTCTTGATCTTTACCCTGTTCCTCCCTGACCTCGTTCAAGAACTCATTAGTGATTTGCAACATGCTGCATCATATATGATCAACACTTGTGTATAGATTCAAGTTCATATCTCGCAGTTTCTCTATAAGCTCCAACTCCTTTATCATCATAGCAGACATATGAACTCTCTTCTGACTCAGAGCGTCAGCAACTACATTGGCTTTACCTGGATGTTATAGAAGCTCAAAGTCATAATCTTTTAAGTACTCCATCCAACGCCTTTGTCTCATATTCAGCTCTTTCTGATCAAATAAGTACTTTAAACTTTTATGATCAATGAACACTTGAAACTACGAACCATACAAGTAATGCCTCCACGTCTTGAGAGCAAAAACTACCGCAACCAACTCCAAATCATGTGTGGGGTAATTCTTTTCGTGTACTTTCAACTGGCGAGATGCATAAGCAACAGGTCGTTTCTCCTGCATCAACACACACCCCAAACCCTGGTATGAAGCATCGTAGTACACCTCAAACATCTTGGCTGGATCTGGGATAGTTAAGATAGGTGCAGTGGTCAATCTCCTTTTCATATCCTCAAAACAAACTTCGCACTCGTCTGTCCAAGAAAAGGGTTCGTCCTTCCTAGTGAGTTGAGTCAATGGACTCACCATCTTGGAAAACCCTTCCACAATGCGCCTGTAATACCCTGCCAAGCCCAAGAAGCTTCTCACCTCGGTCACAGTTTGCGGCCTTTCCCACTTCAACACCGTTTCAATCTTTGCTGGATCCGCCGAGATTCCTTGAGCTGAGATTACATGGCCCAAGAACTGCACCTCATCAAGCCAAAACTCGCACTTTGATAACTTCCCATAAAGCTTATGCTCTTTGAGTACCTCTAATACCACTCACAGATGATCTGCGTGTTTTTCTTTATTCTTAAAATATATCAGTATGTCATCTATAAATACAACAACAAACTGATCTAGATACGACCGAAATATCCTATTCATGTAGTCCATGAATATAGCTGGCGCATTCGTCACTCCAAACGGCATCACCACATACTCATAGTGGTCGTAGTGAGACCTAAATGTGGTCTTCTGCACATCCTCATGTTTGACTAAGATCTGATGGTATCCAGACCTCAAATCAATCTTAAAGAACACAACTGCTCCCCTTAACTGGTCCAGCAAAGCATCAATCCTCGGCAGCGGGTACTTATTCTTAATTGTTAACTTATTTAGCTGTCGGTAGTCAACACACAACCTGGAACTGCCATCCTTCTTTTTCACAAGTAATACCGGCGCCCCCAATGGCGATGCACTCGGCCGGATAAAGTTCTTCTCAAGCAGATCCTCAATCTGCTTCTTCAACTCTGCCAACCTGCTTGGTGGCAACTCTAGGATTTTGTCGGGGAAGACATCCGCGTATTCATCTACCACACAAATCAGACTAATTTGCTCTGCAATACTCTTCTTCTCCATCTGAGCTACTATCATAAAACATGTAGCCCCTGCATCAATCTCTTTCTCTGCTTGGTTGGATGATATCAACTCCAATCCTTCTGTATCTGAAAACACCACCCCGCGTTGCCCGCAATCAATTACCACATGGTTACTGGCCAACCAATCCATACCCAGAATCACATCTAACCCCTCCATTGGTAAGCAAATGAGATTCACCTTGAACCTGCGGCCTGCCACCTCTATAGGGCATCCCACACAAACAGACGTGGTGGATACTTCTCCAGACGCTGGTGTCGCAACAATTAACTCGCTCGCCAGCTCTCGCATTACTAGACCGAGCCTCCTCACACATTCATTGGATATGAATGAATGGGTAGCTCCTGAGTCATACAACACAACAACCTCGTGATCAAATAACAAACAAGTGGTCTACACTAAGTTACCTGACTGGGTAGCCTCGGTAGTCGTCAAGGCGAATACACGACCAGGGGCTCTAGGTCGATCCCCTACTGGTTTCTTCGTTGGTGCACCTCCAGCTGGTTTCTTATTCGGGCAATGTCGTGCAAAATGGCCCGTCTGATCATAAACGTAGCACTTTCTAGTGCTACCACCACCACCACCACTAGAACTGCCTGAGGGTTTTGGACAATCCTTCCGATAATGCTCCCCACCACAGTTGTAGCACTGTAGTTTCTTAGTCGAGCTCTGTGGCCTATCATACGACTTCTTCTACTGCCGTGAATCAGAGGTAGTCTTCTGAGGTCGAGCCCCTTTGTTGGGCCCCATCTCCAGCTGCTCTACAGCCTTGGCCTGCTCCACCAAGACTGGGAACTCCCTGATCCGAAGAGGTACAATAAAGCGGCGCAACTCGTGTTTCAGCCCGCCCTCATATCTTCGGCATCTCCACTCCTCAGTAACAGTAGGCATGTAGAATCTGGCCAAATATTCAAACCTGTCTGTGTATGCCTGCACAGTCAGGTTCCCCTACTGGAATGTGAGGAATTCCACCTCTCTCTCATGCATGGCACTGGCTGGAAAATATTTTTCCAGAAATCTCTCCCTGAAGGAAGTCCAGGTAACCTCCTCACCCCGAGTCTGCATCAGCTGCTGCATGAGCTGCCCACCAGTATTCTGCATCAGCTATCAACAGGAACGATATGAATGAGAGCTTTTGGGCGTCTGTGCAATCGATTACCCGGCAAATTTTCTCGCACTCTTTAAGGCACGCATCGGCTTCATCTGGAGAAGATTTGCCCGCAAATTTTGAGGGCTTATGTCTCATAAAATCCTCCATCGACACCGGACGTGTGGGTGCTACCACGGCTCGAGGTTGCGCTGCAATGGGCTGCATCGCATCTACCATCCGATGTATCGCCTGCGCGATCTCATCAACCCCAACATTATTCCTCCTCCTCCTATTTGCCATAGCTTGAGCACGCCACATATAACTGTTCACATCAAACAGCTTGGTTAAGACTTCATACTAAAAGTCAGATAACAAACAATGATCAAAATGATCTCACAAGCACACACACGGTAAGCTCACATCCCATAGACCCCAAAATCATGTTGAAAACAA
Source organism: Vigna unguiculata (assembly GCF_037176805.1). NCBI lineage: Eukaryota > Viridiplantae > Streptophyta > Magnoliopsida > Fabales > Fabaceae > Vigna > Vigna unguiculata. Next base: position 24,378,269 of record NC_140801.1, read on the forward strand.
AGCTCTGATACCAAATGTAACATCTCGTCCGGATATTACGAATTTAATAAAATAAAAAGAAATAATATATCAGCATCATTTATTTAAATAAAAAAAATACATAATAAAGTCGCATTTAATAATACCTTATTTCCCAAAACGTGGGAAATTTAAGTGTTTATTTCATATATCGATAATGAAAATTTAGAACAAGTATTTCATGTAAACAATGTTCTATATCTTCTATTGAGTATTTCCAAGTGCCTTGCTGCCACACCTATCGGCCACAACCGATAGAGCATGTGCGAAAACCATGCTACGGATCACACAGCATAACGCCAGGTGGAGTTCCCAAGTACGAACATAGTCCGTAACGTCCCACGACTACCAAACTCGTCAGTAACCACTGAGGAGGGCAATCCATCTGGACCCATCCGTACTGGCCACAATCAGCACACTCACACTGGCACACTCGCCAACCCAAGCCACAACTCAAGGTCCCTCCTGTTCATTCGCTATCCCGAGCCCACAACTTAGGGAAAGTCATTCTGGGCCACAACCCATAGAATTCCAAGTGCTTAACCCCTATCCTGAGCCACAACTCAAAGATACGTTCTGGGCCACAACCCTTGGAACACCAGCAAGCCCACCAACGAGTTATTCTTAGAAGCCTTATAGACCATGCTACAATTTCCACTTCATCCCAACACCCCCACTCCCTTAAAAATAAAATTTGTTGTGTAACCTGTCCAGCCTATCTCACTTAAGCTAGATCCACTAACTTGGGCGAGCCTCTAAAATCTTTGCAATACACGTACTCTCGTTTAAGCGAGCTCACCCTCGCTTGGGCGAGACCCTCGTTCGCCCAGAATCATAATTCACCTCGTCCAAGCGACGAGTTCCACCAAACAGCACAGTTCACCCTCGAAATCTCGCTTAGACGAGAGACTCTCGCTTGAGTGAGATGTCCCCACTAGCACCCTTCAACATGCTTGTATCCTTGCCTGAGCGAGGCACACTCGCCTAAGCGAGATGACTTGTCGCTCAGGACCAGACCCCCTCGCCTGCGCGAGATGATCGCGTAACACAAGGATTTTGTCTCTGCCAATCTCGCCTAGGCGAGCCTGGCTCACCTGAGCGAGAATTGTAGAATGGCTCCCTGTTTACGCACGCAACCAACAGAAACCATGCCCAAAACTCATGCCAAATCATAACATTCATTTGGAAAATAATGCATGCACATATGAACACAATGTTGACATAATGGAGACTCCAAAAACCAAAGTTTTGCACAATTACCCTTACACAGTGCATAATCTCATTATAATCACATAATTAGGTATGAATTCGTATAAAACAGTACTTAAACACCACAAACCCCAATTCATCTCAGATACAGTGCAGAATCCATAGCATATACACATAAAATCATGCAAAATGATCAAAGGCATGCAATTTCGGGTTCAGCTCCCCTAACCTGAAATTTTCCTTGGCTTAGACAATTGCAGAACATTGGAAATCTCTCCTTGGTCACTAGGCAGCCCAACACCCTCCCTTCACTATGCTCTCAAATACCAAAAACCCCTCCCAATATTCCCATTCTGCTAGGATTCTCTCCCTCTTTTCATATTCCCGGCATACAAATTTTTGCAAAAAGAGAACTAAAGGTGTGCCATCAAGATTTGAACCCATGACCTTACCAATACCAAGTCAAAGCTAAACCACCAAACCAATTCATGTTTCATACCAATTCACACACGTTTACAATCATATTCACACCCAACCCGGCCATATATAATCTTAAAAACAAAATAATTCAACCAACACACCAATAGCACACATAGGACTCGAACCCAAGTCCTTTCACACAATCAAAGCACTCTCAACCACTTGAGCTAGTACTTTTCCACGTCATACATAGCAGAATTTAATGTCATAATTGTACTACCCTCCCGCATTTATTAATTAATTATTTATTTAATTAATTAAATTTCCCAGTTTTTACAACTAAAAACAAGAAATGCCTCAGTCATATCAAATCATGCATATTCACCTAAGTTGCAAAACAAAAAAATCAAGCTAAATATTTGAGTATAAACAAACATGAGCAAGCCACTCAAGAAAAAATAGGAATGGCACATGGCAGTCCATCCTTTGCATTAAGGCTTAAGACTCACAAGGTCAAAACTCTTTCATAAAAGATTAATCAAGAAATTCTCAAATCAACTCAATTAGCAAATCATAGAAACAATCCACTCATATCAACATGACTTTTATTTTTCTAGAATTATGATCATCCCAATTATTGATATAAATCCCAAATCCCAAATCCCAAAATCCAATGTCAATATGTTTTATTGTAAGCATGGAAACATTTTTTGTGGGTTTCTTATGAGACATATTGTTTAAAAGTTTCACTTAGTAAAAATTTAATACTTTCACAATTTTCTCAAAAAGAAATCACAATTTTTTTTCTTTTTAAATGAAAACAAAAACAAAAAATTGAAAAACAAAAAAAAGAAAAATCCTACCTACAGTTTGTCTCCCCCACACTTATTTCAAAAAAAATATATATGTCCTTGATGGACTTATTTTGGGGAGAAAACAAAAAATTGTGAATTTTGGCTCAATCTGGCCATATGTCAATTTTTTTTTTAATTTTATAGAGTACAAGTCAGCTTGTACAATTTTATTAAAGAAAACAAAAACACATATTTTTGAATTTTTTTTTAATATTTTTAAAATTAAAAACAAAAACAAAAAACAAACATGCATGCAAATTAACTTTTTTATCAACAATATTTTCAAAAGAATATGAGTCTAACCTCTTTTCCTTTTGCAACAACCTTTCTTCTTTCTCCGCAGCCAAGTCAACAAAAATCACCACTGAAAACTTATTTGCATCATTCATATCAACAAACTTGATGTGTGGAGTGTGTGGCTTCAACTTAATTTGAGCATCATCATGTGCATTCGGATGGTTAACAGGATCATCAGTAATCCTTATAATCTCACCTTGTGAGCAAAAATCTGCACTTGAAGTAGTTGAATATGTTGCTTCATCATTAACCAAGTCATTTGCAATAGTTGATGATTCAGGTGCATCTTTGAATATCATTGGCTCTTCAACTGCACTTGGTTCCTCCATTGTATTTTTCTCACAACTTTGCTCCTAAAAAATATCATTTGTACTCATATCATCATCAATAGATAAAACTTTATATTCACATTGAGCATCATCAACATATCCATCAATAGATATGTATGAGTGAGAATCTTCAATTTCTTCATCAACAACATCTTTAACAAAATTGATATGTCCATTAGTAGACATATTACTATGAGCATCATTATATCCATCAATAGATATATCAGTGTGATGTGATTCTGGTGTTGGTTGATCTAACATTTGAATCGTGTACTCATTCACATCAATGCTCAATTGTTCCATCCTTTGATTCATGCTCCTTAACATTATCATTTCATCCCTTTGCTCAACTATCGTCTTCATAAGTTTTTCTAAGGTGGCCTTCATAGCTTTGTCTTTCATTAGTTGACTTAAATCTTCCGACATTTTTTCAGCTCTAACGGCCAACTTTAGAAGCATATCTTCTATTTCATGATGAAGTGATCTAAACTTCAAGGTTTCAGGAAATCTCGGATGGCATTAGAGGGTAGTATTAACAATACTAAGTAATTCTAAAAAGTTGTTGTTACTTGCATCCGCCATCATGTCATATAATACTTTATCATTTACATACCATTGTTGCTCAATATCTTTGCATCATTGATCAGCTCGCAACCTTTCATCTAATGTGTCTAATTTCTCTCTCAGTCCATTCATTAATAACACAACTTCCTTATATGATGGTCCATTGATTGCTACAACTTGTTGTGATGGTGCATGTTGTTGTTGTTGTGAACCAAATGGAACATATGATGGCTGAGGTAGACCTTCAGAATATGGTTGTTGCTCATAGTATGATTGCTGCTTATATTCCAAAAAAGATGATCTAGGATATAGATCATTAAATTGATGTATAGTTAACCTACTTAAATCAGGTGCAAAAGTAGGTGTGACAATTTGTTGCTGATAATTGTATGGATCATGTGGTTGTTGTGGATAATAATTATAGTTCACTTGTAAATCATATTGTTGATTATTTTCATATGAAAAACTATTTTTCATTTTTGAGAGAGGTTTGCTGAAAAGAAATAAGTTGAAAGCTTGTTGAGTAGACTTCCAAGAAAGAGAGGTGTGTCTTAATGGGCAACTTAAGTACCTTATCTTTCCTTAGCCAAAGTTTTTCCCAACTAGTTTCACAAATTTCCCAACAAAATTCCTCAAACAAAAATTATGCTTAAAAAAAAATAAATAAAAAATAAATAACTAAAGAAAATAAAATAAATGTTAGAAAAAAAATTGAGAGAAAAAAAATGTTAGTGATATACAAAAATTAAAAAAAAAATAAATAAAAAAGAAAAAAAATAAAAATAAAAAATAAGAACTAAAATGATAAAAATACTAACCGTGTTCCCCGGCAACGGCGCCAAATTTGATAACGCTGTCGTTGACGCGATCAAATTAATACTACTAAACTATAGCAACTTCAGTATTGCTAAGATAATAGTTAAGGAAATAGAAAGGTTAAAGTTAACCCTAAGTCGTCTCCCAACGAACACGGAATTAAATTTTAACAAGTTAATTCTTATAAAATCTATAGAAAAGAGTTGGTCAAATAAAATAATAAAAATATGAGAGATAAAGATAAAAGATAAAAAGATAAAATAAGATAGAAATAATAAAAACAATAGTAAAGAAAATAGATTGATTCCACTGCTTTTTCAAAATAGATTCATCATCGGTTATCTAAAGATTATTGCTCAATTAATTATTGTTGTAGATTTGCAAATTAATCAATGTAAAGTCTCAATTAATTTGTTGGCGTTTGCACTTTTAACCAAAGTATAGTCTCAATTAAAAGTGAAAACTTTTAGATTTTCCACAGTAAATTCAACAAAAGTACAGTCTCAATCAAATTTTACTATGCCTAATCATGTATATTCTTTTATCTCCTCACCAAATAAAAAGCTTAATTAATCAAAGTAAAGTCTCGATTAATTTTTGTTAGAGTAAATACCTTTAACCGAAGTAAAGTCTCAATTATTGGTAAAAACTAATTCAATCACATGAAAGTTTCTAAATAAAATCAAAGTAAAGTCTAAATTAAATTTAAATACCCTTGAACTCATATGATCAACATGCATATAGATTTAAAATCATTACTTTTTACATGATTCAAAGATAAAAGATATAGATGAATGAAAACCTCAACAATAATAAAAAAAAACAAAGAAATTATTTCATTCGAACCTCATAATCCATAATGAAATTACAATAGAATCAACCCAAGAAGTTTAGCACTCCATGGAACACAAAATAAAATAAAAATAGAAGAATAAAGGAGAGAGAAAGAAATTAGGCCCCTCTAAGGGTTCCTAAATTCTGAAGTGTCGAGCTTGTCCTTTCTGATTTTCCCTTGGTCTCTTTATATAGGAATTGGACTAGGCTTTTCTATTGCTGAAATCTCTCAAATATCTTTTAAAATAAAGATAAAGATAAATATATTTGGAGAGATATAGATTATTTGACAAATATAATTGGTTGATAATATCAATATCTAATATAATTAAATAAATAAATTAATTAAAGATATATGATAAATTATTTCTACCCGTGCAACGCACGGGTATCGAATTTTCGAACGTATATTTATCAAATTAATTTAAAATTATAAAAGTATAATTAAATTTAATATAAATATTTTATTTTATAAAATTCAATAATAATTATTTACTTAATTTTATAATAAAAGTGTATATTTATATATATATTTTTAATAAAATGTATTGTATATAATTATTTTAAATAATATATTAAGATTTAGTTAATTAAAATTATGAAATTTAATTTAATTTTAAATGAAATATAGAGTAAAAAATGTAGAAAAATATAATAGTAGGGAAACAAAAAAACTGCGTATTTATCCAATTAATACATAAGAAAAGGGAAATTGCTTTGGAATGGGTTTATATAATAAGTACAAATTTGAATATTAATAGTATAAGTACAAATTATATTTTAAAAATTATTATTGATATTAATATATTTTATGTGATATTTACATAAGTTTATTTCAAGTGCAAATATTGAACCACATATTATTAATATATTCAAAATTTTAATATTAAATCATTTCTATTTTAAATTAAATTTACAACAATAAAATTTTAATATTAATATTATTGTTAAAATTATAAATTAGTGATTTCAAAGCCTTCAAACCCTATTCCCAACACCTTGAAAGTCAAGAAATTAGTGATTTCAACATGCATTCTGATCTTATTTAGAATACCCATTTGTAATCATGGAAACCAAGAAGAGGAATATATAGAGAGATAGCGAGAGAGTCAAAAGAAATCATGGAATCATAGAAATTATACTATTGTGAAAGCAAATATATATAAAAACAATCTGAAAAGGAAAAAATGTAGAAAATGTATAAATTGGATACAACCATTTGAAATTTGTTCCTGCAGACAACAATTAAGATAGGTTAGGCACAAGCGTCACCTTACCACGTAGTCCGCTATCTCCTTACTTGGCCTCTTCCCAGTCGATACATGTCAGCTTGAACCCAGGAGGGGTTACCTACAGAAGAGTCTCCGAAGCTCAAGTAAGTCAAAGCTCTTAGAGAGTCAAATCAGTGATTAATGAATGCGTACCTTTAAATGATGGGGTCCACGTGTATTTATAGAGCATTAATGACGTTTGACCATTTCATGGCCTGGGCCTTGACTTGGGCTCTAGGAGGGGCTTGCGAGTGGGCCAGGGCCCAAACCCAGGCCCTTAAGATTTATTGAATGCGGGGGTTTCATCATACCGAGTGTATTGGCGGTCTCGATATGCACATTGTTTACTTATTTGGTCGAGTTTGGCTAGGTACGGTACACCAGTCCCCCAGCCTTGTCCGATATGGGTTGTCGGTCAAGGATGATATGTGTTGATAAGCTAGCGGAACTGGCTAGGTGTGATACACCAATCCCCCAGCCTTTAAGTGTGGTGAACAGTGCTAAGGCTAAAAAAGTGATAACCGTCAGAGGGTAGGTGAAGGGGCGTCAGTGGTCAAATCGAAAAGTTTTGGCGCCGTCGTTTTGAAGTGTCATATCTTTTGCAATGATGGTGTTGATTGGTCTGTGGTATGGTTTTGGCGGGAAGAGGTTCGTCGTTTGGGATTATGGACTATAAATATGGGTTTGCAAACAGATGAGGGGTTACTTGTTTCATTTGTGAATTCTAAATTTAGAGACCTTGTGCGCGTAAAAGTGTCCGACTAGTCCTCAATTTTGACTGACATCTTCTTGTAAAAAACGAAATTAGGTATGTCCAGTAGTGGTAGTGTGTCTTCGTCTAGTAGTAGTGAAAGTACTGAGTCAGATAGAAGTAAGGATAGGCGACTCGGCGGAGAGGGTACGAGTTCTGGAGTTGTTACGAGCGGGATGCCGATAGAGGTTGTGAGGGAGGTTCGAGAGGCGGCTATGGGTGGGTTGCTGTTGATGTTCGTGATCAATCATCTTTATTCAGGTGGTCTTGTCTGTTGAACTCTTGGCTGAACTGCACACCCGTCATGTCCAAGGGTGTCAGTGGAGACATTGTTTCGCTGGAGAGGGTGAGTGTTGTTGACCGGGTATGCCATGGGCAGGAGGGGGCTACCGAAAAATTCTTCTACATGTATATGTGCCACTTTTCTCAGCTTCATGTGCGACTGCCCTTAGACGATTTCACTATGGGTGTGCTGCGGGCGTTGAATGTGGCACCTACTCAGCTACATCCTAATAGTTGGGCCTACTTGCAGGCCTTCCGCATTCTGTGCGAGTCCTTATATTTGGAGCCTACTCCCTATGCTTTCTTATATTTTTATGACACCAGACCCCGGAGGCCGGCTACTTGGCTCTCTTTAATCAGTCGCCCCAGCATCAGCAGACTGGATGCTTTCTCCCAGTCTTTCAAGCATTTCAAAGACGGATACTTCAAAGTCGTCGTTAAGGAAGGGGGTAAATCTCATTTTTTGAATGCGGATGGGAGTACCAAGTTTCCCTTTAGTTGGACCAACAATCCTTATCGATATAAAATCATGGGAGTGGAGGAGTTGTCGGTTGGTGACAGAGAGGTGGTGGGGATGTTGTTGAAGTTTGTGGATAAGTTGCCCACTAAGGGCCTAGTTAGGGTTTATAATTCGGTGCATCCGATAATAGATATTGAAGGTATCTGTTTATTACTTAAGCTGTGTTAATAATGCTAAGTTGTTTTGATCCGAGTCGTGATATGTTATTGCAGGGCATATGGAGCAATCTGGCAAGAAGAATCTGGCGCTCTTTCAATCATTGAGGAAGGAAATGGCCGCTAAGGCCAAGGCGGCTGGGACAGCTGATGTTCCCAACCTGCAGGAATCGGTTGTGGAGGTGCATGTACATGGCGGGACGAAAAGGAAAGCTGAGCTTCCGCCTCGACCCGGGAAGGGCAAAGATGTGAAGAAGATAAGGGCAGCTCTTCTTGGAACGGCTAGTGGGGAAAAGGTGCCTGAAGCCGGGTTGATCGAGTTGCCGGAGATATCCGTTAGGAAGGATATCTCGATCGACCTTCTGGATACCGTTGTTAACTCTATTGATAATATGGAGGTGGATCATATTGTGAGAACAATGGTAGAGTTTAGAAGCAAGGCCTTAGTCCTGAGCCGGCGTGTAGGGTCTCTTTACAGAAGGGAAGTAAAGGAGGTGGGGGAGTTGCAGGGCAAGGTGGATAAGCTTGAGGAGGAGAAGGCGGCTTTAGAAAAGGAGAAAGAAGGCTGGAAAGCGGAAAGGAAAAGGCTGGCGACATGGAAGGTGCGTTGCTTGGACTCTAAGGAAAAACTAAACAAGCGTATAGGGGAGTTGGAGGAAGACTATGAGGATTTGAAGGATAAGTATGATGGGGTTGTTGGGGAACTTGATGATCTGAAGAACAACGACATCCAAGAACATATTAATGGTTTCGAGAAGGGGTTGTGGCAGGCGGCCTTCTTCCATCCGGATGTGGATGTCTCGGATTCAAGATTTGACGTAGATAAGGACATAGTTGATGGGAAGTTGGTGAGGGAGGATGAGGGGGATGCTGAGGAGGTGGAGGAGAAGGCGGCCGAGGAGGAGAAGGATGAGGAAGCTGCCGCGGAGGGTGATGATAACAAGGCGACGTAGAACCTTTATTTTTTATAATTTGAAATTGGAATTCTATGTCTGTAATAATCCGTACACTATTTTACTTTGTCTTTAATATGATGAATGCTTTGTGTATGTTATGTTTTTTATTGGAAGCCGATAACTTGCGTGAGAGTGGTGCGTTAGCGGATGGTATAATTATGAGTGGGTGTTTTGATGTATGTGATGTTTGGCGAATTCGATTTTTTATTGAGGGTATTCGACCTTGATCATTTTATTTGTGGTAAGTGTAGGAAACGAATTAACCAAGAGTAAAGGGTGTTCGACCCAGGCCGCTTACTTGGGGTAAGGGTGGGGAACTTAAACGAATTAACCACGAGTAAAGGGTGTTCGACCCAGGCCGCTTAAGCTTGCCATATAGCACTCGCGTGCCAAGCGTTGGTCACAGTGTATGGTCAAGATGTCGCCGGATGGGGCAGGGAACTTCATGGCCAAGTGAGGGGTAGAGACGACTACGCCAAGTGTATTGAGGGAAGGACGACCCAGGAGTATGTTGTAAGATGTTGGCGCATCGACTATAAGGAAGCGGATTGGGATGGTTTTGGTTTGGGTTTCTTCCCGAAAGACGGTAGGGAGGTCTATGTAGCCCCGGGTGGATACTTGTTCGCCGAAAAATCCGTATATGGGCTCATCATATGGGATCATGGCGGTGTCAGGAAGTTGTAATTTTTGGTAGGTGGTCCAGTAGAGGATGTCAACTGAGCTGCCTTGATCCACAAGGACTTTCTTAACGGCATAATTTTCGATTTCAACGGTGATGACCATGGGGTCATCCTGTTGGTGGTCGAGGCCGTGGAAGTCGTCATCCGTGGATACGATGGGGGGCATACGACGTCTATGGTGGGAATGAATGATATGGTTGATGGATTGTATATGGCGGAGGTGTCTCTTTCTGGCAGACGAGGTGGAGCCTCCACTTGCGAAGCCACCAGAGATGGTGTTAATGGTGCCTCGTAAGGGGGGGTCGGCAGGGGTGATGTCGGTGCAGGCGGGCTGTGGCTGTTGGTTGTTGGGTTGGGTGGGGTGGCTATTGTGATGGGCGTCGTTTGGTTGGCGTCTGTGGTTAGGTAGCGGGGGGTGGCAGGATTGGGAGGAGGAGGAATGGTCATCCCTACGGATGAAGCGGCGAAAGTGGCCAGCACGAACCAGTTCTTCTATTTTATCCTGGAGCGCTTTGCATTCTTCCGTAGTGTGACCATGGTTGCGATGGTACCGGCAATATTTGGTCATGTCGGCGTTGGGAGGTGTGGTTGTCTTGCGTGGTGGGGGGAGGAGGTCAGCTTGGAGGGCCTCGTCTAGGATGCGGGAGCGGGCTACTGTGAGGGGGGCGTATCTAGTGAAGCGAGGTTGGTGGGGTTCGCGTGGGCGGGTATCAGGGCGTGGGTGAGGTTGTGGGGTGGGGTTGGAGGTGGGGTTGGAGGTGTTGGCTGCGTAGTCGTTGCAGAATTTGGTGTGAAGGGTTTGCATTTCCTCCATGCGGACGTAGTCGGCTGCACGTAGCTTGAGTTCGTGCATGGAGGTGGGTGGGTGGAGGTAGACGTTTTTGGCGAAGGGGCCGGATTGTAGGGTAAGAGTCATACATTGGAGTATCATCTCCTGGTTTAGGTGTGGTGTACGAAGGGCGGCTTTACTGAAGCGATCGATGAACGTTCTGAGTGGTTCATTGGGTTCCTGTTTGATACCCAGTAGGGATATGGTGGTAGTTTGATGTGGGCGGCTTCCAGCGAAATGGGTGGAAAACATGTGGGAGAGGATGTCGAAACTATCAATTGAGTAGGGCGGGAGGGTGGTGAACCATTCTAGGGCAGGGCCTTTGAGGGTGGTGGGGAACGCTTTGCAAAAGACTGTGTCTTGGGATGTGTACAGGGCGACATGGGTGATGTAGACTTTCAAGTGTTCGTCAGGGTCGGTTTCGCCGGTATAGCGATCCAGGTTGAATGGTTCCCACTGGGCCGGGAGATGGGTGTTGGCGATAAAATCCGTGAATGGGTGGCGGCGTCTAGGCTGGTGAGGGGGGGGCATGTGGGGTGGGGGTGGGTGGTTGATCATAGCAGGAAAGGTGGACGTGATGTTGTGAGGAGGAATGTGGGTTGTGGGAAGATATTGTGGGTTATAGGGTGGGATATGTGTGGTATGGAGGGCGGTGGGTATGTTGTAAGGGACGTGGGTGGTGGGGATGGTGGGGGCGGGAGTTGGGGGTGCGGTGAGCCACGGTTGACCGGACGGAAAGTGATGGGGATGTGTAATGGTAACGGGTGTCTGTTGGGTGGTGGTGAAGGTGTGGGGGGTGGGATTGTATTCACTTTCTTCCTTTGTAGGTTGGAAAGTCGGAGACTTCACAACTTCAGAGGTTTCTTTGGCTTTTCCCTTCAGATTGGGATCCGCCTCGATCCTTCGCCTGAGGCGAGAGTTCTCTTGTCTCAGCGCCTCCATTTCTTCAGCACTGCGTTTCTTCAGGTCTGCGAGTTCTTGTTGCATCTTTACCTGGCCGTCTAGGATGGCGGCCAAGTCAGGGGTGATGCTGGGAGGTCCAGAGGGACCAGCGTCCGCTTGCTTGTTCGCTCCAGCTCTGCTGCGGGTAGAAACCATCTTCGGAGAAAAAACGGGTACTAAAGGTGTTCGTCTCGTGCCCCCCGGTGGGCGCCAATTGTTCCTGCAGAGAACAATTAAGATAGGTTAGGCATAAGCGTCACCTTACCACGTAGTCCGCTATCTCCTTAGTTGGCCTCTTCCTAGTCGATACATGTCAGCTTGAACCCAGGAGGGGTTACCTGCAGAAGAGTCTCCCAAGCTCAAGTAAGTCAAAGCTCTCAGAGAGTCAAATCAGTGATTAATGAATGCGTACCTTTAAATGATGGGGTCCACACGTATTTATAGAGCATTAATGACGTTTGACCATTTCATGGGCTGGGCCTTGACTTGGGCTCTAGGTGGGGCTTGCAAGTGGGCCAAGGCCCAAACCCAGGCCCTTAAGATTTATTGAATGCGGGGGTTTCATCATACCGAGTGTATTGAAGTGGTCGGCTTAAGCTGTAACCTTACCAAATATGTTCGAGTAGTCGGTCTAGACCGACCACTTGCCTTGATGGCTTATGTTGGTGATATGAGGTGCAGGTTGTCCTCTTAGACATTTAGTTTAGGTTAAAACCGGTACAAGTTAGGCTAACTCGGCCTAGGCTGAATACTTGGCGGTCTCGATATGCACATTGTTTATTTATTTGGTCGAGTTTGGCTAGGTACGGTACAAAATTGAATAACACAAACTTGAACCAATTGAAAACAAAAATCTGGAAAAGCAAATCTGTCTAACAAAAATGGAATGAGAAAAAAAATCTAAAAATTAATGAACACAAAAATTTAAAAATGGAAAACATGAACTTGAACCCGGTTAAAAAAATCTGAAAAAGCAAAAATGAGCGAAAAAAAAATTGCAAACAAAATAAATTTGAACTAATTAAAAAAAAGTATTTGAAAAACCGAAAACAAATCTGGAAACATAACCAAATTTTAGATTTTACAATTATTTATTAATTTATTTTTTTACACCATATTTTAATTATTATTACTTTTATTACTATATTTTAATATGTTAATATATTATTATATTATTAAGAACCACAAAACTTTTATTTCTAAATATTATATTATTTATTTATTCTTTTATATCATATTTTTAATTGTAATTATTAATGTATTTTTGTTAATTTTTTTCAATTTATATTTTTAGAATTTCATAATATCTTAAATACGAATTTTTCTTATAAATTAAAAATATCTAAAAATTATTTAGATACATTAAAAAAATTCAGAAGAAAACCTACACTATATTACAATTTTTTTTGAATTTAAATTTCAAATTCAAACTTTATTAAGATATTTAAATTTACATTGTTATTAAATATTATTATATTTTATAATATATTATTATGCAGTTATGAGTCATCAAATTTTTTGAATATTTGAATTTATATCTTTTTATCAAAAATATTAAAGTATTTATTTAAAAAAAATTGTATATATTTTTTATTTTAAATGTTAAATTTAAATTTTGTTATCACACAATTTCAAATTTGAATCCAAAATTTATTTATATATTATGAGAAATTTTTCACAATTTAAAATCAGAGAAAAATTTGATTTCCAATCAATTAATTTTGAAATTTAGTTTGAAATTTATTTTAGAAAACACGGGAGGAATATATTACTTATTATTATGATGTTTGAAAAAATCCATTATAAGATGAAAAGTTTTGTTTTCAAAGACATTAAATGAAAAAAAAAGTTTCCCATGTAAATTTAATGTAATATAATATTATACAAAAATATAAAATGATAATTAAATTAATATTAATTATAAGTTATAATACATTAAATCAATTAGGTTGTAAAAATATTTAAAGTGCATTGTATCTAGATGAATTTGGTAGATGTGTTGAATTTGAACATGTAGATAACACTGCAATGTTTGGATGTGCATTGAGTGCCACAAACCATCATTCTTAGTGTTGATATTTAATGTTGTAATAAGTATTAATGCAAACGTCTTGGGATAGGTAAATTAATTCTTGAGAAAGTGAGAAGTTTTTTATTTGCGGTTATTGGTATAACTATTATTCATATTTAGAGAAATTCTTGATATTCTTTCTAACATCAATTCATTTTGTGGGAACATGCAAAGTAAAAAGTTCTTCATAGTTAATGTTGTCAGAATCAAAAAAACAAAAATGTGTTGAAAGTAGGTATTCCAAGTTGTAAAAACTTCTTTAGGAAGCTAAGTTAAAAATGACGTAATGCACAACTATATATGATAGTGCATTGAGACACCAAAAGTAATTGCTTTCTTTATAATTAATAACTTGGAGGAACACAAGTTTCTTTATTTCAGAGTAATAAGAGATTGTTTCTTGGAAGATTAACTTTGAAAAATGTGAGAACTTTTCAACATTGTACAAAGCTTCTTCAAGAAGCTACATAAAGTTTTACAAAATAAAAACATAATAGGCTTTTTGCAAAAATGTTGATAAATTATAATTATAAGATAGAAAATTATAATTATAAATTATAAATGATAATACAAAAGATTACTGTTAGAAGGATTTAATTATGCAGAGTATCACATTGAGACACAAAAAATATTTACTTTCTTAATATGCCATAATTAGTGAGAAAGACATATCAGAAGAGGGAAAACTTTCTTAAATTTTGAGAAGCATGAGTTGGCAATGCATGGAGTCCAATAAACACTATTTCTTTAATAAGTAATGATAGATAACTAAAGTAACATTGGAAGAATGAAAAGTTAATTTTGATTGTTGTTAATATTAATTACTTTCTTGAAAGAAGAAAAAGCTTCTTAAAGAAGCTACCTTAAACTTAAAGAAAAAATCTTATGTTGGGTTGGTATTTTATGTAATAGATTTTTTTATGTGCGATAAATAATTTATATAATAAAAATAACTAAACTTAAATTTTAAAGTTCATTATTTATTATCAAAATTACAAATTCTAAAGAAATTTGATAAATAATGTGAATAAATTTAGATGATGTGAAGAAAATGAAATATTGTTAATCATTTCTGACTTAGGTATGACATTAATTACCTGCAAAACATGTTGGAAGATGATCTTTTTTTAGCCGTTTAAACCATCATATATGTTGGAATACAAAAAAGGTTTATCATTGTTGCAAATTAAATTTCTTCATCATTTTCCAAATTATATTTAAAAAATTTTGAATTACAAAAAAAAACCTAGTGTCAATGATACGACCGTTTTGTGTCATTAATTACATCAGTGAAATTACAAATATTATTAAGTGATATTTCAAAAGTAATTACTTTTCAAATTTTAAATACAAAGAGATTTCATGAGTTGGAATTGGAAAGGATTTCGTAATACGAATAAATTTTGTGGTGTAATTGTAATTTTGAAATATGAAAAACATTAATGACGATAAAACATTTAATTTCTAATATTAATCTAATTTAATTTAATTTATTTAATTTGTAATATTTATTCAATTCAATTTAAATTAATTAATTTAATTTATAATAATTAATTTTAACCATTAATTTCATTCATAGATTTTTAGTTCATATTATTAAAGAATATAATGTGATACAAAAAATTCATATCATATGATATCTTTAAAAGTTGAAAAATATTTTAAAAAGTTCTTATTATTTATTTTTGTCCATTACTTTTATTAAAGTTCTTAACTAATTAATGACTCTTCCAAAAGTATATAAAATATAAAATAACAAAAAATGACAGGTTACTTGATATTTTTGAGAAGATAATAAACTACATATATTAAAACAATGCAATGGTAGATTATAAAGAACTTTTACATGCATGCTTGCTTTTCCACTCTCAACTTTGAAAATAACAAAACTTTTCTCCTTTAGTGAATGACAGACACAACATTTTTTCCGGCCACGACCTATCTTCATAGACGTTGTTGTTATCATCAAATTACGTTGGACTTCGCCTAGTGATCCATGGCACATAATAGTTGAAAGTCCACTGTTGCGAAAATACCTCATTTTTTATTGCATATCTTGCAGTTACACGAGTTATTAAATAACAAAGATTATGGTTAAATCAATAAATGTAAAAAAATTATTTTTAATAAAAAGTTATAGACTCACACATATAAATGCACTCAAATATAAATGCTCATTATGACTTTTCCAACAATCACAAATGTACAACCAACCTAATGGTTCACATTGATTGCATATCTTTGGCAATTAAAGAGAATTTCTGCACTTACGCACAATTTATTAAAATTGATTGCGTAATAAATGATTAAATTAAATAAATTTTGTCAAATGAAACCTTTTGAATAGAAAAAATAACTTTAGATACAATCATTATATAACATTTTTCAAATGGAACATTTCAAACAAACGTAATACATACATATTGTGATGTAGAAGAGGCAAAACTTGCAGAGAATAACTTTGTTGTCTTTTTTCAAATAGTTGATTCATCTAAAATAAAACCTTCATTCAACATACCAAAAAAGAAATACAAAAATTCTTACTTTCATCCGGCAAACAAAAGAACAAAAGTTTCTACCTTTGTTATATTCTTCAAACACTTCATCCATCTAGAAACTTGTACATCATATCTGAAAGAAAACCTGCATTGATCACAAAAAAAAAGCCATACATAAGTACTAAAATCTGTTTGAAGAAGAAAATACTCCAGAGAAGAATAAAAACTTCTACCTTTGTTGTATTCTTGAAACAGATCATCGATTTAGCAAAACCACCTTTCATGACAAAAAAAAAACCAACATTTGTTGTATTCTTCAAACAATTGATTCATCTGAAATAAAACCTTCATTCAATAAACCAAGAAACAAATTCAAAAATACTTTGATCTGACAAACAAAAGAATAAAAGTTTGTACCTTTGCTATATTCTTCAAATACTTCATCCATCTAGAAACTTGTATATCATTCATCTGAAAGATAACCTTCATTGATCACAAAAAAAACCATACATAAGTACTAAAATCTGTTTGAAGAAGAAAAGATTCCAGAGAAGAAGAAAAGCTTCTACCTTGGTTGTATTCTTGAAATAAATCATCAATCTTCCTTCATGACAGAAAAAAGCCAACCTTTGTTGTATTCTTCAAATAGTTTATTCATCTGAAATAAAACCTTCATTCAACATACCAAGAAAAAAAATACAAAAAACTTTGATCTGGCAAACAGAAGAATAAAAGTTTCTACCTTTGTTGTATTCTTCAAACACTTCATCTATCTAATAACTTGTATGTCATTCATATGAAAAAAAACTTTCATTGATCACAAAAATAAAGAGTCATACAAAAGTACTAAAATTTGTTTGAAGAAGAATGGAATTAGATGGAAACATAAGATGAAAATAACCGAAAGCTGAGTAAAAATAAGATGAACTTCACATACCACTTTCATTCTAAAACCAAATAAATCAAATCTTGGTCGTGACCCATCTTCTACTCATTTCATTCATCTGAGAAAAAAAAAAATGAAAAATAAAATAAAATAAAAATAAGTAGAGATGTGAAGATGTTAGTGAAAAACATCAAAAAAGCTGAAAAAAATGAGATCTGGATAAAAAGATGAACTGTTTGGTTGAGAAAGCTGAAAAAAATGAAATCTGGATAAAATATGAACTTTACATACCACTTTCATTCTGAAACCAAATAAATCAAATATTGGTCGTGACCGATCTTCTACTCATTTCATTCATCTGGAAAAAAAAATGAAAACAAAAATAAAACAAAAATAAGTAGAGATATGAAATGTTAGTGAAAAACATCGAGAAAGCTGAACAAAACCGAGATCTAAGTAAGAAGATGAACAGTTTGCTTGAGAAAGCTTAAAAAAACCGAGATCTAAGTAAAATGATAATAAGAAGATGAACTGTTTGCCTGAGAAAACTGAAAAAAACCGAGATCTGGGTAAAAAGATGAACTGTTTGGTTGAGAAAGCAGAAAAAAAAACGAAATCGGGATAAAATATGAACTTCACATACCACTTTCATTCTGAAACCAAATAAATCAAATCTTGGTCGTGACCCATCTTCTACTCATTTCATTCATCTGAACAAAAAAATTAAAACAAAAATAAGTAGAGATATGAAATGTTAGTGAAAAACATCGAGAAAGTTGAACAAAACCGAGATCTGGTTAAGAAGATGAACTGTTTGCTTGAGAAAGCTGAAAAAAATTGAGATGTGGGTAAAAAGATGAACTATTTGGTTGAGAAAGCTGAAAAAATATGAAATCTGGATAAAATATGAACTTCAGATACCACTTTCATTTTGAAACCAAATAAATCAAATGTTGGTTGTGAAAAAAAGTGAAGATGTGAAGAAAAAAATAAGTGAAAATGTGAAGAAAAAAAAGTGAAAAAAAAAACAAAAATAAGTAGAAATGTGAAGATGTTAGTGAAAAACATCTAGAAAGCTAAACAAAACCGAGATCTAGGTAAGAACATCAAGATGAAGAATCAAAAAAAAGTAAAAATAGAAATAGATCTTAATGTTTGAGTGCGAAAAAGAAAGATGAAGCTGAAGACATTTTGTCTGCAATGGTGTTATCTGTGAGTGAGAGAGAAGCTAAAGAGGTTTGAATGTGTGAGAGTGAGAAAGAGAGAGAAGAAGCTGAAGAGGTTGGGATGAAAGAGAATGATTTTTTGTGCGGGATACAGAGCGTGAGAAGAAAAGAGAGAGATATTTTGTTCTTTTTGATTCAATTTTGGAAGGTTCAAAATTCTGATATTGTGACACGTTAGCATTTTTACCTCTTGTAGAAAAAAAATTTGAATAGAAGTGGGTCAGAAATAATATTTTATTGAAGAAGTTTCCATTTGTTAGTTGAAAATTGTATATAGTATTAGATTCCAAATCAAACCTTTGCAATCTCCTTCAATTATCTTCTAAATAATCCAATATCTTCAAGATATATTTGTTTGTTGTGGAACTAAAAAGATTCAAGAAGATCTTGTCATATTTAAAAAGATTTGGTAGTTATTATCTTTTAATATTTTATGATATAATTAATAAGATAATTATTTAAAAATATCAAATAAAATATTATATATTTTTCCCAAATTATCTTCTATCATAAAGATAAAGAAAATCGCAAGGTCCAATTATCTGTTCCTCTCTTCTTGGTTTAGCCAAACTTCTTCACTTTTTCAAGCTTTTCTTGTCGTCTTCATGCAATGCTTGGCTTGGATTTTTGTGCCTTTGATAATTTCTTATTCTTGGATTTATCTTTAAGGTGTTATGAAGCTTTAATCAATTTATTTCCACACCCCCTTGAGCTCAATTTAGTTGCAGCTGCACTAACACACCTCAAAATATCCAAAGAACATTTATGCAACTAAAAAACTATTTTTAACATGTTTTTGTATCTCATGGTCAATAAACCCAATTATAGGAAATCCCAATTAAATCAATCTTTAAGCACACAAATTCAATTAAATACCCAAAATTAAACATTAAATGAGGGCAAAAATACGCACTAATCAATACTTTGTAAATCTTTTGGAATAGTGCAAAGTCAAGCTCAGGTTGCCTTGACAAACTGGATGTAGCTCATGTTTGAGTAAAGCAGCATAAAAATCTCGTGGTGTCCTCTTTTCTCTAACCTTTCTCTCTTGCATTTGCATTTTAAAGTTTAAAGAACTTGTGGTATAATCATCGTTTTCATGTTCTTCCATGTTTTCATACCATCTGCAGCATTGAGCATGTTTACATAATCATATGGAACCTGTCTTGATCAATCTTGTACATTTTTCCTGGTTTAAAACTCAAATCTGCATTTTTTCATTTTCCCAATATTTCAGTCGACTGTTTTCTTGTTTCAATCGGTTGATTATACCAGAACATAATCTGTTTAGTAAAATCAATCGATTAACTCTGTTTTTAATCAATTAAAAGTGTATCGTTCAGTACTGTTTGCATCCTAACTTGGTGATCTAATTGATTCAATTAAAGGTGGTTTTTAGCTTTCAAAGATAGCCTAAATTTTTAACTAGCTAATTCAACCCCTCCTTCTTGGCATTTCAACCATTTCAAAACTAATTGCTTCGTGTGAATTTTTTTACAATTTTTATATATTAAATTTCAAATATTTAAATTGTAAATGTTAAAAATTAGTAAAAAAAATTAAAAAAGTGTCAGAAAAAGAGGATATTTTTCAAATTTCATAACACCAATAATCCCCTTTGAGTATTTGCATCAAGTTTCTTATGAAATTTTCAGCAATTTTTATATAGAAAACATGAATTATTTAAATTGTAAATAGGAGAAAGTAGTAAGAAAAAGGAAAAATTGTTAACTAGAAATTGAATTTTTGAAATTTCAGAAACTAATCCTATTTGAGTATCGGCCAACCTGTTTGTTATGAAATTTTGAGATATTTTTGTTCATAAAATGTCAATTATTTGAAAGGTAAACAGTTAGAAATTGTAAAAAGAATTAAAAAACTGTTACCAAGAGATGAAATTTGTTAAATTTAAGAACATAAGTCCTATCCTGGTATGGGCCAACTTGTTTCATGTGAATTTTTTTTCAATTTTTATATATAAAATTTCAATTATTTAAATTGCAAATAGTAAAAATTATCAAAAAAATTTAAAAAAAGTGTTAGATAAAGAGGAAATTTTTCAAATTTCAAAACACCAATAACCCCCTTTGAGTATTTGCAACAAGTTTCTTATGAAATTTTGAGCAATTTTTATTTGGAAAACATGAATTGTTTAAATTCTAAATAGTAGAAAGTAGTAAAAAAAAATTGAAAAATTTTTACCTAGAGATTGAATTTTTTAAATTTCAGAAACTAATCCTATTTGAGTATTCGCCAACTTGTTTTATGAAATTTTGAGATATTTTTGTGCATAAAATTTCAATTATTTGAATTGTAAATAGTTAAAAATAGTAAAAAGAATTAAAAAAGTGTTACAAGGAGATGAAATTTGTTAAATTTAAGAACACCAATTCTATCCTAGTATTGGCTAACTTGTTTCTTGTGAATTTGTTTACAATTTTTATATATAAATTTTCAATTATTTAAATTGTATATAGTAAAAATTAATAAAAAAAATTAAAAAAGTGTCAAATAAAGAGGAAATTTTTCCAATTTTATAACACCAATAATCCCCTTTGAGTATTTGCAACAAGTTTCTTATGAAATTTTGAGCAATTTTTATGTAGAAAACATGAATTATTTAAATTGTAAATAGTAGAAAGTAGTAAAAAAAACTGAAAAATTGTTACCTGGAGATTGAAATTTTTAAATTTTAGAAACTAATCCCATTTGAGTATGCGCCAACCTGTTTGTGATGAAATTTTTAGATATTTTTGTACATAAAGTTTCAAATATTTGAATTGTAAATAGTTAAAAATAGTAAAAACAATTAAAAAAGTGTTACCAGGAGATGAAATTTGTCAAATTGAAGAAGGCAAATCCTATCCTAGTATTGGCCAACTTGTTTCTTGTGAAATTTTTTGAAATTTTTATATATAAAATATAAATTATTTAAATTGTTAATAGTAAAACAAGTAAAATAACTAAAAAGTGTCACAAAAAGAAGAAAATTTCCAAAGTTCATAACACTTGTTCCTGCAGAGAACAAATAAGATATGTCAGACACAAGCGTACCTTACTCCGGTCCACAATCTCCTAAGTAGGCTTCCTCCCGGCCGGTACATGTCGTCTATGGATATCTCGGTGTGAATTGGTTTTGACCCGAGGGGGGTTACCTGCAGAAGAGACTCTAATGCTCAAGTCAGCAAAATCTCTTAGAAAGTCAAATCCCGTAATTATGAGAGTAATGAATGCGTACCTTTAATTCGTGGGGTCTATGCATATTTATAGATTATTAATTATGTTTGGCCACGTCATGGGCTGGGCCCCTGTTTCGGCTGTAGGTACGCTTGGGCCTTAGCCCAAGCCCCTTAGTTCGATCATCGTGGGCCCTATGGGTCTTACCAGTAATGTTCTGAATTTGTCAAGTTCTTGCTTAGTTTCCTAAAGTTACCGGCCTAGACCGGTTACTCTTTAGCGGCTTAGGCCAGTTACTTTTATTCGCTGAGCATATATATGGTGATTGTTATTATTTGCGTCCTTGGTGGTCACATAGACGGGTTTTATGGTTATTATTTAGCTAGGCCGGCTAGGTGTGGTACAACACTAATAATCCCCTTTGAGTATTTGCTACTGAGTTCCTTGTTAAATTTTGAGCAATTTTTATGTAGAAAACATGAATTATTTAAATTGTAAATAGTAGAAAATAGTAAAAAAAAATAAAAAATTGTAACTAGAGATTGAATTTTTTAAATTTCAAAAACTAATCTCATTTGAGTATCCGCCAACCTGTTTGTTATGAAATTTTGAGCAATTTTTATACATAAAATATCAATTATTTAAATTGTAAACAGTTAAACATGAGATGGAATTTGTCAAATTTAAGAACACAAATCCTATCCTTGTATTGGCCAACTTGTTTCTTGTGAAATTTTTTGCAATTGTTATATATAAAATATCAATTATTTAAATTGTAAATAGTAAAAATTAGTAAAAAAAATTAAAAAAGTGTCACAAAAAGAAGAAATTTTTCAAATTTCATAACACCAATAATCCCCATTGAGTATTGGCCAATTGGTTTCATGTGAAATTTTGAAGATTTGTTATATAGAAAATATGTATTATTTAAATTGTAAATAGTAAAAAGTAGGAAAAAATTGAAAAATTGTTACCCACAAATGAAATTTTTTAAATTTAAGAAACTGATCCAATATTAGTATCCGCCAACCTATTTGTTATGAAATTTTGAGCACTATTTATACATAAAATATCAATTATTTAAATTGTAAATAGCTAACAATTGTAAAAAGAATTTAAAAAGTGTTACCAGGAGATGGAACTTATCAAATTTAAGAACACAAATCCTATCCTAGTATTGGCCAAGTTGTTTCTTGTGAAATTTTTTGCAATTTTTATATATAAAATATCAATTATTTAAATTGTAAATAGTAAAGATTAGTATAAAAATTAAAAAAAAGTGTCACAAATAGAATATTTTTTTCAAATTTCATAACACCAATAATCCCCATTGATTATTGACCAATGGTTTTCTTGTGAAATTTCGAGCAATTTTTATGAAGAAAATATGAATTATTTAAATTGTAAATAGTAAAAGGTAGAAAAAAAAATTGAAAAACAATTGCCTACAGATGGAATTTTTTAAATTGAAGAAACTAATCCCATCTAAATATCTGCCAACTTGTTTCTCATGAAATTTTGAGCAACCTTTATACATAAAATATCAATTATATAAATTGTAAGTAGTTAAAAATAGTAAAAAGAATTAAAAAAGTGTTACAAGGAGATGGAATTTGTCAAATTTAAGAACACATCCTGGTATTGGCCAACTTATTTCTTGTGAAATTTTTTGCAATTTGTATATATAAAATATCAATAATTTAAATTATAAATAGTAAAATTTAGTAAAAATATTTTAAAAGTGTCATCAAAAGAAGAAATTTTTCAAATTTCATAACACCAATAATCCCCATTGAGTATTTGCCAACAGGTTTTTTGTGAAATTTTGAGCAATTTTTATGTAGAAAATATGAATTATTTAAATTGTAAATAATAGAAAGTAGTAAAAAAATTGAAAAATTGTTACCTAGAGATTGAATTTTTTAAATTTCACAAACTAATCCCATCTAAGTATCCGCTAACCTGTTTGTTATGAAATTTTGAGAAACTTTTATACATAAAATATCAATTATTTAAATTGTAAATAGTTAAAAATAGCAAAAAGAATTTAAAAAGTGTTACCATGATATGGAATTTCTCAAATTTAAGAACACAAATCCTATCCTAGTATTGGCCAACTTGTTTCTTGTGAAATTTTTTGCAATTTTTATATATAAAATATCAATTATTTAAATTGTAAATAGTAAAAATTAGTAAAAAAATATTCAAAAATAGTCACAACAAGTAGAAAATTTTCAAATTTCATAACACCAATAATCCCTTTTGAGTATTTGCCAATGTGTTTCTTGTGAAATTTTGAGCAATTTTTATGTAGAAAACATGAATTATTTAAATTGTAAATAGTAGAAAGTAGTAAAAAAAATTGAAAAATTGTTACCTAGAGATTGAATTTCTTAAATTTCTGAAACTAATCCCATCTAAGTATCTGCTAACCTATTTGTTATGAAATTTTGAGCAATTTTTGTACATAAAATATCAATTATTTAAATTGTAAATAGTTAAAAATAGTAAAAAGATTTTAAAAAGTGTTACCAGTGTTATGTTTGAAATGGTGATTTTAGCCAAGAAGGAGGGGTTGAATTGGCTTTATAAATCTTTTTCGAATGCTTAAACCTCTTTTCAATTGAATCTAATAGACTGGAGTGTTTGGTTGTAAATGTTGTAGACCAGTACACTTTCAGTTGATTAAAATATAAAACAACAGACTAATATGTTCTTGAAGCTATAAAACAGTGAATTAAAAAGATAAATTAGTCGGCTAAAATACTAAAGATTTATACAGAATGCAGAATTTGCAAATTCAACTCAAACAACAATCTTTTACATACAAGACTTGTTTCAATCAATGTTTTTAACCAGTATAAAAGCTCAGATTACACAAGAACGCATTAAATCACACCAAAGATCAGATTGCTTGGTTTTCTTGAGTTTTAAAGAGTTTCAAAGTGAGCGAGATGAGGGAAAGTGAAATGCACAATTGTTTTTATACTGGTTCACTCAATCATAGAGTTACATCTAGTTTACCAGGACAACCTAAGCAAGGTTCCCACTATATTCAAAAGTTTTACAAATCACAGACCAAGATTACACTTTTGAACAACAAAACTCAATATTTTTGACTCACAAAAAATCTAGACACACCGCCTACAAGAATCACACTTACAGACTTGAAATCACATCAGGCAAACCAACCAGAGGCACAAGAACATCCAAACTTGATGGTGGTTGTCCCTAGCCAGCCATACATGTGTTCTTCAAGGTACTCACAACCCAAAATGCCTCCAAGATCAACCAAGATCAACCAAGATCTTCAAAACATGAGTTGGAGCTGTGTATTGTAGAGAGAGAGCTTTCCAAAGATGAATGACAAAGTTTCGTGCTCAAAAACTCATATTCGCACCTCTGCTCGCGAAAACATAGCTTATACATTGAATTTTCCATACAGTCAGCTGATTTCACTTGACATAAGTGAAATAAGTCGATTGAAAAATAATTCAACTGACTGAATGCATTCATACCAGAAACTATATACAACAAGCCTTTTAACCTGTTAAAACCCATTTTAACACATTAAAAGAGACACAATAAGGCACACAAGACATCTAATCTATGTCGAATAGCCTACCAACAAGATATAACATTATCACATTACATTTAACATGTTATTTTCATATTTAATATACTAAAACTTAATCTTGAAGAGGATCTTCATCAATCTTCATCAAACACCTATGATCTTCATGCACATGGCTTTATCAATTCTTTGCTTCAAGCTTGCTTGTGCCAACAATCTCCCCCTGAATTGATGAAGCAAACATCCTCGAGTTGAATTGATGGGCTAAGATCCATAGAGAAACCTGAAAAAGCTTTTGCGTACAAGATACCAATATTCCAAACATACAACCAAGCAAAAGCACACAAGCATACATACATATCACATATGCATATGCTCCCCCTATCACTAATGATATGATTTAACTTCAGATTTTAGATTAAGTTTGCAGTATTATATGATTCCAGCAGATTTATTTCAGGTTTTCCAATACACAATTTTACACATTTTTCTCTCCCTTTGGATTCATCAAATGAAAGTAAGTGCTTAGATCATTTTGGAAAGATGAAATTTTCATTAAAATAGTAACATAGGGGTGTATCAGGGCAGCTGATACAAATACAAGCACATTAGAACAGAAGCATAAATAACAAATACATGATGAAGCTAAACTAGTATAATCAGTCGACTAAAATGGGAAAATAGCCGATTAAAAAACTTGAACAAATAGACAGATATACAAAATACAACACGAAAATCCAATGCATGACCTATGAGCCATCCCCTTCACTCATTCCTAGGGTTGTCTCTATTGTAGACATTGGAACCTTTTCATGAACATTATGGAGTTGATCATCCAAGTCTTGGAACCTTGTTGTGCAATAACCATGGTCTGCATTTTGTGCCATGTTGAGGTATTGAAGCTGATTGAGAACCATTCTCTCAAACTAGGAGTATGCAAGTCCATTATTTTTAGGAGGGTTATAAAGCTCAATTGCTATGGGTTGTGGTTCATCTTCCTCTTGGTTTCCTCCACTAGTTCCAGCTTCATGATCATTTGCTCCAACTTCAATATTAGCACCATGATCTCTTTCAACTAGCCAAGTATTGCCTATCTTGGTGAATCCCATCTTGTACATATTCAGTGTTGAAATATGATTGAGAAGACCACTAGACTCCTCAAGCTCTCTTTCCACATCCATACCAAAATGCTCAATGAACTTAGAGATGAGCACCACATATGGAAGCTTGAAATCTGTAAGCCTCTTTGCCTTCATCAGGTGGTCACAAATTGTGTAGGTTCAGTCTGCTATCACACTATTTTGAATGCAGTACATCACCACAAGATCACCTTCATTCAAGGTTGGATGATTGCTCCCCCTAGGCGTGATGATTTTGGTCACCACCATAGTTAGCAACCTTTCCTCTAGACAAAGCCTTCCCACATGGAAATTTCTAGTTTGCTCACCTTGATTACACACACATTGGTTGAAGTATTGCACCTTGTTGAATTCATCCACTACACTAGTTTCACCCTTATGGACTTGCACACCTCTTTGCCTTGGGCCAACCACATCCTTCCATGTTTGCCCACTGATTTCCATCTCCACAACTTTGACACTTGTTTTGAGAATGCTATTGTTGAACTTGAGGTTGGCATAGAACACCTTCACCAAATTCGAATACACCTTGCCCGTAAGTTCAAGGAATGTCTTCAATTTTTGAGCTTTGAGATATTGCTAAAGGTTGCCAAAGTTTTCTACCCTCAGCCATGCGTGAATCACCTTAGGAAGGATGATTTGCTTCCTATTGATATCAATCAAGAAGGTCTGAATTTTGTCTTCATGGCCTTCAAACCATATCTCAAGCCTTCCTTGATTCATGGCATTTTGATTAGATGGAGTAGGTGGGGTGGAGCTTTCATCATCTCAGGGGGTTGTTCGTGATCTTCTAGGCATGGTGAATTGTAGGTTTGACTCATACTAGCAAATGAGAATGTCAATGCATGATGCTTATACAAGTATTTATAGAATCAGTATGTTGATTTTCAAAATCAATCAATTAAATTGTGTAGATATTTTGTTTTCAATGCAGTATAGGAAATCACAACAATCAAATGTTAGGGAATTTGTTTTAGAGATGTAGTGATGTGTTTCCTATGCGTTTTATGAATAATCCACTCACAAATAGTTCACATGTAATGCATGCACGTTGAAATCATGTAATTAAAGCACTTTATGGTCAATGCAATTTGAAAACTTGATTTTAGCTGATGTAATAGATGTTACATGCTGCTACTACAGTCCAAAAATAGTCATGTGATGCATACTTTGATTGGGTCAATCAATTAAAATCAATTCAAGCAAGTCCACATCAGCATAAGTGATTTTAACACATTAAAATATAGAGCCAGTCGACTAAAACTGTACCAGAAAACTGATTTTTGGAGCAGTGACAGTTTTAAGTGAAATCTGTGTTAAATTTGCAGTTTTAGCTGACTAAAAATTTTAGATTACATGAAATACACACCAGACCAATTTAAATCAAATATATTTGTTGTTTTGTGAGATTTAAGAGATTGAAACAATTCCATAACACAAATTATGCAAATTTTGAAAGTTTAAGTGAAATCTATGTGTTGAATTTTCAAATTTAGTTGACTGAAATTCTGACTGTTTTCAAATTATGTGGATTTTGCCACTTTAAATTCAGCACACACATGATCTAATAAGATTGACAAGCAAAACAGATATCAACATACATTCTTCATGTCAAGAATACCTAATTCAGTTATAAGCTTATTGAATCAATCACGTGTAAGTGGTTTAGTGAATAAATCCGCCAATTGATTTTCGGTTTTCACAAACATGATTTCAATATCACCTTTTTGAATATTATCTCTTATGAAATGATGTTTGATTTCAATGTGTTTAGTTTTAGAATGTTGAATTGGATTCTAAGTTAGGTTGATTGCACTTGTATTGTCACAATAAAGAGGTACCATCTCTAGCTTTATACCATAATCCATAAGTTGATGCTTCAACCATATGCTTTGAGCACATGCATGTCCAATTGCTATGTACTCAACCTCAACTGTAGAGAGTGCTACACAAGCTTGCTTCTTGCTATTCCATGAGATTAGGCTTAATCCAAGTAGATGGCATGTACCACTTGTGCTTTTCCTATCCAACTTGCACCCTGCATAGTCAGAATATGATAAACCACTAAGAACAATGTTAGATTCATTAGGATACCATAATCCAACATTAGTTGTCCCTTTCAGATACTTGAGAATCCTTTTTGCAGCTTTAAAGTTTGATTCATTTGGATTGGATTGAAACCTTGCACACAAGCAAACACCAAATTGTATATCCGACCTACTAGCAATTAGATATAGCAAGGAACCAATTAACCCTCTATATTTGGTTGAATCTGTTAACATAAGAAACCAAGGTGGTTTGCTTCTTGAAGATTTAATGAAGATTGAATGAAGCCTTTTTGAACTATCTTGAAGCCATTACCATTGGAATGAAGCCTACATTGATGAAGGAAAGGTGATTTGATGATAACCATGTTGATCAAGGCTGTAACGTGTGATCTCCATGTTGTTACATCATTTAGAAAGTGTATTTTAAGTTTGTAATTCATGTTGTAGACCTTATAGCATTAATGAGATGTTTTTGGTCTTAGGTGTGTCGTTTAATCTATTGAATGGTTTTTCAACAGGTTAAAATGTCTCTTTTAGTCTATTGAATGGTTTTTTAAAAGGTTAACAGGTTGGCTGCAGTAGTCTTAAACTACAACAAATTTAATCAGTTGATTTAGGTTTTAATCGACTAATTTCACTTAAGTCAAGTGAAATCAACCGATTGATTTGAAAATCAACCTGTTGAATTTCGTAACAGTTTGACTATAAAAGCTGTGATTTTTGAAAGAGAGGAAAATTGATCATTTTAGAGCACAAATTTATTCTAGAAACTTGTGGATGTTGAAGATTGATCTTGGATCAATTCTTGGAGCTTTTGGCTTGGTTTGAAGCTTGGAGAAAGTGGTTTGTGGTAGGATGTGTTGTGCTACAACTGAGGTTTGATCTTTCTCAAGCTTTGTGTGTGCCCCTAGTGGCTTTCCAGGTCTGCAAGAGGGTGGTTCTTGTTGTGTTGGTGTGATTCTTGTGTGATTCAAGAGTCTTTTGTGGTGTTTTTGCATATTTTGGAAGTGTAAGTGATGAAGGATCGTCTCGGATTTCAGGTGAAATTTGTCTAGAACGAAAATGGGTATGAACCCTAAAATGAAAAAGGGGGAAATGGAGGATGTCGAATTGGGGAATTTTGCAGAACGGGAGGAAATCACGCCACTTGGAGGAGGTTCCAAGATAAGTGAGGAAGATCCGCCACTTTGAATTGGAGATTTAAAGATAAGGATCAGTGGTTCTGAGGAGAACCTTGAGACTTGAGAGAAAACTCAAATTTTCATATAACTCAAATCTGAATACAAATGTGTCTCACAAGGGCTTATATACTATGGGCCAAAACACCAAAAGGCCCAACACAACTAAAGGTCCGATGAAGCCCAAACAAAAACATTACAAAAACATATAAAAGAGTTCCTATTCTACGATCTAAAGTTAATCCGAGATCTCTTTGAAGGTCTTGGACATGATTCCATCAAATGCTCTGAGATTCCTGTGACACTCCTGAACCACGCCTCCATCATTGCCTCCGGGTTGGAGAAAATTCGACCTCAAATTTTAGCGCTTTATTACCTACAACCAAACACACAAACATAAGTGTTGAAAGCACACAAAACCAGTGTAAAGACAGAAATAAAATGCTATATAAAAAAATGAGATTGGAATCATGGAAGAGGCCAATCTCTTATTATCAAGGTGCTCGGAGATTGTCCTCCAGGATCAAAGATAAACCTGCAGAACACATCAAAGAGTTTCAACACAACTATACTATTCACAATGAAACACAAGGGAAAACAACCCATAGTAATCATAATAGAAAACGAGTGTCCTTGAAATCCCTTTGGATTTTCAGGGTAGGACAAACACATAAGCAGATGATTAAAGTCAGGTTCATGTGTTGCCCATGTTGTTGTTTCCTTTTCTATCATCTTTTCCTCACCCCATTGCTTATGCTATTGCTCCTTAATGTATAAGTCTTCCCTAGGTATTAAGACAAAAAGAGAGGGGTTAGTAAGTGTTCCTAATGAAAATGAAAAATCATGATGTGAATGGGAACAACAATTTAACGCATTATCATCCCCCTTTAAGGATTTCATCTCAACCATGCATGTCAAGGGTGTGAGGAGAGACTCATTCTCGTGTTTCTCTCTTTGTTCTTCTTCTTCCTTTGCTCTTTGTTCTTTCTCTTCTCGCTCTTTTAGCTCTTTCTCTTTTCTTTCTCTAAGCTCTTTCATATTTTGTTCTCTTTCTCTCATATCTAGCTCTTTTCTTTCTCTTTGCTTTTTCTTCTCTTACTTTCTTAGCTCTTGCTCTTTTCTCTCTTTTAGCTCTCTCTTTTGTCTTGCTTTTTCCCACATTTCCTTTAGTGTTCTTTTTGCCTTTTCATGCTCCCTTTTTGCTTGTTCTCTTGTCTAACTTCGAGCTTTTGCCTAACATTCCTCTTTACCTCTTTCAAGTATACAATGTAATCTTGGAGTTCTTGAAGATTCATGTACTTTGCGTTCCAATTAGGACATTGATAATTTTCGTGTCAATAACCTTCACACCTAGTGCACCTAATAGCACTTGTTTTGTCTTTTGGCAATGATCGTCTATCTTCATGGTGCTCCCTTCTAAGATTCCCAAGTTTGCTATTCAACCTGATAATTTTGGACACAATAAAATTGATATCTTCTATCAAGGTCGAACGTGTATGGAACATTCTGGAGTGCTCAGAATTCCCAATTCCTGCAGTGAAAGAGAGGAAACAAGAACTAACACAAAACACAGTAAGTGGTTAGCAAAAGTAATGGGGATAAAATTATTAAATCGGCCTCACCACTCCTTACGTGTTTACACTCAATTCCACTCGTGTTTCACTCTCAAAGTGTATTCACTCACTCTCAAGTTCTTGTTCAGTTCTTCGAGGAACCTCCAATCAACCCATCAAGAATTCAACATCAAAGTGAAAGATGTAACGAATCTAAGCTCAACTCAAGAGGCCAAGGAAAGAAAACTCTAAGACAAAACCAAGGAAGTTTGAAGACAAACTACAAAAGCACCAAAATCAAGAAAGGGCTAAACCAAAGGGAGTAAATATGTGACAAAACTAGGACTATGACAACGAGAAAAGCAATTTTAAAGACAAGATTAATCTAAACAGTGTATTTAGAATTACTACTAGAAATGTGAAACAAAATACTCAAGCTAAAATGTGATGATTAATTCAAACTCCCATAAGCAATACTTCCAACAATTTAGCTCAAGGTACATTGCCCCACAACACAAGAAACCAAGGAAAATCAAACTCAAAGGGAAATGATGGACAAGAGACTCAAGCAAAGCAATAATGAACAATTACTAACTCTAAATGGTAAAAACTAAGCAAAGCAAAATGCAAAAAGTGCATCAGAAATTCAACCAGAAACATGACTAAAGTGCCACAATTTTGCACCAAACAATACCCCAAAACAACACCAAAAATCACCTCAGGATAGCATCCACGGTGGTAGGCCAAAGCAACAATAAAAGATGAATAACACTGCATTAAATGGCTGTTGTTTCAAGCTTCAAATCAGTACCAAAAATAGCCTGGACAGCCACCCAACACAACAACCCAAATTGTTCCAGCCATTCAAGTCATGTGGTCCAGCCAAAATAGCGTGTCAAACCAAGTTCACTAAGTGAAATAAAGAAAGGCTTGTTGTTCAATCCAATTTTGCATTGCTGCCATGTACACGAGTTGGCTTGTTCTAAATCAATTGCACCTAGTGAGATTGCAACGCAACTCTGCTGCACCAAAAGCCTTGCCAAATTGCACTACCATGTGGACTTAAAGACAAAGGTGTTGTTGCTAGTGAATCAAGCAGCACGTCTCCAACTCCATCACAAGAAACATCACACCAATTAGCTACACCGACTGGATTTCAAGTTGCCGCCACTGCACTAAACAAAATTAGCTTGCTGCCACTATTTCACATTTCAGCTTATTGCACCAAAGGGCCACAATTGCTTGCACATCTCTATAATTTGATAGCTGCCACCGCATAGACTAGCACCAAGCAAAACCAAATGCAACACTAAAAACACAAGATCAGGTGATGAGATAAATCTGCTGCACTAATCTCCTGCACCGAGAGAAATTAAAAGTAGTTGTACACTAATTCAAATACTTCATGCAGCTTTGGATGATTCTAGCAAACAATGTGTACAACATGCTTGTTGTGTCAGAGAAAATTTTAGTTTCATCCACCACCGAATGAATCAACTTCAATTGCAATTTGGTGTGCACCGAATGACACTTAAGCTGTTGCCACTGAATGCCACTTTGAATCTGCCAACGCTGCACTGCAGAATGCTGCACTCAAAGACCACAATTGTTTGGCGGGAGCGTACTAGAATGGACCAATGAGAGTGGATGCTGCACTGCACACAATTTCTATTTTGTCACCAATGCACCAAGACAAGATATCCAATCTAAGCCTCCAAAAGATTCAGCCAATCCAACCAAAATCCACGTGAATTTAACCAATGAACCAGAAGAAAAAAAGCTACTGTCACCGCTTGAGAAAAACAAAATTGCCTGCTGTTCCAACTGCACCGTTTAGCTATCTTAAGTGGTCCCTCCTTTAACATCACTCACCAATCTGGTATGAAGTGTAGCTGCAAGAATCCAAACTGCACCAAGAATTCCAAAAGCAAAGAAATAAAATGTTGTAACCAATGAATCCTTGCTGACTTTGCTGCCACAAGGTGGTTCTCACTACTACTGCTGGACGTCCCAAATTCAAATGAAGACTTCCTTTTGCACCAAACTCACTTTGGATAAAGGGAAATAGCCAACGCACCACTTACTGCCTAATGTGGTTGTTGCACTGAATTTTTCAGCAAGCACACTGCTCATTCACCTATTTAGTTGGCTGCCACACCCACTTTTTCTGCACCAATGAAAGTAACATGCAATTCCTAATCTGCACCACTTGGAACACTCTAAAATGTGCACTGAAAGGAGTCCAAGCTACTTCACCAAATTGCCTAAAAGGCTGCCCTCGAATGTAGCAAGGAGCCAACCACAACTGTAAGACCCATAGGATTATGACATTAAATTATGGTTGGTATGATGTGGAAAAGTACTAGCTCAAGTGGTTGAGAGTACTTGGTTTGTGTGAGAGGACTTAGGTTCGAGTCCTATGTATGCTAACTTTTGTGTTATTGTTTTATTATTTAAATCTATGTAATCATGTTCTGGTATGATATGATGTCTGAATTGGAATTGTTAAGCATGAAACATGACTTGGTTGAATTGGTTGTGCAATTGCTTTGTGATTGAATGGTTATGGGTTCAAACCTTGGAGAACCAAACTAAAAACTTTATTTTTGGCATTTTTGGCTTTGAATTGAATATGAAAGGTTGGGAAAAACCCTAGATAGTTGAGAGGCAGCCTTGGGTAGCTGAAAAATAGATCATAAAGGTCAATTAAAAGGTAATTAACAATACCATTAGGTAAATTTTCGTTTTGGGTAATTAAACTCTACTAAAAGCCAAGTTTAAAAGGGTAAAAAGTGGTCATAATGAAGGTTTTGGCAAGCTGGAATAGCAACCTGAATTAGAGCACGAAAATCAGAGAGATTGGTGAGGTTTGAGAGAGGTTCTGGCGGGGTTTGAGGGAGCACACCAAGAAGGGGGAGACGTGGTGATCATTAGAGTATCTCAAACAATTCGATTTAAACGAAGGAATTCCAGGTTAGGGGAGCTGGACTCCGTTTGCCTTATTGTTTTATTAAATTCCATGAACTATATGATGATATGAATGCATGATTCTTGTTCTAATTCTGAAATTCTGATTTCTGGAAATTTTCTAGAAACCGCCTAGCGGGCTATACATAGCCGCCAGGCGGCTCATGCCAACTGTGTGTTTGGGGTGTTTCTTGGGGCAGCGCTTGGCGGTGGAACCCTGTACCGCCAGGCGACGCAAGTGAATGATTAGATTATGGGTTTATTTTTATGATCTGCCTGGCGGTGATGAATTTTCGCCAGGCGACACGAGTCTGTTGACTCTATTTCTTGGTTCTGTGCTTTCTGGGAGATTTCTGATCGATGAAAAAGGTGAGGATTGGTAGTTATAAGATAATGGAGGTGGTATTTTGTTGATTTTCGGCTTGAATGATCTGTATAAGAAATGGAACAGTGTTAGGGTTGGAGGTAAAGGGACCTTGCTATTAAACAAGTTGATGTTGAAATCATAAGAGAGAAAGAGGAATAGATTGAGGGGAGGATTACATCTGGGTCTATATGCGAGTGAATATGAGTGTAAATTAAGAGAATATTTGACAGGAAACGCAGCAAGAGAATGGGGGAAAATGTGATGGGCCGTGACAGAACCTGGATTTTTCCAGGTCTAGTGTACCGCCTGGCAGACTAGAGGATACCGCCAGGCGACAGCGGGGAAATCAGAGGCTTGTGGGAAAGTTGGAGTGCGTTGGTTCGCGTTAGATAAGAGGATAATCTGGTCATGAAATAATAAAGGGTAATTCAATGAAAATGTTTCTCTTGGATATATTTTGAGTGGGATAACAAGTCTTGAAGGATAAAGGATGGAGAATTTGGAGTGGGTCGTGAGGTTGCAAAATAGGCTTTAATTAGGAATGAAGTATAAGGCGCAACTAACGTTGGATGGGTATGAACCTGAGCCAGTCCGAGTATAGGATAATTGATGGAGATGGTTAATCACATGTCAACAGGACCAATGGTATAATTATCCGGTATAAATTTTTGTTTTGTGTGGGTATGAGTGGATTAACTATGATGATGATAGGTAATATTTACCTTAATATTAAACTTAGGGGTGGAGTAAGGGATGGAGAAAGGGAATGAAGGATCATTAGAGGTACTAAAATATGTTAAACCAGAAACAAGTTGTTCTGGTATAGCCCCTGGCGGGAGAGAACGACTCCGCCAGGCGATAGAGAGGGAACCAAAGAGAGCCTGATATAGGTGCAACAGTGAGCCACTGCTACGTAGGAGCTTGGCGGTGAGAGTAATACCGCCAGGCGGTACCTGTAGTGAGGGGAATTTTTGAGGCGCTATGCGCCTAGCGGTACGTGACACCCGCCAGGCGGTCTGGAAGCTGGCAGCGCCTGGCGGTATGTGTTACCCGCAAGGCGATTTGTGTTGCTGCAGCTTGGAAATTTGATCGTGTAATTTTGATCTACAAGACGTCTAGCGGTGCTTTAAAGGTGGGATTGCTAATGTTCCTTGAGTTATGGCTCGGAACGTATCCCTTGAGTTGTGGCTCGAGATAGAGGTTAAGCACGTGGTATTCCTTGAGTTGTGGTTCAGAATAGCATCTGTTGAGTTGTGGCTCGGGGTGGTGGATGAACACAAGGAACCCTTGAGTTGTGGCTCGGGTTGGCGAGTGTTGTCGGTGTGAATGTGCTGGTTGTGGCCAGTACGGATGGGTCCAGATAGATTGCCCTCCTAAGTTGTTAGCTGACGAGTTTGGTAGTCTTGGGATGATACGGACTATGTTCGTATATGTGAACTCTACCTGGCATTACGGTGTATGATCCGTAGCATTATTTCCTGCACGTGCTCTATCGGTTGTGGCCGATAGGTATGGCAGCAAGTCACCTTGAAGTAATCATTGGACGATGTAGAACACGAATAATCTGATTGGGGGTCAGATGGTAGGAATTAAAGTATAAAACAATGTGGGATGTTAAGTTATGTACAGTGATATGTGTGTATATAGATATATATGTCTGTAACAATATATATGTTTTATCTGTTAAGCTCACCCTATCTGCGTGTGTTTGGCAATGATCGTGTACGCGGTAGACGGGAGCAGATGTTGTTAATGCAGGTGGCTCAGGTGAAGCTTAGTCGCGGAGAGGGGTTCGACCTGGGAATTTCTTATGTTTTTTTTATTTGCTTTTGCAAACAGTTGTAGACCCTGATGGGTGATTTTATAACATCGTTCTTTTGGTTTTTGTAACGGATAATTATGAACTTTATTTGCCCATTTAATAAATTTTAAATTTTTTCGCGTTTTGGGAAAATGAGGTATTATTAAATGCCCTGTTATTATTTGTTTCTTTACTTTTTATTTAAAATCTGTAATATCCGGACGGGATGTTACAACAACTGCACCGCTTGGAACACCGCTTAAGCAAGGAGGTTTTGAAGAAATTATGCACCAAATGGCCTAGGCCCGCTGCTGTCACTGCGTCCCAATTAGAAATAGATTTGGCTAAATTGCAAGCCAAAATACGCTCTTGCACTAGACTTTTTTTAGCACACTTCTAAAACAACAATTTCAGTTTGTATGCCACAATTGGACCAAATAGAAGTCCATATGCTTCAGAACTGTGATCCAGCAGAAAGTTTCATGTTTACACCGCTCTAAACAACCACCTCCATCTTGTTGTTGACCAGCGTTGTGTAATTGGACCCTTTGCTGACAAAAAGAATGGGGCTTAGCTACTGCCACATGTATGATGGAGCCAGATCAATTGAACCTTCAAACTACATAAACAAAAATCGAAAGGAGCTGCCACCGCTTGAGACAAAAGCTCGCACCTCTGAAGCTGCTGTCCAAATCTCCTGCACCAGAACTCTTGAACATTTATACCAACGTGTGGTATGCCTCCCTCCATCCATACAAAAACAATTGCAGCACCCTTCATAAGACCTCTACAGCTTCAAGATGGACCAACAAGTCCACTATCAATCGGTATTTCTAAAATTCTAACAATAGTTTTCCACCCCATGAGACAGCACAACACACTGCGTGCTTCCACAAAACACACCAATTCAAACGAGACAAAATTCTACACTGACTTCTTTTCACACACACCTGGTATGCATCAGTTTTAAGAACACAAGCTAACCTCGAATCGCTAGTGGGCGTGCCAACCCAAAGCTTCCAACACAAGAATCAACAAATTTTAGCAACCTGCTTGAAACTGGAGTCCATTAAGGGGTTTAGGTTACCACAACGGAACCAAGAAAAAAATACTTGTGGTAATTTACTTCCATAAAAAAAAAACCACTGAATGACCGCTTGAACAAAGCCATTTTCAAATCCAGAAACGAAAGAATACGATGCACATGAACCACGACCGAGACAAAATCACGAAAAATCCGAAACAGAAACTCAAAATACTACGAACCGAGCTCTGATTACTAGATGATGAAGGATCGTCTCGGATTTGGGGTGAAATTCGTCTAGAACGAAAATGGGTATGAACCCTAAAATGAAAAAAGGGGGAAATGGAGATGTCGATTTGGGGAATTTTGCGGAACAGGACGAAATCATGCCACTTGGAGGAGGTTCTAAGATAAGTGAGGAAGATCCGCCACTTTGAATCGGAGATTCAAAGATAAGGATCGGTGGTTCTGAGGAGAACCTCGAGACTTAACAAAAAACTCAAATTTTCATATAACTCAAATCTGAATACAAATGTGTCTCACAAGAGCTTATATACTATGGGCCACAACACCAAAACGCCCAACACAACTAAAGGTCCGATGAAGCCCAAACAAAAATATTACAAAAACATATAAAAGAGTTCATATTCTACGACCTAAAGCTAATCCGAGATCTCTTTGAAGGTCTTGGACATGATTCCATCAAATGCTCTGAAATCCCTGTGACACTCCCGGACCACGCCTCCATCAGTAAGGATGGATACTTTGTAAATCTTTTGAAATAGTGCAAAGTCAAGCTCAGGTTGCCTTGACAAACTGGATGTAGCTCAGGTTTGAGTGAACTAATATAAAAATTTCGTGGTGTCCTCTCTTCTCTAACCTTTCTCTCTTGCATTTTCATTTTAAAGTTTAAAGAACTTATGCTTTAATCATCTTTTTCATGTTCTTGCACGTTTTCATAGCATTTGCAGCATTGAGCATGTTTACATAATCATTTGGAACCTATCTTGATCATTCTTGTGCATTGTTGTTGGTTTAAAATTCAAATTCACATTTCTGCATTTTTCCCAGTATTTCAGTCGACTGTTTTCATGTTTCAATCGGTTGATTATACCATAAGAGAATCTGTTTAGTAAAATCAATCGATTAACTCTGTTTTTGATCGATTGAAAGTGTACAGTTCAGTATTGTTTGCATGCTAACTTGGTGATCTATTTGATTCAATTAAAGGTGGTTTTTAGCTTGCAAAGATAGCCTAAATTTTTAACTAGCCAATTCAACCCCTTCTTCTTGGCTTTTCAACCATTTCAAAATTAACAATTGGTATCAGAGCTAAGTACTTGAAATTTTCTCAAGTAAGGACCTAAATTTGTTTTGAACTACTTGAAATGGCTGAAAACAAGGTGAAGGTGCCTCAATTCATAGACCCCCTATGTTTAGTGGCATTAATTACCAATTTTGGGAAATTAGGATGAAAATCCTTATTGAGTCAATAGATCAAGGGATATGGGATGCAATCATAAATGGATCGTATACTCCTAAGCATATTTTTGATGATGTGCAGGTTAATAAGCCATGGACTCAATGGAAAGGGGAAGAAAGGAGGAGAGCCCAATATGATTGCAATGCAAAGAATATCCTCACTTCATCTTTCAACATGGATGAGTTTTTTCGTGTTTCACAATGCAAGAGTGCAAAGGAAATATGGGAGGTTCTTGAACTGACTCATGAAGGAACCAATGATGTTAAGAGAGCAAGAAAGCATGCCTTGATTCAAGAGTATGAGCTATTTAAGATGAAACAAGGAGAATCCATAGCAGATGTGCAAAAGAGATTCACTCACATAGTCAACCGTATCATAGGTTTGGGTAAGGAATTTGACAAGGAAGAGTAAAACATCAAGGTGCTAAAGTGTCTTGATAGATCTTAGCAACCAAAGGTCACAACCATCTCAGAAGCAAGAGATCTATCCACTTTGACTACAGCTGCATTGTTTGGTAAGCTTAGGGAGCATGAGATTGAGATGCAAAGGCTTAATGAGATTGAGTCAAGTGAGAAAAAGGTTAAGAACATAGCCTTGAAGACTAACACCAAGAAGAATGAGGAACTCGAGGATGAGGTGGCTGAATCAAGTGAAAGTGAGAACTTGAATCTCATTGTCAAGAGGTTTGGTAAGTATCTCAAAAGGAAAGGTATCAAAGGTAATCCCAAGAGGTATACTTCCAAACACAATGAATCAAACTCTTCTAATTTTACATGTTATAATTGTGGAAAACAAGGACATATCAAAATTGAATTTCCAAAAGCTAACAAAGAAAAGGAGAAGAGTGTTGATAGGAAAAAGGAGAAGAAGCCAAAGGAGAAACGTGCATACATTGCATGGAAGGACAATGATGATTCAACAACAAGTAGCTCCTCACACGATGAGAGTGAAGAAGCCAACTTGTGTCTCATGGCAGGTTATGAGTCATCCTCCTCAAGCCAAGTAAGTTCCCTAGACATAAATGATTATAATCAATTGTTGCATGATTTTGAAGAATTGCATAATGAAGCAAACAAGATTTCTGTATTAAACAATCGGTTGAAAGGCTTAAACAACTGGCTGGAAAACAAAGTTAGCCAACTGGAAAAAGAAATAGTTGATTTAAAAACTGATTTTGAGCATTTAGAAATGATTCACAATAATTTAACCGACTGTTTTAGAAATCAACCTGCTAAAAAACCTTGTGAAAATTGCACAGTTTTGAAAAATCAAGTGAAATACCTTATAAAGACCTGTGCAAGGTTCACAAGAGGGGAAGCAAACTTCGAGGCTGTTCTTTGTTCTCAAAACTGTGTGTTTGGCAAAGTTGGACTTGGTTTTAATCCTTCTTTTCAAAAGAAAACTAAGAAGTTCTCTAGTTTCTTTTCAAAAAGTATGCCAAGTGACATGCTATTCATTTCATGCAACTACTGTATGCAAAAATGTCATGTTATTAAGAATTGTCATGCTAGAAAATATGATGTTCCTAAAGGGATTATGAAATGGATCCCAAAAGGATCTAGAAAGGCATAACCATGATGGACCCAACCTATCAAAGGGTACCAAATAATCCAAATCTATTTTGCAGGTCATGAAAGGTGATAAGAAAGATTTGTGGTACCTTGATAGTGGTTGTTCAAGACATATGACAGGATATAAAACCAAATTTGCAAAGTTAGAGTTGAAAGGGGAAGGGTTTGTAACCTATGAGACAACAACAAAGGAAAAATCCTTGGAAATGGAGTCATAGGCAATGGATCCTCTTTCAACATCAAGAATGTGCTGTTTGTAGAAGGACTCAAACACAATTTGATAAGTATAAGTCAACTATGTGATAAAGGCGTTAAAGTCATGTTTGAACCAAATAGTTGCTTGATATATGATGCACATGGTAGTATTGTTTTGATAGGCAAAAGGGTCAATAATATATATCTACTTGACCTGCATCATGCATCATTTAGCATCCATTGTTTGCTTACAAAAGAGGATGATACTTGGTTATGGCATAGAAGACTTTGTCACATACACATGCAGCATTTCAATCGGCTGAATAGAAAACAGTTGGTTGAAGGACTACCAAAACTCAAGTTTGAGAAGGATAAAGTGTGTGAAGCATGTCAAAAAGGAAAATAGACTAAGGTCTCTTCTAAATCCAAAAATGTTGTTTCAACTGAAAGACCTTTAGAGATGCTTCACATGGATCTATTTGGTCCATCTAGAACCATGAGCCTTCGTGGCAATCTTTATGCATTAGTCATTGTTGATGATTTCTCTAGGTACACATGGAATTTGTTCTTAGCTTCCAAAAAAGACACTTTTCATGCTTTTAAAAGACTTGTCAAGATGCTTGAAAATGAAAAGAGTTCCAAGATAGTGTCTATTCGAAGTGACCATGGTGGGCAATTTCAAAATGAAAAGTTTGAACACTTTTGTGAAAAGCATGGTATCAACCATAATTTTTCTACACGAAGAACCCCACAACAAAATGGTGTTGTTGAAAGGAAAAATAGGTCACTTGAGGAACTAGCTAGATCTATGTTGAATGAAAACTCACTACCTAAGTATTTTTGGGTTGATGCAGTCAACATTGCTTGCTATGTTTTAAATACAGTGTTGATTAGGCCAATTTTGAAGAAAACCCCCTATGAGCTCTTCAAAGGGAGGAGGCCTGTTTTAAGTCACCTAAAAGTATTTGGATGTAAGTGCTTCATCTTAAATAATGGCAAAGAAAGTCTTGGCAAATTTGATACAAAAGAGGATGAAGGTGTTTTTCTAGGCTATGCTACACAAAGTCATGCATATAGAGTCTATAATAAGAGATTGATGACTGTTGAAAAGTCTATGCATGTTGTATTTGATGAAACTAACCCAAATTTGCAAGATCAAGTGTCAAAGAATGCAGATGAGGAAGATCGGTTGCAAGAGCAAATTTTTGCTGCAGAAAAGCCCATTGCTGCAAGAAATCAATCGGCTGAAAAGGAAAAATAGTCGACTGAAAAAGCTATAGACAACAACTTGCCCAAGGATTGGATCCAGCCTAGAGGTTTATCAAAGAACAACATCATAGGTGATATCAAACAGGGAGTTTCTACTAGATGTAGGATTGTATTTTGTGAACATGTCGCTTTTGTATCTCAAATTGAACCTAAGAATGTGAATGATGCTTTGAATGATAGTAATTGGATTGTAGCTATCCAAGATGAACTTAATCAATTCACAAGAAATGATGTGTGGTTTCTAGTGCCTAAAACTGATGATATGAACATAATTGGAACTAAATGGGTTTTTAGAAACAAAATGGATGAAGATGGTAATATTGTAAGAAACAAAGCTAGACTAGTTGTAAAGGTTATAATCAAGAAGAAGGCATTGATTTTGATGAAAATTATGCACCTGTAGCTAGGCTAGAAGTTGCGAGATTACTCTTAGCATATGCTTGCATGTGTAACTTTAAATTGCATCAAATGGATGTGAAAAGTGCATTCTTGAATGGTTTCCTAAATGAAGAAGTGTGTGTATCACAACCTCCTGGATTTGAGGATCATCTCTATCTTAACCATGTTTTCAAATTGAAAAAGGCCTTATATGGTTTGAAACAAGCACCAAGACAATGGTATGAAAGGCTAAGCAATTTTCTCTTATCAAAAGGTTATGTTAGAGGTGTAGTGGATACAACACTCTTCATTAGAAAACATGAAAATGATGTTATACTTGTTCAAGTGTATGTTGATGGTATCATCTTTGGTTCAAATAATAACACATTATGTGAAGAGTTTGTTACAACTAGCAGGGAGAATTTTAGATGTCCATGATGGGTGAGCTTACCTATTTTCTAGGGTTGCAAGTCAAGTAACATAAGCATGGAACAATTTTAAACCAATCAAAATATTGTTTTGACTTGTTGAAAAAGTTCAAAATGGAGGATTGCAAGGAAGCTGCCACTCCAATTGCAAAAAATTGTCTTATGGATGCATATAAGGCTGGCCAATCAGTGGACTCAACCAAATATAAAGGGTTGATTGGGTCTTTGCTCTATCTTACAGCAAGTAGGCCAGATATTCAGTTTGGAGTATACTTATGTGCTAGGTTTCAAGCAAATCCAAAGGAATAACAGTTTAAGGCTGAAAAAAGGATTCTAAAGTACCTCAAAGGAACAACCAAAGTTGGTTTATGGTATCCATGTCAGTCTAACATAATTCTTAGTGGCTTTTCAGATTCAGACTATGCATGGTGCAAATTGAATAGGAAAAGCACAAGTGGCACTTGCCATTTGCTTGGATCAAGTCTAATCTCATGGAATAACAAAAAGCAAGCATGTGTGGTACTCTCCACAACTGAAGCTAAATATATTGCTGCTGGACATGGTTGGTTGTGCACAAATCATATGGTTAAAACATCAACTTTTGGACTATGGTGTAAGGCTAAGCAAGGTACCTTTGTATTGTGATAACACTAGTGCAATTAACTTAACCAAGAATCCAATACAGCATTCTGAAACCAAGCATATAGAGATTAGGCATAATTTCATTCGTGATCATGTTCAAAAGGGAGATTGTGAAATCAAATTTGTTAAAATTGAAAATCAATTGGCGGATTTATTTACAAAACCATTGGCTAGAGATAGGTTTAACAAGCTAAGAACTAAACTAGGCATATTAGACATCAAGAATGTGGTCTGATGTGTTTGTAGCATGTTAATCTTATGTACTCATGCATTGGTTTCATAAAAATCTGCTACTGCATGCAAAATTTGAAAACTGTCATATTCAACCTGTTGATTTTGCATTTAAACGTGTTGATTTCACTTAAATCTGCCTTTGTTTGCAAAAACATGATTTGTCAACCTGTTGATTCTGTATTTCAACATGTTTATTTCACTTAAACTGCCACTGAATGTTGAAAAATTTATCTGCTATGATTTTTAATCTACTATTTTCACAATTCAGTATGTTGATTTCATTAAAACTGAATCTGGAAAAATGAAGTTAAATTTTACGATTTTCAATCGATTGATTTTCAAAATCAGTCAACTGATTTCACTTAACCAGATTCTATTTTTAATGTTTGATGCTCTGATATTGTTTTAGTCAACTAATTCTATTTTTCAACGTGTTGAATTTACTTAAACTGTGCATTTACTCACGAATTGAATTGTTAAGCTGACCCAGTCAAAGAAAGCATCTTTTTGTCAAGTACTATATGCTCCCAACTACCCATTTCATCAGCCATGTGTTACTTTTACTGATTTATTTGACCAAAAAGCATTCTACTGTACAATTCCAATGTGCATGCAACTCACATGATCTGAATTGATTGATTCACTCATACAAACACATTGAAAATATCATGAATGCATGAGATACTGCTTTGGACTACATTAAACTGAATTAGGTAACCTAAAACGAATTAATTAGAAAAATCTGATGATGAGTTATCCAATCTGATGATGAGCACTCCACTCCTCCTACCCCAAGGTCTCCAAATCATGAAAGCCATGGAAGAATTGAAGCATGGTTTGAGGATCATGAGGACAACATTCAAGTGTTCCTCATTGAGATGAATAAGAAGCAGATCAGCATTCCTAAGGTGCTGAGGTTCTCATGGCTAAGGGATAAAGGCTTTGAGAGCCTATTCC
This sequence comes from Vigna unguiculata, assembly GCF_037176805.1. Lineage (NCBI taxonomy): Eukaryota > Viridiplantae > Streptophyta > Magnoliopsida > Fabales > Fabaceae > Vigna > Vigna unguiculata. The sequence continues at coordinate 24,422,662 of NC_140801.1, forward strand.
AACAACTAAAGCATCAAAAGTTGATGTCCTTCCTTGAACTTTCAGGGAAAATCTATCCAGACTTGGTAAAGGTGTTTTTCACCAATTTGGAGTTCAAAAATGATGTCTTACTGTCCAGCATCAAGGGTGTTCAAATGGAGAACAACAAGAGAGCTTGGAAAGATGTGGTTGGACTCAAATCGAGGGGTGTGCAAGTTAAGAAAGGTAAAGCTGGGGCTGTTCCAGAATTCAACAAGATGCAATACTATGGCCAATGCTTGAGGAATCCTGTTGCTGAAATCAAACACTTCCATGTTGGTGGTCTCAAGGTGGATCAAAGGCTTCTTCCTATGATAGTCACAAAAATTATAGTTCCACATGGTAGCAACCATTCAACATTGAATGAGGGAGATTTGATACTCATGTATTGTATTCAAAGCAGCATCCAAGTGGGTTGGTGATGAGTTCAAACTTTTGCCCTCATTTAATATTTAAATTTGGGGATTTAATTGAATTTTCTGTGCTTAAAGATTGATTTAATTAGGATTTGTGATTATTGGATTTATTGAGTAAGTTTGGTAAAAGTGGCGTAAAAATTGATTTTAGTTGCATAAAATATTATTGGATATTCTAACATTTGTTAATGCAGCTGGAATTTATTTTTGGTCAATTAATAGTGTGATTTTGAAATATTCAAAGTTACAAAATAAGTCCAAAATCAAGAAATTCTGGAAAAGAATAAATCAGGAGCTAAATGCACCCCCAGATTTTATTTGCACACTCCTCCCTCAAGTGGACCACAAAAACCTGTTCTGCACCCCTAGTTTTCACTAAGTTGCACCAGCAGCGCCTGCATCTAGAGCACGATGACAACACCATCTTCACCGCAGACCAACAACCACCACAGTTCGTGAACGGGAACCATCATCCTCGTGCACTTGCTGGAAAACGCTGGAAAACGCAAAACAACGTCGGAAAACACAGCCAAATCGGAGGAGAAGAGCTCGCCAGAGCAGCCACCACGTCGGAGCAGTCGCCGTCATTGCACCTGCGCAGCCAAGGGAGGAAGGAGCAGCAAACCCTAATTCTGGAGAGAGAGTACTCTGCGCCACGTGTCAGCATCTGATAGGACAGTCAAACTGGTCAACTCTGGTCAACTGGTCAAAGTCAGCAATCAACTCTGGTCAAAACTGCAAATATGGTTAAATGAGAAGGGCAGAATTGGAAATTGGATAGGAATTAAGTTGATAATTAATTAAATAAAAATAAAAGATTTTAGCAACTGATAGATAAAGCCCAAAGTCCAGTGGAAGCCTATATAAAGAGACTTAAGGGAGCAGAAGCGGGGGAACTGAACTTACAATTGACAGTTTAGACACTTAGAACTCTCTGGTTTTGGCAGATACCGTCTCCACCACATCTCTCATTCTTTTCTTTTATTTTCTTTCCTTCATCATATTATCATGTATTCCATCAAAGCCATGGAGGGCTAAGCTTTTAGGGTTGATTCCACTGTAATTTCTTAACTGGATTCTGAGGTTAGATGAATTTATATGTTTTGTTATTTTGATTATTGTTGTGGTTTTTTTTATCTATGTCCTTTGCTTCTTAATCGAATAGAAAATAATGATTTTAAATCTACATGCATGCTAATCATATGAGTTAAAAGGTTTTTAAATTAAATTGAGACTTTACTTTGATTTTGTTTAGAAACTTTCATTAGATTAAATAAGTTTTTGCCAATAATTGAGACTTTAATTTGATTAGAGGTAATTACTTTAACTAAAATTAGTCAAGACTTTACTTTGATTAATTAAGTTTTCTATTTGGTAAAGAAACAAAGGAATAGACATGATTAGACATAGTAAAATTAATTGAGACTGTACTTTGATTGAATTTACTATGGACAATCTAACAATTCTCACTTTTAATTGAGACTGTACTTTGATTAAAAGTGAGGATGCCAACAAATGAATTGAGTCTTTACATTGATTGATTTGTAAAACAAGAAAAGTAATTAATTTAACAATAATCTCTAGATAACCAATGAAGAATCTTATTTAGAAAAAGCAGTGGAATTGACCTATTTACTATTATTGTGTTTACAATCTTCCGTGTCATTTTCTTTGCACACCAAAATCCCCTTATTTTTATAGTTGCTAAATTTAATTGCATTTTTAAGAATCAAATATTTGAGATCAATTACGTATTCGTTGTGAGACGACTCAGGGTTATCTTAACCCTAACTATTTTGTTCACTACTAACTGGCAATACTGAAGTTGCTAAAGTAGTGGTAATTTGATCGCCTAACGACAGCGATATCAAATTTGGCGCCGTTGCCGGGGAATACGGTTAGTATTTCTTTTATTTTGATTATGTTTTTATTTATTTATTTATTTATTTATTTATTTATTTATTTTATTTATTTTTTATTTCTTTATTTATTTATTTATTTTACGCATATACGTTTAATATAGTTTGTTATTTTGTAGTCTCTAGTTTTCTTTTAATATATTTCAAGAAAAGTTCTATTTTTGTTTTGATTAAGAATTTCTTTTAAGAAATTTTTTGAGACTAGTTTGGAAAACTCTGTCTAGGAAAGACTTGGTATTTAAGTTGTCCACTGTGACGCACCTCTCTTTCCTGGGAGTAGACCCAACGACATCTTAACTCATTTCTTTCTTGAAATCTTTCTCCAAAACAAGAGTAGGAAGAAAAAAAAACACACAGGGAAACACTTTCAGGTGGACTTGCATAGTGCATGACTCGGGCCAATCCGGGTCAATTTTATCAACTTGATTCAGAACTTGAAAGGAACTTGCGTAAATCACGTAGGAGACTTGAACTTAGGTGTTCTACTGAAGGAGCACCATCATCATCTGAACCTACCACTGAAAGTGTACCACTAGAATCACCTCCGGAAATTCAAGAAGATAGAATGGAAGAAAGAACAATAAGAGAGTTGGCTTCACCGGATGCAGCAAATACACAAAACATGTGCATCCAATATCCAGATGGAGAATGTGAGCTTAAGTCTGGGTTAATCCATCTTTTACCCAAATTCCATGGATTAGCAGGAGAAGACCCGTACCATCATTTGAAGGAATTTCATGTTGTTTGTTCATCCATGAGACCTACAACAGTAACAGAGGAACATATCAAGCTTAAGGCTTTTCCATTCTCATTGCAAGATGCCGCTAAGAATTGGTTATACTGCCTTCCGCCAGGATCCATCAATATTTGGGAGACTCTGAAAAGATTATTTCTGGAAAAGTTTTTTCCAGCATCTAGAGTTGCTGCTATTCGCAAAGATATTTATGGGATAAGGCAACAAGAAAGAGAAAGTCTTCACGAGTATTGGGAAAGATTCAAAAGTTATGTGCTTCATGTCCTCATCACCAAATAAACGAGCATCTCCTCATTCAGTACTTTTATGAGGGATTGAGTATCATGGATAGACAAATGATAGATGCTGCAAGTGGAGGGTCATTGGTGGACAAAACGCCAACAAATGCAAGACAATTGATTGAAACTATGGCGTCGAACCATCAACAATTTTCCACAAGGAGTAATTCTATAACTCTATTGAAGGGAACCCATGGAGTAGAAGCTTCATATGTTGCAGATCACAAGAAATTAGAAGGGAAGTTGGACGACTTAGCGGCCATGGTAAGGACCTTGACAAACTTACAGAAAAAGCTTATCCCTTCTACTTTATGTGGAATTTGTGCTTCTACTAATCATCCTACAGAGGCTTGTTCTATGTTAAAAGAGACAGGGACGTTAGACAATGAACAACCTCAGGCATATGCTGCAAACATCTATGGCAATAATAGACCACCTCGGCAGCAATACAACCATGATTTGTCCTCCAACAAGTACAACCTAGATTGGAAGGAATATCCCAGCCAGAAATGGGGAAATCAACAGCCTCAACACCAACAAGTCTATGTTCCACCTCAACAGAGGCAACAACCACAACCAGCTGCAACCTCTGGTGATTCAAACATGGAAGCAATGATGAAAATGATGGCTGACATGATGAAGGGACAAATCAATGACTTGAAACAGACAATGGAAGCAACCAATCAAAACTTGCAGAACCAGATTGGACAAATGGCAAATGAGTTAAATCAGATGAAGTCTCAACAAGGCTCGAGCAATTTGCCTGCACAAACTGTAATCAACCCGCGAAATGTAAGTGCTATTACTTTAAGATCGGGTAAGCAAATACAAGGCCTTGGGGATGCCCAAGAAGATGAAGATAAGGACAATGAAGTTGTACCTAATGATGAAAGAGGAAGATCAGATGAAGCAACACAAGCAACATCTGAGATGCCTGCACCCAGTGATAACTCCAGGTTGGTATCCCCTAATACTTCCTCTGAAAATTCTTCTCCTTATTCTCCTCCTCCTCCCTATCCAAACCGTTTGAAACCAAAAAATAAAAAGATGGAGGAGTTAGACAAAGAAATCCTGAATACTTTCAAGAAAGTGGAGATAAACATCCCTTTGTTGGATGCTGTGAGACAAATTCCTAAATACGCCAAGTTTCTCAAAGAATTATGTACACATAAAAGGCGTATTATGGACAAAGAGGTAGTGAACATGGGAATAAATGTCTCTAGCTTAATTAAGAAGCCTACAGTCAGAATGCCGCAAAAGTGTAAGGATCCAGGTATGTTTTATGTTCCCTGCATTATAGGAAGTACTAAGTTTGACAATGCTATGTTAGATTTAGGAGCTTCTATTAATGTAATGCCTTTATCTATTTTTACTTCACTTCATCTTGGACCTCTTAAGTCTACTGGTGTGGTCATTCAATTGGCAAACCGTAGCACAGTTAACCCTGCAGGTGTGCTAGAAGATGTGTTTGTCCGTGTGGACAAGTTAATTTTTCCTGCAGATTTCTATATCTTGGACATGAAGGATGATGAGGGAATGAGTTCAACCACAATTATCTTGGGAAGACCATTCATGATGACAACACATACCAAGATAGACGTGCATGCAGGATCCTTGACTATGGAGATAGGAGATGAGAAGGTGCAGTTCAACGTGCTAGAAGCCATGAAGCACCCAATTGAAGACCATTCTTTGTTTTGTATTGATTTATTGAGTAATGTAGTGAACAATTATGCTTTTGGACTTTTGGACGTTTTATCTGGTTTTTCTTCTTCTTTGGATTTTTCTTTTTCGAATATTTCAGGCTCAATTTTAGACGAAAGAAAAAGTTGTAAAACAGGTGATATGGAGGACGCGGTGTCACTATTTGATACCTCTGTGGCGTCCAAGTGTGATGCTGAGGTGGCTGAAATTACCTTAGGCAGTAAAATATTGCCATCTGTAGAACAGCCACCCATTTTGGAGTTGAAACCTTTGCCATCTCATTTGAAATATGTTTATCTTGAGAGGGATGGGAAACTCCCTGTTATTATATCTGCCTTGCTTACTGACGAGCAGGAACAAAAGCTATTGCAGGTTATCAAAGATCACAAACGAGCAATAGGCTGGACTTTGGCAGACATTCCTGGTATTAGTCCTTCTTTCTGCATGCACAGAATACTCTTGGAGGAGGATGCTAAGCCAGTAAGGCAACCTTAGAGGAGACTGAATCCTCAGCTGATGGAGGTTGTGAAGAAAGAAGTCACCAAGTTGCTACAAGCAGGTATTATATATCCCATTTCTGACAGCACTTGGGTGAGTCCTGTACATGTGGTACCTAAGAAATCTGGGATCACCGTGGTCAAGAATGAGAAGAACGAGTTGATTCCTACTCGTATTCAGAATAGCTGGAGGGTCTGTATTGATCATAGAAGACTAAACCAGGCCACCAGGAAAGACCACTTCCCTTTACCATTCATGGACCAGATGTTAGATCGATTGGCAGGTAAGTCTCATTACTGTTTTCTTGGTGGATTCTCTAGGTATTTTCAGATTTGTATTGCCCCAGAGGATTAACATAAAACTACCTTTACTTGTCCATTCGGTACATATGCTTATAGGAAAATGCCATTTGGCCTTTGCAATGCTCCTGGAACATTTCAGCGATGTATGATGAGTATTTTTTACAGATTTGTTGGAGCATTGTATTGAGGTTTTTATGGATGATTTTAGTGTATATGGTTCATCTTTTGATCACTGCTTGTCTATTCTTGCTAGAGTCTTGGAGAGATGTGAAGAAACTAACCTTGTTCTAAATTTTGAAAAATGTCATTTTATGGTGGAACAAGGTATAGTTTTAGGTCACGTTGTTTCGAAGAATGGTATATCTGTAGATCCTGCTAAAATTGATATTATTTCACAATTGCCTTACCCCTCTTCTGTGAAAGAGGTTCGATCTTTTCTTGGACATGCAGGATTTTATAGGAGATTTATCAAGGACTTCAGCAAGATAGCCAACCCTTTCTCCAACCTGTTGCAAAAGGATATAGTATTTGACTTTGGAGAGAGGTGCAAAGATGCGTTTGATACATTGAAAAAGGCGCTTACCACCACTCCTATCATCCAGCCACCTGATTGGACATTACCATTCGAGTTGATGTGTGATGCATCAAACTTTGCAGTGGGAGCGGTGCTTGCACAAAAAGATGGGAAGCTATCACATGTGATATATTATGCTTCCAGAACGTTGGACACAGCGCAGGCTAACTACACCACGACTGAGAAGGAATTATTGGTTGTTGTGTTTGCCTTGGACAAATTCAGACCGTATATACTTGGTTCCAAGGTAATTGTTTATACTGATCATGCAGCATTAAAATTCCTTCTGAAGAAAGCAGATTCGAAACCAAGGTTGATCAGATGGATGCTACTGCTCCAAGAGTTTGACATTGAGATTCTAGACAGAAGTGGAGCACATAACTTAGTAGCCGATCATCTTAGCAGGATTGAAAATGGAGAAGATAACATTCCTATTAAGGATGACTTTCCTGATGAAGTCCTCCTAGCATTGACTGCTGTGAAAGGTATGTTTCCTGAACCTTGGTTTGCTAATATTGTTAACTATTTGGTTGTTTTTGCTATTCCTCCTTCCTTCTCCAAATATGAAAGAATCAAGCTAAAAAGTGAGGCAAAGTACTATATCTGGGAAGACCCAATCTTATGGCGCATTGGTAGTGACCAAGTCATAAGGAGGTGTGTTCCAGATATCGAGATACCTCATGTGCTAGAGTTCTGTCATTTGTCTCCTTTTGGTGGACATTATGGCATACAAAGAACAGGTAGGAAGGTGTTGGATTGTTGATTATATTGGCCTACTATTTTTAAAGATGCACAGAGGGTATATGAAAATTGTGAGCAGTGCCAAAGGGAAGCCAGATCCATTACAAGAAGGGATGAAATGCCTCAACAACCCATGTTATATTGTGAGGTATTTGATATTTGGGGTATTAATTTTATGGGTCCTTTTCCTCCTTCTTTTGGGTTTTCTTATATTTTGCTTGTTGTAGACTATGTCTCCAAATAGGTGGAAGCCATAGCTACAAGGACTAATGATTCTCGAGTTGTTATGAGTTTTGTCAGGTCTAACATTTTCTGTAGATTTGGGATACCACGAGCCATCATCAGTGACCAGGGGACTCATTTCTGTAATAGGCTACTTGAGAACATGTTGAAGAAGTATGGGGTGACACATTGCATTGCTACACCATATCACCCCCAAACTAATGGGCAAGCAGAGATCTCTAACAGGGAGATTAAAAAGATACTAGAGAAAGTAGTGAAGCCTAGTCGAAAGGATTGGGCCACAAGATTGGATGAAGCACTTTGGGCACACATGACAGCCTACAAAACACCTATAGGTATGTCACCTTTCAGGGTGGTTTTTGGAAAGGCTTGTCATCTACCTGTGGAGATTGAACATCGGGCCTATTGGGCCGTGAAAGCATGCAACTTGGATTTGGAAGAAGTAGGGAATGAGCGAAAACTTCAGTTGCAAGAACTAGAAGAGATTAGGCTAGCAGCCTATGAAAATTCAAAGTTCTACAAAGAGAAAACCAAGAAGTTCCATGACCAAAAGCTTGTGGCTAAAAAGGATTTCCAGGTAGGCCAGAAGGTGTTACTATACAAATCCAAGCTTGGTCACATGAGTGGTAAGTTGCGCTCTACTTGGGAAGGACCATACATTGTTACAGAAGTCTTCCCTTATGGAGTAGTGGAGATCAAGGAAGAATCTTCAGCAAGAACTTTTAAAGTTAATGGGCATCGTCTTCGGATATTCAATGAAAATCAAGATATGTTGAACAAGACGATGGATGGGATGAACTTGACTTCTCCCTCATACCTTCCACCTTGAGGAGGTAAGTACACTTCATACTTTTTCTTTGCATTTTATACATATTGAATACATTGAGGACAATGCATGGATAAAGTGTGGGGGTGTGGGGAGATTTCCCCCTTTTCTGTTTTTGTTTTCTATTTGTTTTTGTTTTTCCTTTTCTAATTTTGTTTTCAAAAAAAATAATAATAAAATAAAATAAAAATAATTTCTAATTTTGTTTTCTGTTTGTTTTTATTTAAAAAAAAAGAAGAAAAAAAAAGGAAGTTTCTGTTTTCAATAAAACATATTGACATTGGATTTTTGGATTTAATTTACTAATTGGAACGATCATAATTCTAGGAAAATAAGAGTCATGTGCTATGAATGGATTGCTTCTGTGATTTACTGATTGAGTTGATTTGAGAGTTTCTGGAATAAATCTTTTGTGAAAGAGTTTTTAACCTTGTGAGTTTTGAGCTTTATTGTAAGGATGAACTACCATGTGACATTCTTATTTTTCTTGTGTGATTTGCTCATGTCTTGTTGGTACTCAAATGTTTAGCTTGATTCTGTTGTTTTGCATCTTAGGTGAACATGCATGATTTGATATGACTGAGGCATTTCTTGTTTTTAGCTACTTGGCCAAATAAGCTAACCATAACATTGATCCATCGGTAGCCCCTTGAGCTTAAACCTCTTTTTCTTGTTTTGAGCATATTGCTAAACCTTAAAAAGAAAAAGACCATGTTTTTCCTTACCTTAGGGAGAAAGAAGGAGCTAGTGGATTATGTTGAGATTGGTTGAGGAATAAAGTGTGGGGGTGAGTATTTCCCCCACAAAGTTGTAAAAATGGCAAAAAGGAAAATAATTGTTGATGACAGAGTGTTGTAATGAAAAATAATTGCTGTCTGAAAAAGAGCAACAAAGGATAAAAAAAAAAAAACAAAGAAAAAAAGGATTGTTTTTGAAACTATGCTCCATAACTCTTTCTTCCTTACTATTTCAAAAACACACAAATCCTAAAGTTTTTCCTACCTTTGCCTTGGCCTCATTATAACCTGTTAAAAGTCCTCATGATTTTTGAATGCATGTTTTCTCAAAGCTGTGAATATTAGAGTATTGCTAAGCATTGAGAGTGTTTACTTGCATGGGTATTTTGAGTGAAAACACAAGCCAAAACACTTGAGCGAATCTTGGTGAGAAAATATATATTTAACTTGAGTGTTTCTCTTTCATATTTGATTATCTTGTAAACTCAAAAGATTAACTCATGTGTGAAAAACAGAATTTTATCCATTTGTTTGTGCATGACAACATGATTTCTAGAAGATTGATCTGTTTCCATTTGTACTCATTTCTTTAATCCATTGAAAATATGGAATAAAAGACCTCAGAATAAAGTTTTGAAATTGTTCAATTTTGCCCAGGAGTGCAAAAGGATAAGTGTGGGTGTGTGATGAGTTCAAATTTTTGCCCTCATTTAATATTTAAATTTGGGGATTTAATTGAATTTTCTGTGCTTAAAGATTGATTTAATTAGGATTTGTGATTATTGGATTTATTGAGTAAGTTTGGTAAAAGTGGCGTAAAAATTGATTTTAGTTGCATAAAATATTATTGGATATTCTAACGTTTGTTAATGCAGCTGGAATTTATTTTTGGTCAATTAATAGTGTGATTTTGAAATATTCAAAGTTACAAAATAAGTCCAAAATCAAGAAATTCTGGAAAAGAATAAATCAGGAGCTAAATGCACTCCCAGATTTTATTTGCACACTCCTCCCTCAAGTGGACCACAAAAACCTGTTCTGCACCCCTAGTTTTCACTAAGTTGCACCCCTCCTACCACTTAAACTCCACTCAACCAGATCATGCCATGTGGCAATCCCCACCTTTTAAAATTAGCCAACCATAAGCTGCCACGTGTCATAATCCTCCACTCACCAAATTGACCACTCAGATCTTGCCACATCATCATCTCCTCCATCTCACACATGAAACCCTAACCCTAATTTCCCTTCCACCCACCATGGCAGTCGCCGCCGCCATCTCCTCGCCGGCCACCACTGCAACTCGCCGGAAACAGCAGCCTCCATTCCCGCAACCTTCACGCACCATCGCAGCACCTCTTCCGGCCACCACGAACAGCAACAACCTCCGCGAAGCTTCTCCGCAGCGCGTCAGCCACCGTTGTAGCAACAACTCCACCATCTTCATTCACGCCTGCACTACCAGCAGCGCCTCAGCCATGGCAGCCACCAACCACCTTCACCTGCAACGCCGACAACCACCGCGACGCGCCACCTCCATCACGTAATCTTCTCCGTGAGCTTTTTCGCAACACCACCGCGTCGCACTCCATTCCTAGCTTACTCCTCCATCTCTCCCGCAGCCACCATGAACGTGCCATCAACTGCACCGTTCGTCGACCACTCCCTCGCGAGCAACATCGCAGCAACGACGAGCAACAGCCTTCACGTTCACGCATCTGCACCAGCAGCGCCTGCATCTGGAGCACGATGACAACACCATCTTCACCGCAGACCAGCAACCACCACAGTTCGTGAACGCGAACCATCATCCTCGTGCACTTGCTGGAAAACGCTGGAAAACGCAAAACAACGTCGGAAAACGCAGCCAGATCGGAGGAGAAGAGCTCGCCGGAGTAGCCACCACGTTGGAGCAGCCGCCGTCATTGCACCTGCGCAGCCAAGGGAGGAAGGAGCAGCAAACCCTAATTCTGGAGAGAGAGTACTCTGCGCCACGTGTCAGCATCTGATAGGACAGTCAAACTGGTCAACTCTGGTCAACTGGTCAAAGTCAGCAATCAACTCTGGTCAAAACTGCAAATATGGTTAAATGAGAGGGGCAGAATTGGAAATTGGACAGGAATTAAGTTGATAATTAATTAAATAAAAATAAAAGATTTTAGCAACTGATAGATAAAGCCCAAAGTCCAGTGGAAGCCTATATAAAGAGACTTAAGGGAGTAGAAGCGGGGGAACTGAACTTACAATTGACAGCTTAGACACTTAGAACTCTCTGGTTTTGGCAGATACCGTCTCCACCACATCTCTCATTCTTTTCTTTTATTTTCTTTCCTTCATCATATTATCATGTATTCCATCAAAGTCATGGAGGGCTAAGCTTTTAGGGTTGATTCCACTGTAATTTCTTAACTAGATTCTGAGGTTAGATGAATTTATATGTTTTGTTATTTTGATTATTGTTGTGGTTTTTTTTATCTATGTCCTTTGCTTCTTAATCGAATAGAAAATAATGATTTTAAATCTACATGCATGCTAATCATATGAGTTAAAAGGTTTTTAAATTAAATTGATACTTTACTTTGATTTTGTTTAGAAACTTTCATTAGATTAAATAAGTTTTTGCCAATAATTGAGACTTTAATTTGATTAGAGGTAATTACTTTAACTAAAATTAGTCAAGACTTTACTTTGATTAATTAAGTTTTCTATTTGGTAAAGAAACAAAGGAATAGACATGATTAGACATAGTAAAATTAATTGAGATTGTACTTTGATTGAATTTACTATGGACAATCTAACAATTCTCACTTTTAATTGAGACTGTACTTTGATTAAAAGTGAGTATGCCAACAAATGAATTGAGTCTTTACATTGATTGATTTGTAAAACAACAACAATAATTAATTTAACAATAATCTCATGCTCAAGGCTAAGAGGCTCAAGGCTAAGAGGCTCACGGATTTTAGGCTTCCATATGTGGTTTTGGTGTCTAAATTCATTGAATACTTTGGTATTGATGTATAGGATGAGCTAGAAGAGTCAATTGGACTGTTGAACCATACCTCCAACCAAAATCTGCACAAAATGGGCTTTGTCAAGGTGGGAAATGGATGGACAAATGCTGAAGCTCTTGTTGGTGATGCAAATGACCATGAAGCTGGTCCAAGTGGTGCAAATCAAGAGGAAGAACCAACTGTTGGACCTATGGACTTGATTCCCTACAACCCTATGTACTCACATTTTGAGAGGATAGTGTTGAACCAGCTACATGAGCTCAATGTGTCCCAACATGAACATCACAACTATTGCAATGAGAGGTTCAATGTATTGGATGGCCAAATTCATGATGTAAGACCTGAGAAATTTAAATAATTATTTAATATACGCGGGTAGTATGAGTCTTTAAGGCATTTAATGTGGATTGCTATGATGTGGAAAAGTACTAGCTCAAGTTGTTGAGAGTATTTGATTGTGTGAAAGGACTTGGGTTCGAGCCCTATGTAAGCCATTTATGTGCTATTTAATTTATTATTATTTTTAATATGTGCTTGATCATGTCGAGTGATAATATAATCATAGAATTATATTAATCATCACGAAACATGAATTGGTTAAATGGTTGTGTATTGAATTGGCATTGGCATGGTCTTGGGTTCAAACCTTGGTAGAACCATATATAGCTTCCTTTTTGCCAAAATTTCTTGTGGCATGAAGGTGAAGGGGCATAGGAACCCTAGCTAGCCAAAGAGCAGCCAAGAGTGACTGAAAGTGTGAATGAATTCGGGTATGGAAAGTGTTAGAGATGAATTGTCATCCTAAAAGATGGAATTGGATCTTATAGAGTCAGAAATTGATGGAAATCAGAGTTGTTGTGGAGGGGGTAAGGTTCGCAGGTGCAGGAACCGCCTGGCGGCACTCATTTGGCCGCCAGGCGCCATACCAGTGAGGCGTGGTGCTTTGATTCACGAAAAATGCTATTTTTCGTACTTTTCGTGGAACAGGAACCGCCCGGCTCTAGTTTCGTGTCGCCAGGCGCCACCGATTTTTCTGGTCTGTGCAGTTTTCGTAAAACTGCATTTCCTGCTTCGTTAACCGTCCGATTTAGGTGAAATTTTGACAGGTAGTCCATAACATGTAGTTCTCCACTATGAACGGTGGAGATTTGATTTGGAGGACAGTAGCTAGAGATATACGTCACGCATGATTGGTTGTTAGAATTCCCTAATAGTATGATTACTAATGGATGATTAAGTGTTCTCAAGTGCTGGTATGACCTTGATTGGTGAATGTATATATATATATATATATATATATATATATATATATATATATAAATGTGTGATTGATGAGTATGTTTTTGGTACTGCTTGCTAAGAAATGTTGAATATATGAAGCTATATATGTTAGCTCGAATGTAAGATGTTATAAGTGTGGGAATAAGGTCACTATGACCGAGTGTTGCATGATCATGCTGGGTTTTGGGAAAGTATGGGAACATGATAATCATACTTTAAATGTAATGGAATTGCTAGGGCATGCAGAATAAGTATATAACTTTCATTGTGTCTTTTGTGGGGTTTGTGAATTGTAAGCATGCAAAGGGTTAGGAAAATGAGAAGGGGAAAATAAAGTGTGTTGGAATTGATTTAAGAGGTAAGTATATATGAATTATAAAAGAGAGGAATGTGTGTTTATACTTGAAAGATGCATATGTGTTGTGATGTTGTAATTTGGAATATATGAATGTGTATGTTGATTTCTGGATGTTTGAGAATTAAATGGTTGAATTCTAGGAAATGAATTAGAGTACCTAATACCAGTAGTGTCACATTACTGGTGTAGCGCCTAGCGGTGTAGACTGAACTGCCAGGCGATAGTATGAAACAAGAATGTCTTATAAGTTGTGGCGCTTGGCAGTGATGTGGAACTGCCAGGCGGTCTGTACTGCCATTTTGCCTAGCGGCGCTTAGGCTACGCTAGGCGATGGTGTAGTGGCAGGGTGCATTGTGATATGTTTTGCATGGTTTTTTGTGTGGGTCCTGGTCTGGGATATGCTTGATGTTGTTATGAGCGAGTAGGTTCATGACTGGTGATGATCACGCGATGATATAAGCGGGGAGGCTCATATCCTATTACTCTCGTGTGGGGATACGAGCGAGGTAGGTTCGTATGTTTTGTGCTCACACTTGAGAGATGCTGTGTGCGGGAAGGTACGTAGTTGGTTGATCACGTGTATTGGACCACGAGCGGGAAGGTTCGTGGAAGCATTGGAATCCCTAAGACCTGCTTGAGTATGTACCTTATGTAGGGTAGTGTGCTTTGCTTGGTTTTTTTATCATGTTGTGATTTGAAACTTGGATCAGGGGATGCTATGCCATGAGCGGGTAGGTTCATGGATGGTGGTGAACACGTGATGATATGAGCGGGGAGGTTCATATCATGTTACTCTTGTGTGGGGATACGAGCGAGGTAGGTTTGTATGTTCCGTCCTCACACTTGAGAGATGCTACGTGCGGGGAGGTACGTAGCTGGTGGATCACGTGTGTTGGACTACAGGCGGGTAGGTTTGTAGAGCAGGACTACGAGCGGGGAGGTTCATAGAGCAGGACTACGAGCGGGGAGGTTCGTAGAGGCAGGACCACGAACGGGCAGGTTCGTGTGAGCATCATAAACCCTGAATCTGAGGCTAACTATTTGTGTGTTGTAAGGGTTAAAAAGCCTTGGGGATTAAGGTCTGGGCTAAGAATTAACTAGAATAAAATAGATGGGTGTATCTTGACTTTTTTATTAACTTATATGTTGATTGTTTATGAGCTCACTCTATCTGCTTGTATTTTACTGGAGTTTTATCGTTATTGTTTTTATGAAATTTGTAAACAGTGTTTTACTGATTTGTGAATTTGGATACTGTATTAGAGTTTCATAAATTATGGATTTTTTTGGATAACATCCGATTAGTAAATGTTTTAAAATTTCTCGTGTTTTTGGGAAGCGAAGTATAATAAATGAGGTTTTCATCATATTTCTTAATTTTTATTACTTAAATTAGTAATATCCGACCGGGATGTTACACATGATATCCATGATATGCTCCACTCATTCCAGACCAGAAATGATCCTCAAGATGATTGAGTGTGGTGGTTGTTTAGGATCATGCATTGCATCCTTGTGTTTGTGATTTTTCAGTTTGAGTTCTATCTATTTCAGTTGGTTGATTTTCATTTCAATCGACTGATTGTATCAGCTTTATGCTTTTGTTCTCTGTTTTCAATTTCTGTTGGTTGTATTCCCTTCCAGTATAAATCAAATGATATCAATGCTTGTTATCTTTATGCATTTGTTCTGTTTGATGAATCCAAAGGGGGAGAAAAATTGGAAAATTGGAAACCACTTTTAATAATCAAATTGAACTAAGCATTAAAATTGGAATCAATAATCAAATCTGAATTTGAACCCATATTATTGCTAGGGGGCATGATCACATTTGTATACTTGCTAGCTTGTGTGTATTCCTACTGTAAATGTCTTTCAGGTTCATAAGCTTCAAGCTAAGGTGTCACTTCATCAATTTAATGGTATCCAACAAATGGAAGCATTTGCAATGAAAGATAGAAGAAGATGGATGAAAGGAAATAGAGATTGGCTTCATCAAATCAAGGGGAGATTATTGACATAAGTAGCCAAGGTGGTTTGCTTCTTGAAGATTTGATGAAGATTGAATGAAGCCTTTTTGAACTATCTTGAAGCCATTACCATTGGAATGAAGCCTACACTGATGAAGGAAAGGTGATTTGATGATAACCATGTTGATCAAGGCTGGAACGTGTGCTCTCCATGTTGTTACATCATTTAGAAAGTGTATTTTAAGTTTGTAATTCATGTTGCAGACCTTATAGCATTAATGAGATGTTTTTGGTCTTAGGTGTGTCTTTTAATATGTTGAATGGTTTTTCAACAGGTTAAAATGTCTCTTTTAGCCTGTTGAATGGTTTTTTAACAGGTTAAAAGGTTGGCTGCAGTAGTCTTAAATTGCAACAAATTCAATCAGTTGATTTAGTTTTTAATCGACTGATTTCACTTAAGTCAAGTGAAATCAACCAATTGATTTGAAAATCAACCTGTTGAATTTCGTAACAGTTTGACTATAAAAGCTGTGATTTTTGAAAGAGAGGAAAGTTAATCATTTTAGAGCACGAATTTATTCTGGAAACTTGTGGAAACTCTATCCTTCATGATCATACGTGTTGCAGCTGTTGAAGATTGATCTTGGATCAATTTTTGGAGCTTTTAGCTTGGTTTGAAGCTTGGAGAAAGTGGTTTGTGGTAGGATGGGCTGTGCTACCACTGAGGTTTGATCTTTCTCAAGCTTTGTGTGTGTGCCTAGTGGTTTTCTAGGTCTGCAAGAGGGTTCTTGTTGTGCTAGTGTGATTCTTGTGTGATTCAAAAGTCTTTTGTGGTGTTTTTGCATAGTTTGGAAGTGTAAGGGTGGATAATTTGTAAATCTTTTGAAATAGTGCAAAGTCAAGATCAAGTTACCTTGACAAACTGGATGTAGCTCAGGTTTGAGTGAACCAGTATAAAAATTTCGTGGTGTCCTCTCTTCTCTAACCTTTCTCTCTTGCATTTTCATTTTAAAGTTTAAAGAACTTATGCTTTAATCATCTTTTTCATGTTCTTGCACATTTTCATAGCATTTGCAGCATTGAGCATGTTTACATAATCATTTGGAACCTAGCTTGATCATTCTTGTGCAATGTTGCTGGTTTAAAATTCAAATTCGCATTTCTGCATTTTTCCCAGTATTTCAGTCGACTGTTTTCATGTTTCAATCGATTGATTATACCAGAACAGAATCTGTTTAGTAAAATGAATCGATTAACTCTGTTTTTGATCGATTGAAAGTCTACAGTTCAGTACTGTTTGCATCCTAACTTGATGATCTATTTGATTCAATTAAAGGTAGGTTTTAACTTATAAAGATAGCCTAAATTTTTAACTAGCCAATTCAACCCCCTCCTTCTTGGCTTTTGAACCATTTCAAAACTAACAGAATCAACTTGTTGTCCAGTTTCATTTACATCTATAAGGCAATTTGTAGCAATTGGAGTGACAACCTCTTTGCAATCCTCCATTTTTAACTTTTTTAGTAGGTTAAAGCAGTATTTTGAGTGGCTTAAAAATGTCCCATGCTCTAGTTGCTTCACTTGCAGCCCTAGGAAGTAGGTTAGCTCACCCATCATAGACATCTCAAATTCTCCTTACATACCTGTAACAAACTCTTCACACATGGAGTTATTATTTGATCTAAAGATTATATCATCTACATATACTTGAACAAGTATTACATCACTTGCATGCTTTCTAATGAAAAGTGTTTTATCAACAACTAGCATGATACTCGTGCCTACGCACGGGTCTATATTTTTATTTGTATATGAATTTATTTGTGTTACATTTTAAAATTGATATAATAATTAATATATAAAAGAATAATAGTGTTATATAGTTAAAATTTGTTATTGTAAACTTTGGTCCCGTATAAAATAAAAACACTAAAATTGTTAAGACTACTAATATTGATAATAATTATAATAACAATACTATTAATAATAAGAAAAAAAATGACCAACAAAAAATAAAATTATACTGCATTGTTAACTTTTGATTTAGAAGATAGTGTTGGCTAATAAATAGTAAAATAACACTCAATTCACTCTATTCGACAGAGTCCTATTAACATTTCATTTTTTGGTTTAAAATTTAATATAACGCATAAATTTATTTAAATTCCTAATTCATACCATACTTAAATCCTAGTGTACACACACACATACATACATACATACATACATACATACATACATATATATATATATATATATATATATATATATATATATATAAATAAGATATTGTTATCAAACATTAACTCTCAATTAATTGTTTGGTACGACACACATGTTTTATGAGTTAGTTATATATTATATTAAAAATGAAATGTATATGTACTTATAATTGTTAAAATAAAATATAGGTATATTGTGAACTTTGGTCTCGTGTAAAGTATTGTCCACACATGAATTTATTTAAATTCCTAATTCATACTATACTTAAATCCTAGTGTACACACACACACACACACATATATACATATATATATATATATATATATATATATATATATATATATATATAAGATATTGTTATCAAACATTAACTCTCAATTAATTGTTTGGTAAATTAATTGTTTGGAACGACACACATGTTTTATGAGTTAGTTATATATTATATTAAAAATGAAATGTACATGTACTTATAATTGTTAAAATAAAATATAGGTATATTATGAACTTTGGTCTCGTGTAAAGTATTGTCCACACATGAATAATCAATTTAAAGAAAAATGGAGAAATGCAAACATATTTTGAGATGATATCTCTATTAAAAAAAGTTAGAGAAGCTTGAAATTGATGTTAAAAAGTTTTAAACAAAAATACATGCATATGTTGTTATCAACATAGACATTGAATTTATAATAAAAGTTAAACATAATATAACAAATATGAAATTATTATAGTAATTAAATTTGTTTTTAATATTCAATAAATAATTAATTTTGATTTTAATTTTGTTTTTAGAAGTTTCTTCACACTACGTATATCTATAAAGGTTACTTAGAAATTTAGAACTTAAAAAACACAAACAATTTTAAAGATATATGTATATAAACAATAATTAATACTTTAGAGAATATATAAAAGGTAAAAGTTATTTTTATTACAATTATAAAATATAGTTTTAATTTAAAAGAAAACTTATCACCTTTTTCTGCGAACTATTTAAAATAATTAGTAATCTGATCTTTTGTGATTCAGATTTATTTTTGAAAAACTTATATAAAACATTCTAAAATAAAATTATAACTGTCTTTTTTATGTAAATCAAAAATGATTTTTTCATGAAAAATAAATAACTAAAACAAACCGAACACTTAATTTTGCTGACAAACAATAACTTACGAAATTCATTTACATTTAAGAATATGAACGCATATGAACGCATATGAACGTTGTTTTTACTATCGAAATCTGAAACTTATGAAGCTTTATGTATTTGCTTCATGGCAATTTCTAATATTTCTTGCTCCATCTTTATTTTATTCTTGATGTATTTTGCTCTTTCTATAAATGTAATCACAAAAACCACGTAAGTGAGGCTAAATGAATCACTTAAGAAAATTATATCTTCCTTGCTCAATATTCTAATGTCTTCTACCTTTTAGAGAAACAGCGGGAAAATATTTACTATTGTCAAATTAAGTCATATCATGGTTTATAATAAGTAATTCTGAAATCTACAATTCAATTTCTTCAACAATAAAAAAAGAGAATAGGGACAGGAATATAAATGGAAGCTATAGTTTTCTCTCGTCCAATTCTTCAAATGTATACCATTTCTTTAACAAATTCATTCATTTTCACTCAATACAATACATACAAATGCCAACAAATCAGGGAAAGGGATAGAGAGTATTGTTCAAAAAAACTTTCAACTACTACAACAAATGGCAAATTGCAGAGGAGGATGGACGCATGTTGTAGACTGTAACACTTTTGAAGCACTTTTGTACACAGGGTAACTTCTCTGTTCATTCAAATCAATCCATCGGATCCTCTTGGAAAACCCAAATTTCCTAATTCAGCTTCTCTTATTTAGAATGATGGAAATCATTCGTGTGAAGTTTGGTTCTGCTTGATCAAGGCATCACTATATATAGCCACCACGTTAGAGAAGACAACAAAGACTATCATAACAATGGATAAAATCTTGTCTGATCTAGTTGCAATGTTGTAGCAATCCTTGCACGGTTAAAATGATGGTTGTAAATACATTAAACAGGTATCAACATAGGCCAAAATCAAATTCTTAGCATGAATATATAGAAAGAATCAATAAGGGAGACTTACAACAATTAGAAGACTTTCTTCAATCTCTATTAGTACTCCTTGAACATTTCCATTCTGTAAAGATTACATGCTAGTGATCTTGGATAACCAAAACAATGGTGAATGCAATGTTAACCATCAAGTTTTCAACTACCAGAACAACCTATTGATCAAGAAAAAAGGAACTAAAAACATATTTATAAATAAAAGAACATGTTGTGTTTGGAATTGAAATAGCAGGATTCTCATGGGCTTATTCATATATTTGATTCGACAATAGTTGCACCAAAGTGAAAATTGTTGGCTATTTAATTCCATATGATTTCATCTAGCATGTAGGTGACTGTTTTAAATAAAGAGAAATATTTAAAAATGAAAGAAAAAAAATCAGTAATATGCAGGACACAATGTTAGATAAAAGTCAATAAAAAGAAGTTAGGAAGAAAGGTTGTAACCTTTATAAAATGAGATACTCATGGAAAATGGCCTTTTGTCCATATCATTGGTAGCCTGAGAAAATAGTAAGGTAAAACAGGGAGAGAAGTTATGGAACCCTCCCAAACTGTTCATAAAAAAATTATGATTAAACAACACTATATTTTTATCAATAGACAACACTATATTAGAAATAAAATAGTAAAAATGATAAAAGTCCACCTTTGGAACTCTTTGTGATTTCATCCAAGATCTTCTCCTCATCAAGCAATAACTTTTGCAGTTTTAGAATATTGTCCTCAAGTTTTGGTATCAAATCAGTGGATTCCTCGCCCTTTTTCATAAGGGCTTCAATTTTGGATGAATCCTGACATACAAAGTAGAAACAAAAGAATTATATGTCTCGTTGCAATGAACTATGACTTGCTTCTCTACCTTTTCTAGTTTATCCTCTAGCTTTTTGATCTTCTGACTTATGTGCTTAAAATCTTTCTGGTAGTTAACATCATGCCTTTCAAACTCCTTGAACTCTTCCTTACACTTCCTCATATCATTGTCTAACTCTTGAAAATGAAAGAAGTTAATAATGACAAGATTACCACCTCAAAAGCTTATTATTAAGAATTAATGCACAAGAATATAACTATGAAAACTGATTCAATTACAAAATCCATGTCATTCATCCCAGAGAAACCCTGGAGCAAAGACAACACATTATTGAAAAATTACCCAATAATATATTCATTAGCAAAATAAATAAAAAAGCCAACAGCTAGGGAGACCTTCATGGAGGACCCCATCAATGAAATCAACTTGTCTAAGCATTGGTAAACTATTTCTTTCCTTCTCATCAAGCTTTGCAACCAATTTTGTGGCCTCAATAAGGATCAAGCTTCTATAAGACAACAATAAAGATCAATTAATAATTGAAGCATTAATTTAAAAAGATTAAGTTAAACTATCTAAATGAATCATGCCTTCAACATATGCATGAGGAAGCTGCTTACTATATAGACCCACATGTGGATGTTGTCATCCTTTGGAATCCATGCATATCCTATATGTCACCAACAACATTTCACAAAAAAAAAGAGCTTAAATCAGTTTGAAAGAATTAGCAACATTTTACTTTGACATCCCCTCTGTCAACAACAACTACAAAAGTTCAGAAAAAAAAAATGAGAAGCATTTGAAGCATAAAAAAAAGACTAAAACTCAAATCTTTCTTAATCTTTTTTTTCAAACCACCTTAAATCCTTGACTCCAAGCCTCGTTTCTCCAAACCTGAAAAATTCAAAACCAAAAGTTCTCAAAAAATTAACCCAAAATTGCTTTAAAGATTTAACCTTTCTTCAACTTTCTTTAAAAGGGAATCAACAGAACACAAAAATTGTAGCTCATAATGTGATAGAACTTGGAATGTTGGATAAGTGGAGGATAAGGAACCTGCAATGTTGGCTAAAATGAAAACTTGAAGTACTTCCCATTCCAGTTTTAGTACTGTAAATAGTACGAAACAAAAAATTAAACCACAAAATAAATATAAAATATAAAAGATTAAAAAAAGTACTTTTGGTTAATCGGAGCCGGAACCATTGAATACCAAAATAAAAAATTTATACATTCAATCCTGCACCATAAAAACTTCAGTTAATAAACAATCCCGTAAAACCATAAGTTTAAGAAGAATGGAAAGTCTAAAAATTGAAACTATAAAGAATAATAAAAAAAAATGTTACCTTTCTTTCAACCCACAATATTAATCCATAAAACTGAATTTTCAAGAACACCATATATGTGGATCATTGCATGCACTAATCTGGAGTACCCAGACAACGCTCTCAAAACAGAAACACTAAAAGAAGGGTGTGGTTGGTTCTGAGAAAAAAGTGGGTTGATAAAAAAAGGGTGTGTTTTAGGGTTAGGAAGGGAGAAAGAAGAAGGGGGAAGATGGTCTGAGGAAATTTGGCAGCAAAAGGACGAACAATTTAAGAAAAAAAAATTATGAATTTTTTTGAATGCCGTGAGCGGGAGAAATTGAGAGAAGAAAGAATGGAGACAGAAATCTGAAAGAAAGGTCAAATGGGATTTTACAGAAAAACCAACGATGGGACAGGTGTCACTCGTTTAAATTGGGTTATTTGAGTAAAATCCAGAAGTGTTACTGAACCACCAGTGCAGATCACGGACCATTTTTAGAAAAAGTTAAACTGACCAAAAAACCAAATAAATGGATAGGTGTCAACGAATTAAATAAGGGTATTTGGGTATTTTCCAGAGGTGTTTGTTTTCATATATTTTAGACACCTCTAGCATATTCTTTATATAAAAGAAAGTTGCTTAACCTCTCATACCACTATCGTGGTGCTTGTTTCAAACCATATAAAGCCCTTTTCAATTTGAAAACATGATCAGGATAGAGGTGATCTTCAAAGCTAGGAGGTTGTGATAAATACACTTCTTCAGTTAAGAAACCATTCAAGAATGCACTTTTCACATCCATTAGAGAAAGTTTGAAATTACACATGCATGCATATGCTAACAATAACCTCACAACTTCAAGCCTAGCTACAAGTGCATATGTTTCATCAAAATCAATGTCTTCCTCTTGATTATAACCTTTAGTAACTAACCTAGCCTTATTCGTAACTATATTACCATTTTCATCCATTTTATTCCTAAACACCCATTTTGTACCAATCACATTCATTGCATCAGTTTTAGGAACAAAAGACCACACATCATTCTTAGTGAATTGATTAAGTTCATCTTGCATAGCAACAACCCAATTACTATCACATAATGGATCATTCATATTCTTAGGTTCAATTTGAAAAACAAATGCAACATGTTGAAAGAATGCAAGCTTGTGTCTAGTGGATACTCCTTGTTCTATGTCACCAATTATGTTGTCCTTTGATAATCCCCTGGGTTCAATCCACTCCTTGGGTAAGTTGTTGTTTGTAGCTTTTTCAACCGACTGAATTTCCTTTTCAGCTGACTGATTTCTTGTAGCAGATTTTAGTTCTACAACAGTTTTCTTTTCCTGCGTTGTATCTTCTTCATCTGTAATTGATGAGTGCGTATTGTTGTCCTCATTCAATGTTTAATTCTGGGTATTTAATTGAATTTATGTGCTTAAATAGTGATTTAATTGATAATTCTGACAATTAGGCTATTTGAACTTGTGTGATAAAAATGTCTTAAAAAGTGATTTTTAGCTGCATAAATTATTTTTGGATATTTTAACGTTTGTTGATGCAGTTGAAGTTAAGTTTTAAGCTCATTTAAAGGTGGGAAAATATATTGATTGAAGTTACAAATCACTTTTAAATAAGGCTGAAATTAGCAAGTTCTAGAAAAATCACTTCTACACCCTAGTTTTTATTTTACACACTCCCCTATTTCAAGTGGACCACTTAAAAACCTGTTCTGCACCCCTGTTTCTACTAAGTTGCACCCCTCCTACCACTTAAACCCAACTCACTCAGATCAGGCCATGTGGCAATCCCCAACTTTTAAATCTATTAAAACAAGCCACGTGGCACTAATCCTTGCAAACATATATGCACACTGCCACGTCATCATCTTCCACAAAGCAGAAACCCTAGCTTAACATTCCATCACGGCAGCCACCATGGATCTCCCCTGCAGCCTTGCACCTTGCGGCTGCCACCACCATCCTCCATGCCTGAAACTCACCGGAGAAGGCAAACAAACGCTGCCACGTCACGAAGCTTCATCCTTGCAGTAGCTCCATTGTAACCCTCGCGCCTGCAACAGTAGCGTCCACAGGAGCCTCCACCGCCGTTAGCCTCGCACTGCGCCGTCAACGTTCCAGCAGCCATTAACGTAGCGATCTCCATTCTCGCACCTGAACGCGCATCATCACGCAGCTGACACCTTGTCGAAAATGGAAACCGCTGTAACCACGAATTTTGCCTGAGACTGCATCGCAGCAGCAGCGGAAGAGCCACCGCGCCACCATCTTCCTCCACACTAGCACCTGCAAAGCATGGCAGCAAACCTCCACCGCAGATGCAAAACGCAGAACTGTTAGTTCACACTACCACTGCAGTGAGCCGCCTTGATATCTGCCAACATCAACGCAAATCCGATCACACACCTGCAACCACGCCTCCATTGCAGCACCTGCAACGCATAACAGCACCACCGCGCTTGAGCAACCACTGTTACCGTTAGCCGTGCAGCCAAGGGAGAAACATGGAGGCAGAAACCCTAATTCTGGAGAGAGACTCTCTACGCCATGTGTCAACCTCTGATTGCACAGTCAAACTGGTCAAATTTGGTCCACTGGTCAATGAAGCAACAAATTTGGTCAAATCTGGTCAAAAGGTCAAAGACTGGTCAAAGGAGAGGGGTTTAACCACAAATATTCATATTTTTGGATCTCTCTGCAAAATTGGACTACAGAATTGAAAATGGGCTATTTAGAAAATTAATACAAATATTATTTGGTGATAATTTATCAGATATCTTTAAATAATTAATTTATTTAATTATATCATAAATTATTAACCAACTATATTTATTAAATAGTCTATATCTCTCAAAATATCTTTGAATATTTATCTTTATCTTTATTTTAAAAGATATTTGAGAGGTTTTAGCAACAGAAAAGCTGATGAAGGAATATCTTGTTCCTTTTAAGATTATTGAATATGGTGTGAGTTGATTAAGAAAGCTAAGTGAAATCCCCACTGGACATTAAGATAACAAGCTATCTAGATGTGAAGGTTCCTTTCACAAAGCTCAAGAGAAGAAGATGATGGATTGATTCAAAACAAAAAGGAAATGGAAAGCACATAAACCATAGAAAACCAAGAACAATTAAAGGAAGAAGAAAACATAAAATGGAAAGGAAAGAAATGGTAAAAATGTGAGAAGCACGCCACTACAAGGCTAGGCTAGAAGCCATGGCAACCTTGAAGATGAGTGGATGTGTGCCGCCACTTGCTATGCAAGATAAGGCTTAAAAGTATTCACTCCCAAGGGAGGAAACTCTCACAAATGGTTGAGACACAAGAGTGTTTTTACTTCAAAATATTCAACCCTTTTACATGTCTAGGAGCACCCTTATATAGAAGAGTTTAGGGGCCTCTAAGCAAATAAAAGATACCTAAGGATGTCTCTGCAAAAACCTAACCTTAGCTTCTAGAAACTAGGTCAAATAAGGTTACAAAAATGAGAGACAAAAGAGCTAACTATGGTGTGTGCAAGGCTAATTTCGTTCTAGCACAAAAGGAGACAAAGAATGTGTCTCATATGTCTCCAAAAAGTGGCCAAAGTGTGCTAAAAACAAAGGAGACCAAAGGTACATAGGTACACTTGCTTCATGCCTTTTACTTTATGCTTTATGCCTTTGCTTTACTCTCTCCACCTCATCATTTATGCTCCTCAATCACCATGCGCCACCTAGCATTGCTTTCTTACTCCTAATTAACCTACAAAGCAAATAAACATAGATTAGCATGTTGGCTTAAGTCAAGTCAACTATAGTCAACAAGTCAAACCTAGTCAAAGGTCAACAAGTCAACTAAAGTTGATTCAACTAAGTCAACTTGTGGAATCAAAAATAGCAAACACAAATGAAAGAGATGAAGGATTAGTGAACTTCCTTTCTAAACATGCTTAGTCTTCTTAAGCATTTGCCTCCATCCTTGGTTGGGGTCAATCCTTCATCAAAAGCCCAATCAACACTTTATTTCAAACATAGCAAGTAATGTTGATTGCATTAGCCCAAAAGTACTTAGGTAGTGAATTCTCATTTAACATAGTTCTAGCTAGTTCCTCAAGTGACCCGTTTTTCCTTCCAACAACATCATTTTGTTGTGGGGTTCTTAGTGCAGAAAAATTATGCTTAAAGCCATGCTTTTCACAAAAGTATTCAAACCTTTCATTTTGAAATTCCCCACCATGGTCACTTCAAATAGACACTATCTTGGAACTCTTTTCATTTTCTAACATCTTGGCAAGTCTTTTAAAAGTATGAAAAGTGTCATTTTTGGCAGCAAAAATGATGAAGGATTGACCCCAACCAAGGATGAAGGCACATGCTTAAGAAGACTAAGCATGTTTAGAAAGGAAGTTCACTAATCCTTCATCCCTTTCATTTGTGTTTGTTATTTTTTATTCCCAAAGTTGACTTAATTAAATCAAATTTAGTTGACTTGTTGACCTTTGACTAGGTTTGACTTGTTGACTATAGTTGACTTGACTTAAGCCAACATGCTAATCTATGTTTATTTGCTTTGTAGGTTAATTAGGAGTAAGAAAGCAATGCTAGGTGGCGCATGGTGATTGGGGAGCATAAATGATGTGGAGGAGAGAGTAAAGCAAAGGCATAAAGCATAAAGTAAAAGGCATGAAGCAAGTGTACCTATGGACCTTTGGTCTCCTTTGTTTTTAGCACACTTTGGCCACTTTTTGGAGACATATGAGATACATTTTGTCTCCTTTTATGCTAGAACGAAATTAGCCTTGCAGACACCATAGTTAGGTCTTTTGTCTCTCATTTTTGTAACCTTATTTGACCTAGTTTCTAGAAGCTAGTGTTAGTTTTTTGTAGAGACATCCTTAGGTATCTTTTATTTGCTTAGAGGCCCCTAAACTCTTCTATATAAGGGGTGCTCCTAGACATGTAAAAGGGTTGAACATTTTGAAGTAAAAACACTCTTGTGTCTCAACCATTTGTGAGAGTTTCCTCCCTTGGGAGTGAATACTTTTAAGCCTTATCTTGCATAGCAAGTGGCGGCACACATCCACTCATCTTCAAGGTTGCCATGGCTTCTAGCCTAGCCTTGTAGTGGCGTGCTTCTCACATTTTTACCGTTTATTTCCTTTCCATTTTATGTTTTCTTCTTCCTTTAATTGTTCTTAGTTTTCTATAGTTTATGTGCTTTCCATTTCCTTTTTGTTTTGAATAAATCCATCATCTTCTTCTCTTGAGTTTTGTGAAAGAAACCTTCACTTCTAGATAGCTTGCTATCTTAATGTCCAGTGGGAATTTTCAAAAATCTTTCTTAATCAACTTCACCATATTCATAACTCTAAAATAAAACAAGATAATCCTTAATCATTTGGTATCTAGAGCTTTGGTTGTCCTTGAATATGGTGTTTTCATGTTCTAACCTTGTCTTGTGTAGCTATCTTTGAATGGTCCACACAAAAACAATGCTGGCAGAAACTGTTCACGATTTTAAAAGATTAAACTGCGCCTGCTCAGTGATCCAAAAATTACGTTCTTGATGTCAAAAGAAAGCTCTGTTAGTATAGTTTCTAAAAAAAAGAACCAATGCATTTGGAGTTTTGTGGAGAGAGTTATGATTGAAATAGTGAGCAAAAGTCAAAGCTGCCAAGATCACCGCAAATCAACGTTTTTCAGGTTATGTTGTGCAGTTTTGGCTACTGTTTTTGTTACTCTTCTTACTCCTAAATGTGGTTGGATAACATGTCTTTGGATGCTTAGTCTTTGAGCCTCAAATCCATGAGTTTAAATGCATGATAGCTACATGTTTGTGTCTTTGTGTATGTCATGTTGAGTCATTAAATGTGTCTAACTTTTGCTTGAGTCATATGTCATATGCTTCTTTGAGTTTTCTTATTCTTGTTTCTAAGTATTTGAGCTATTGCATGAGATCTATGCCTTTTGTTGTAGCATGCTCCTTGAAATTGATTTTGACCTAATTTTTAAGGAACTAAGTGTTCAAGACACCCTAAAATATCCTTCTCATCATCTTAAGTACCTAGTTTTGAAAAGAAAAATTATTTTCATGACCAAAAACAGTTTGGCCGAGAGCTAATGTGTTGCTTGTTGAATCCATTTGGTCAATTTTACTAGATCTTATGCTACCAAATTTTATACTTGGATTTTGGGTGATATTGGCAAATTAGTTTCATGCTTTAACTTGGTTATGATCTTTCTTGGTGTATGCATAATTTGAGGTATAATCTTGGCTTGTTCAAATGCTTTCCATAGAGTCTTTAAAAGTGTTTTTCATTGCTTTAGTCTTGTTCAAGTTTTATCTTTAAAACAAAATTTCAATAGAAGTTAAACTTTCTTGTTTTTCTGCTTTTCTTGCTTGTCACTAAGTGTTCTTTGTTGTGTCTTAGTAGTTTTCTTTTCTTGAAACTCTTGGGATGTTGTGGCCGAATCACTTGTCTTGCATTTGAAAGGTTTTGAACAAGTTTTTAAAAGTGTTTGCTTCACTCCTTTGGTGGATTTTGAGTGCTAGCCTTGCCTTGTTACTTTGGGAGAGTGATCTAAACACTTGGGTTACAATTTGGGTTGGATTTGGTCTCGGTTTTCATGTTGGCTAACCTCTAATCCATTTATTTTATCTCGAATTTGAGTGTTTTTGTTGTAGGAATCATCGCAAGTTCATCAAATGCACCTACACCAAACAAAAATAATACATTGATGAGATTGCTTCGGGATTTGGAGTTGTCTAGGAAGGAGGCCTTTGAACAATTGAGAAAAGACAAGGAGCAAAGTGACCTAAGAATCCAAGAGCACATTCAAAGGCTTGAAGATAGGGAGAAAGAAAGAGATCCTAGGAAAAAAGGGCATTTTAGGCGCAACCCATCACAAGAGAAGCAAACTCCAAAGATTCCTAAGTTCTATGGTGGAAGTGATCCCAAAATCTTCCTTGATTGGGAAGCTAAAGTTAATCAAATTTTCATTAAAAATCATGTAAAGGATCAAGCACAAGTTGATCTAGTAGTTTTAGAATTTTTGGAGTATGCCAATACTTGGTGGCATAAAGTTTGTAAGAATTATGACCAAGGGCCACCCGCGGCTTCTTAGATGGACATTAAAACTCTTATGCGCGCTAGATTTGTTCCTCCCTCCTATAGGAAGGAACTTATTATGAAGCTCCAAAGGCTTCACCAAGGTCCTATGAGTGTGAGTGAATACTTTAAAGAATTAGAGTCTCAAATGCATAGGGTTGAAATAAAAGAAACTAACAAAGAGAAAATAAAAAGATTTGTGAGTGGTCTTAGGAGAGACATAAAAGACCAAGTAGAGTTGTATGAGTACTCCACTCTTGAAAATGTTTTCACACTTGCCCTTGGGATTGAAATTCAATTGAAAAGAAAAAGAAGGGCAAAGAAGAGTTACTCACCCAACCACTACTTTAGTCACTCATGGAAGGGAAAGGATGAAAAGAAACATGATAAGTTCCCTTCTAACTCTCATCAAGAACCACCAAGTAAAAGTAAGTCACCAAGTGATCACATTCACCATTCCAAGTCTCAAACATCAAGTTCCATTAAATGTTTTAAATGTTTGGGTTATAATCACATTGCTTTAAATTGCCCAACCAAAAGAACCATGATCTTAAAGAAGAGTAATGATGTTGAAAGTGAACATTCATCTCCCCATTCTCTTTCAAAAGAATCTTCTTCCTCTAGTAAAACTAAATTTTTTTAGAAAGACCCTATGTTATTAAGGCGCATGATAGGTCAAGATCAAAGTGAGATTGAGCCAACTCAAAGAGAAAACATTTTTCAATCTAGATGCAAAATTAACAAATGGGTTTGCTCTATAATTATTGATGGAGGAAGTAGTACCAATATAGCTAGCACAAGGTTGGTGGAAAAGCTTAGCTTAGAGACCATTCCTCATGCTAAGCCCTACAAGCTTGCTTGGATAAGTAAAGAGGGAGAAATAGATGTCAATAAACAAGTCCTAATTAACTTCTCTATAGGAAGCTACAAAGATGAGGTGTTATGTGATGTTGTTCCCATGGAAGTCACACATATCTTACTAGGTAGGCTATGGCAATTTGATAAACAAACTTTACATGATGGTCATACCAACCAATACATTTTCTTCATAAATGGGAAAAAGACCACTTTACAACCTCTATCACCTCAAGAACTTAATAAGGATAGAAATATAATAAGAAAATATAAAGAAGAAAAAGAAAAGAGGCAAGCTTTCACTAAGGTGTTACTTGCCTACAAAAAATTTTTTCCAAAGCAAGATGTGCATCACCCTTCCTTCTCTTCCCAAGCCAAAAAGGAAGGCCCAAAGCACAAGCAAGAGAGGAAGAGTACTCTAGAAAATAAAGATGGCTTAACCAAAGCTAATATCTTTAGAAAAGATGGAACAAGAGCTCAAAAAAAGGAGGCACAAATCCTCCCCCAAACCAAGTCAAGCTCCATCTACAAAGGTTTAAAGAATTTGTGGTCAAATTCTCTCCAAGGAGGAGAGGATGATGAAGGATTGACCCCAACCAAGGATGAAGGCATGTGCTTAAGAAGACTAAACATGTTTAGAAAGGAAGTTCACTAATCCTTCATCCCTTTCATTTGTGTTTGTTATTTTTTATTCCCAAAGTTTACTTAGTTGAATCAAGTTTAGTTGACTTGTTGACTATAGTTGACTTGACTTAAGCCAACATGCTAATCTATGCTTATTTGCTTTGTAGGTTAATTAGGAGTAAGAAAGCAATGCTAGGTGGCGCATGGTGATTGGGGAGCATAAATGATGTGGAGGAGAGAGTAAAACAAAGGCATAAAGCATAAAGTAAAAGACATGAAGCAAGTGTACCTATGTACCTCTGGTCTCCTTTGTTTTTAGCACACTTTGGCCACTTTTTGGAGACATATGAGACACATTCTGTCTCCTTTTATGCTAGAATGAAATTAGCCTTGCACACACCATAGTTAGGTCTTTTGTCTCTCATTTTTGTAACCTTATTTGACCTAGTTTCTAGAAGCTAGGGTTAGTTTTTTGTAGAGACATCCTTAGGTATCTTTTATTTGCTTAGAGGCCCCTAAACTCTTCTATATAAGGGGTGCTCCTAGACATGTAAAAGGGTTGAACATTTTGAAGTAAAAACACTCTTGTGTCTCAACCATTTGTGAGAGTTTCCTCCCTTGGGAGTGAATACTTTTAAGCCTTATCTTGCATAGCAAGTGGCGACACACATCCACTCATCTTCAAGGTTGCCATGGCTTCTAGCCTAGCCTTGTAGTGGCGTGCTTCTCACATTTTTACCATTTCTTTCCTTTCCATTTTATGTTTTCTTCTTCCTTTAATTGTTCTTGGTTTTCTATGGTTTATGTGCTTTCCATTTCCTTTTTTTTTAATAAATCCATCATCTTCTTCTCTTGAGCTTTGTGAAAGGAACCTTCACATCTAGATAGTTTGCTATCTTAATGTCCAGTGGGGATTTCACTTAGCTTTCTTAACCAACTCACACCATATTCAATATTCTTAAAAGAAAACAACATAATCCTTCATCATTAGAACAAAGTCCATGTGTACCTAGAGAAATCATCAACTATGACTAATGCATAAAGATTGCCACCAAGGCTCATGGTTCGAGATGGACCAAATAGATCAATGTGAAGCATCTCTATAGGTCTTTCAGTTGAAACAAAATTTTTGGGTTTAAAAGAGACCTTGGTCTGTTTTCCTTTTTGACATGTTTCTTAGACTCTATCCTTCTCAAACTTGAGTTTTGGTAGTCCTTCAACTAATTGTTTTCTATTTAGTCGATTAAAATGTTGCATGTGTATGTGACAGAGTCTCCTATGTCATAACCAAGTGTCATCCTCTTTTGTAAGCAAACAATGCATGCTAAATGATGCATGATGCAGATCAAGTAGATATATATTGTTGACTATTTTTCCTATCACAACAATACTACCATGTGCATCATATATAAAGCAATTATTTGGTTCAAACACGACTTTAAAGCCTTTGTCACATAATTGATTTATACTTATCAAATTATGTTTCAGCCCTTCTACCAGCAACACATTCTTGATGTTGAGGCATAAATTTTCTTCCTCACTTCCTTCTTGAGATGAAGTGCTTGTTGAATCATCATTGTCCTCCCAAGCTATATAGGCACATCTTTCCCTGGCCTTTTTCTCCTTTTTCCTATCATCAACCTTCTCCTTCTCTTTGTTAACATTAGGACATTCAATCTTGATATGTCCTTGCTTTCCACAATTATAACATGATAATTTAGAAGAATTACTTGAATCATTTAGTTTAGAAATGTACCTCCTTTGATTACCATTGTTGCCTTTCCTCTTGAGATATTTTCCAAACCTCTTGACTAGTAGATTCAAGTTCTCATCATCACTTGATTCAGCAGTCTCTTCCTCGGTTTCATCACTTTTCTTGGAGCTAGCCTTCAAGGCTATGATTTTTACCTTTTTCTCACTTGATTCAAGCTCACTTAGCCTTTGCATTTCAATATCATGCTCTCTTAGCTTGCCAAATAGCTTGCCAAATCCTTGGATTCAGATATGGCAGTCACCTTTGGTTGCCAATTTCTATCAAGACACTTAAGCACTTTGATGTTTAGCTCCTCTTTGTTAAATTCTTTGCCTAGACCCATGAGATGGTTAACTATGTGAGTGAACCTCTTTTGAACTTCAGCTATGGACTCTCCTTTTTGCATCTTAAATCAAGGCATAATTCCTTACTCTCTTCACTTCATTCGTCCCCTCATGTGTAACCTCTAGGACATCCCACATTTCCTTTGCATTCTTACATTGGGAGACCCTAAAAAATTCATCCATACTCAAAGAGGAAGTGATGATATTCTTGGCATTGCAATCATATTGAGCTCTTCTCCTTTCTTCATCAGTCCATTCACTCCAAGGCTTGTCCATCTGGTTATTTTCAACAACACATTTAGGAGTATATGGTCCATTAACTATTGCATCCCAAATTCCTTTGTCTATAGATTCAATGAAAATTTGCTTCCTTATTTTCCAAAACTGATAGTTTAGGCCACAAAATATAGGTGGTCTATGAATAAAGGCACCTTCAATAAAAGGGAGTTTACTTTCAGCCATTTCAAAAGTTTTTTATCAAACTTGAATACCTTTCAAGAACCTTACTCTAGATACCAATTGTTAGTTTTGAAATGATGATTTTAGCCAAGAAAGGGGGGTTGAATTGACTTTATAAAACTTTTTCAAAAGCTTAAACCTCTTTTCAATTGAATCTAATAGACTAGAAAGTTTGGATGTAAATGTTGTAGACCAGTACACTTTCAGTTGATTAAAATATAAAACAACAGAATAATTTGTTCTTGAAGCTATAAAACAATCGTTAAAAAGACAAATCAGTCGGCTAAATTACTAGAGATATATGCAGAATGTAGAATTTACAAATTCAACTTAAACAACAATCTTTTACATACAAGACTTGTTCCAATCAATGTTTTTAACAACTATACAATCTCAGATTACACAAGAACGCATTAAATCACACGAAACATCAAATTGCTTGGTTTTCTTGAGTTTTTAAAGAGTTTCAAAGTGAGTGAGATGAGGGAAAGAGAACTGCACAACTGTTTTTATACTGGTTAACTCAATCACAAAAACTTCATAACCCCAATATTCCCCTTTGAATATTGGCCAAAGAGTTTCTTGTGACATTTTGAGCAATTTTTCTGTAGAAAAAATGAATTATTTAGATTATAAATAGCAAAAAGTAGGAAAACAAATTGAAAAATTGTTACCTAGAGATTGAATTTTTTAAATTTCAGAAACTAATCACATTTGTGTATCTAGCAATCTGTTTATTGTGAAAGTTTGAGCAACTTTTACACATAAAATATCGATTATTTAAATTGTAAATAGTTAAAAATAGTAAAAAGAATTAAAAAAGTGTTACCATGACATGGAATTTGTCCAATTTGAGAACACAAATCCTATCCTAGTATTGGCCTACTTGTTTCTTGTAAAATATTTTTGCATTTTTTATATATAAAATATCAATTAATTAAATTGTAAATAGTAAAAATTAGTAAAAAAATTCAAAAAGTGTCACAAAAAGAAGAAATTTATCAAATTTCAAAACACCAATAATCCCCTTTGAGTATTGGCTAAGGACTTTCTTGTGAAATTTTGAGCAACTTTTATGTAGAAAATATGAATTATATAGATTGTAAATAGTAAAAAGTAGGAAAAAAATTGAAAAATTGTTACCTTAAAATTGAATTTTTTAAATTTCAGAAAATCTCATTTGTGTATCTACAAACCTGTTTGTTGTGAAATTTTGAGCAACTTTTACACATAAAATATCAATTCTTAAAATTTTAAATAGTTAAAAATAGTAAAAAGAATTAAAAAAGTGTTACCATGAGATGAAATTTCTCAAATTTGAGAACACAAATTCTATCCTAGTATTGGCCTATTGTTTCTTGTAAATTTTTTTTGCATTTTTTATATATAAAATATCAATTATCTAAATTTTGAATAGTAAAAATTAGTAAAAAAGTTAAAAAACTGTCACAAAAAGAAGAAACTTATCAAATTGAAAACACCAATATTTCCCTTTGAGTATTGGCCAAGGAGTTTCTTGTGAAATTTTGAGCAATTTTGATGTACAAAAGCTTAATTATTTAAATTGTAAGTAGTAAAAAGTAGGAAAAAATTGAAAAATTGTTACCCAGAGATTGAATTTTTTAAATTTCAGAAACTAATCCCATCTGAGTATCTACCAATCTGTTTGTCTTGAAATTCTTAGCAATTTTTGTACATAAAATATATATTATTTAAATTGTAAATAGTTAAAAATAGTAAAAAGAATTAAAAAAGTGTTTCTAGGAGATGGAATTTGTGAAATTTAAGAACACAAATTCTATCGTAGTATTGACCAACTTGTTTCTTGTGAAATTTTGAGCAATTTTTATGTAGAAAATATGAGTTATTTAAATTCTAATTAGTAAAAAGTAGGAAAAAAAGTGAAAAATTGTTACTTAGAGATTGAATTTTTTAAATTTCAGAAACTAATCCCATTTGTGTATATGCCAGCCTGTTTGTTGTGAAGAGCAACTTTCACACATATATAATATCAATTATTTAAATTGTAAATAGTTAAAAATAATAAAAACAAATAAAAAAGTGTTACCATGAGATGGAATTTATCAAATTTGAGAACACAAATCCTATCCTAGTATTGGCCTACTTGTTTCTTATAAAACTTTTTGCAATTTTTATATTTAAAATATAAAATATTTAAATTGTAAATAGTAAAAATTAGTAAAAAAATTAAAAACGTGTCACAAAAAGAAGAAGTTTTTCAAATTTCATAACACCAATAATCCCCTTTGAGTATTAACCAATGACTTGCTTATGAAATTTTGGGCAATTTTTATGTAGAAAATATGAATTATTTAAATTGTGAGTAGTAAAAAGTAAAAAAAATTGAAAAATTGTTATCTAAGATTGAATTTTTATAATTTCAGAAATTAATCCCATCTTTGTACCTGCCATCTTGTTTGTTGTGCAATTTTGAGCAACTTTTATACACAAAATATCAATTATTTAAATTGTAAATAGTTAAAAATACTAAAAAGAATTAAAAAAGTATTACCATGAGATGGAATATGTCAAATTTGAGAACACAAATTCTATCCTAGTATTGGCCTACTTGTTTCTTGTAAAAATTTTTGCATTTTTTATATATAAAATATCAATTATTTAAATTGTAAATAGTAAAAATTAGTCAAAAACTTAAAAGAGTGTCACAAAAAAAATATATTTATCAAATTTCAAAATACCCAATAATCCCCTTTGAGTATTGGCGAAGGTGTTTCCGGTGAAATTTTGAGCAATATTTCAATAGAAAATATGAATTATTTAAATTGTAAGTAGTAAAAGGTCGGAAAAAAATATAAAAATTGTTACCTAGGGATTACATTTTTTAAATTGGTGAAAGTAATCCCATCTGAGTATCTGCCTGTTTGTTGTGAAATTTTGAGCAATTTTTATACATAAAATATCAATTATTTAAATTGTAAGTAGTTAAAAATAGTAAAGAGAATTAAAAAAGTGTTACCAAAAGATCGAATATGTCAAATTTAAGAACAAAAACCCTTTCCTAGTATTGGCAAACTAGTTTCTTGTTAAATTTTTTGCAATTTTTATATATAACAAACCAATTATTTATATTATAAATAGTAAAAATTAGTAAACAAATTAAAAAATTGTCTCAAAAAGAAGAAATTTCTCAAATTTCATAATACCAATAATCCCCTTTCAGTATTGGCCAACGGGTTTCTTGTGAAATTTTTTGCAATTTTTATGTAAAAAATATGAATTATTTAAATTTTAAGTAGTAAAAAGTAGGTAAAAATTGAAAAATTGTTAGCTAGAGATTTAATTTTTTAAATTTCAGAAACTATTTCCATTTGAGTATCTGCAAACCTGTTTATTATGAAATTTTGACCGATTTTTATATATAAAATATCAATTATTTAAGTTGTAAATAGTTAAAAATAGTAAAAAGAATTAAAAAAGTGTTACCATGAGATCGAATTTGACAAATTTAACAACAACACAAATCCTATTCTAGTATTCGCCAACTTGTTTCTTGTGATTTTTGTTGTAATTTTTATGTGTAAAATATCAATTATTTAAATTGTAAATAGTAAAAATTAGTAAAAAAAATTAAAAAGTGCCAAAACAAGAAGAATTTTTCAAATATCATCACACGAATAATCCCCCTTGAGTATTGCCCAACGAGTTTCTTGTGAAATTTTGAGCAAATTTTATGTAGAAAATATGATTACTTAAATTTTAAGAAGTAAAAGTTAGGAAAAAAATTGAAAAATTAATACCTAGATATTGAATTTTTTAAATTTCAGAAACAAATCCCATTTGAGTATCTGCCAACCTATTTGTTGTGAAAATTTGTGCAATTTTTATACGTAAAATATCAATTTTTTAAATTGTAAATAGTTAAAAATAGTAAAAATAATTAAAAAAGTGTCACAAAAAGAAGACATTTTAAAATTTCATCACACAAATAATATCCTTTGAGTAATGGCCAACGAGTTTCTTGTCAAATTTTGAGCAATTTTTATGTAGAAAATATGAATTATTTAAATTGTAAGTATTAAAAAGTAGTTAAAAAAATTGAAAAATTGTTACCTAGAGATTGAATTTTTATAATTTCAGAAACTAATCCCATCTATGTATCCGTCAAAATGTTTGTTGTACAATTTTGAGCAAGTTTTACACACAAAATATCAATTAATAAAATTGTAAATAGTTAAAAATATTAAAAAGAATTGAAACAGTGTTACCAGGAGATGGAATTTTTCAAGTTTGATAACACAAATCCTATCATAGTATTGGCCTACTTGTTTCTTTTGAATACTTTTGCAATTTTTATATATAAAATACAAATTATTGAAATTGTAAATAGTAAAAATTAGTAAAAAGATTAAAAAAGTGTCACAAAAAGAAGAAATTTATCAAATTTCAAAACACCAATAATCCCCTTCCAGTATTAGCCAAGGAGTTTCTTTTGAAATTTTGAGCAAGTTTTATGTAGAAAATATGAATTATATAGATTGTAAATAGTAAAAAGTAGGAAAAAAATTGAAAAATTGTTACCTAAAAATTGAATTTTTTAAATTTTAGAAATTAATCACATCTGTGTATCTACCAACCTGTTTGTTGTGAAATTTTGAGCAACTTTTACACAAAAAATATCAATTATTTAAATTTTAAATAGTTAAAAATAGTAAAAATAATTAAAAAAGTGTTACCATGAGATGGAATTTCTCAAATTTGAGAACACAAATTCTATCCTAGTATTGGCCTTTTCTTTCTTGTAATTTTTTTTTTGCATTTTTTATATATAAAATATTAATTATTTAAATTGTAAATAGTAAAAATTAGTAAAAAAGTTAAAAAACTTTCACAAAAAAGAAAAAAATATATCAAATTGAAAACACCAATCACTACAAAAAATATTAATTTTAATAGGGGTTTATTACCAACGATTATGTTAACCTCCAGTAATAACTACCCCTGCTAACGATCAGAGTTTTTATGTAACCTCTAGTAAGTGTTGAAAACCATGCAATAAAATTCATTTCCTTGTTTTCAAATAGACTAGATTTCTGAAAACACTCAACCTAAAATGCCTTTCCTTCGTTATTTTCGTTTCTCTCTCACCACAATATCTTCTCATTTAGGCATTCCGCTCATCACATCGCTCATTAGTCTTGTGTTGGTGCCTACTGTAAGTCCCGAGGAATTTAAATAATTAAATAAATAATTATTTAATAAATGCGGGTGGTGGAAGCCTTTATGGCAATGAATGTTAACCTTTATGATGTGAAAAAGTACTAGCTCAAATGGTTGAGAGTACTTGGTTGTGTGAAAGGACTTGGGTTTGAGTCCTATGTATGACAATTGTGTAAATTAATTAATTTTATTATTTTTATGATGGGTTGGGCGTGATAAGAGAGTATACATTTCTAGATTTATAGAAATTATCACGAAACAGGAATTGGTTGAGTTGGTTGTGCATTAACTTGATAATGTTGTGTGTACGAACCTTGTGTAGAGCAAAATCATAATATTTAATTTTTGCCTTCTTAGATAAGAATTAGAGTAGGTGAAGAGTTGGAGGTGAGATTCTACGAATCTAGACACAGACAAGGGAGTTATGAGTCTTAATTAGACTTTAAGGACAGAAATTGAGTATAGGATTTCAATTATTTTCGTTTTTATTTTATTAAAAATTATTTTAGGGTTAAAAAGAGAAGGGGGACTAGGTTAATTTCGTGTGGCTATTATCAGAGAGTTTAGAACCCTAAAAGAGTTGAGTTAGGAAGGCGTTAGAAGGTTGGGCGAAGATTAAAGTTGGCGCAAAGTTAGTGCAGAAATTACAGGTTAGGGGAGCTAAATTTGTTTTCTGTTTTTGTTTGAAGGCTTCTTTCTTTTCTTTTCTCGTTGTTGTTTGATGCGTAAAAGTGGATTGCTCGTGATTGTGAGGGGTTTGGATGAGTTGTGATTGTCCATATGTATTACTGTCTACGTGATTGAATTGGTGATTGGTGTTGCACGGTTATTGTTTCTTTCTGTAAACTAGTGTTGGGGTTGTAACTTTTACTTTGGTTGTTATATGTTGTGTGGGTGTGCATATCCCGCGAATGGAACACATGGTTCCATTGCCATGATCCTTGTTGTTTAATAGGTAGTGAAAATTTCTTTTATGTGAGATGAGGATGCTCAGGTATCCTATCTTCTTTGCTGATATGTGTGGCTTTGAGGGATTCCTAATGCTATATACGTTATGGAAATCAACCCACTTCCTAGCCCTAGTTGGATGTTTCTTTTATAAGAAAAGGAATACGGTGCGTGGAAGTGATTCTCTCAAGTGTTCGGGAGTTGTAGGGATGTTAAAAGCTGGTGCAGGGTTGCTGATTTTGGGATTGTTTACGTGGTCGCGCAAGTTAGAATCAGTTTAGTTCTTGGTGTTGCAGAGGAGTCACGTGAGACGAGTCGCCTGGTTTCGTTTCGTTTCCTCATATTCCACACCACCTATTTTCCTGCTGCATAAGAATCACGAGATGTATTCCAATTTGCCTTTCCTCGTTCATGCCATATTTTATTCCATCATCCTTGCAAACGTTTTATTTAGCGTTGAAACATGCCTAGAGGAGTTGGATTATAGGATAAAAATGTGAACCATAACTTTTTCGTGGGACCCTTAGGATGTTTTTTTCCTTATTTTATTAGTGATGCAACTTTTCTTCATTTTCATACTAAGTTATTTAATAGGTTTGGTGGCGGGAAGAAATAATGGGGTCCACTTACACATAAATGAACTTTCTCCCTTTTCTTTACCATTTTCTTAGCATTCTCGTAGCAATCTTTTCTTTCCTTTTTATTCCATTATGGTTAGGTGTACCTTTAATCACGTAATGATGATGATAAGAGAGATGATTTAATTGTTAACTTTTCTCATGGGTTATTCTCACGTGATGAATAGTTTTCCCTTGGTTTTATATATCACACTTTAATTTGATTGGTACATTAGTGTTTGATAAATAAAAGTGCATTATTTTAGTAATTGGTGCAGTAGAGTTTGTTTGGTTATAACCACGAGAGTTGATTTTTTTTTTCTTTCTTTCTTCTTTGCTACAATTTTTCACGTAAAGGTATGATTTAATAATTGTATGTGAAATTGTATGTAAACGAATATACGAATTTATATTCGTTAACGGTTAATATTAATATCATGGTTTTATTTATTTGTTATATATATATATATATATATATATATATATATATATATATATATATATATATATAATTTGGTTTTGATATTAGAAACAATTAAAGTATAATTGTTATATATATATATATATATATATATATATATATATATATATATATATATATATATATATATATAATATAAAAAGGTTAAGAAATTTAACCCATCTTGAGGAGACTGCAATGGGGTATTCACGAATTTTGAATGTTAAGGTTACTATGATTAAACACATATATCTGTATTCTAGGATTGCATGTCTTGAATGTTGGTTCATTAGAACCTGTGTTTCGGAATACATAAACCAATAAGTTGCGTTACTGGTGTAGCGCTTGGTTGGGTTGGATTGGACCGTCAGGCGATAGCTACCAACAGGTGATAGATACCCAAAACAGTGGCATGGGCCACTGAACGTGCATGGCACCTGGCGGCATTATGGGTTCCGCCAAGCGAAAGCGGAGCAACATAAGCAATGGTAGGCACTTGGTGGCTGGCGGTGTGAGATGCCCGCCAGGCAGTTTGGAACCAGATTCCGCCTAGCAGCGTGAGATGCGCGCCAGGCAGTTTTGGTGCAGTGTTTGTGCCTGAGGAGGATTTCTACACCGCTTTAGGAGATTTTCATGATGCGATGCTTTGGCTGGGGGCCCAATTACGAGTGTATCCTGTATTGCGGTAACACGTGACCACTTTAGGTTGTAGCCTGGTGGTTTAGGAAGTCCAGTGGAGTGTGCGGGCTGTGGCTCGTACGGCGAGGTTTTGGATGATTGCCCTCTTCAGTGCATGCTGATAGAGTCTTGGTAGTCTGGGAACAACTACAAACTTAGGTTTGTTTTGGGAAGCTCCACTTGGTGTCACGGTGAGATGCTGTGGCAAAGTTATTCCCACGTGTGGACTATTAGGTGGTGGCCTGTAGTCGGAGGGGCGAGTACACACTCGTGCAGCAAAGATCGATCATTGATCTCACCTAAAAGGTATAGAAATGATAGACGTCTAATGCAAGTGTTGGAAATGGAGAAGTAAGGAAAAGGGAGAAGAATACTAACCGGGTTTTTATTGTTGAGATGATTGTATTTAATATTATATTTGTTTGGTTTTATTTAAATGAGCTCACCCTATCTGTGTGTGTGTGTGTGGCGATGATCATGTAACTTGTTACATGGGAGCAGATGTTGATGCAGGTGAGCATGCAGAGGCATAGAGACGGAGTGGGGATCACTATGGGACATTTTTTCTTAGATTTCATTATGGAATTTCCTTTTGTAACTCTTATTTTGGAGAAATTAGTTTTGTAATGACTGAATATTGCGATTTTAAACTTTACTTATGCGATGTGTGAAGTTTGAAATTTTCTGTGTTTTGGGAAATTGCGGTAATAAATGTGATGTTTTATAAATTTCATTTCTTATTTATTTTTAATAAGTAATTTCCGGCTAGGATGTTACACGTACCGAACATTGCCTCTTTGATTTTACAGTAGAGAGAGTGTGAGAATGGGGGAGGTAGTGCGCATATGTTAACCTTCAATGGATCTGTTTCGCTCGGAGTCAATGCAATTGGTTCAGCTCATCATTCCAATCGAAAGAGTTGCTTGTTTTGGCTTGAGAAAAGGAAAAAGTGAAGAAGGAAAGTAAGGTTTTGGCGGAGGATGAGTCGGAGTTTGCGAATACCAATTGCTCCATGAGGCATCAGGTCACGTGGTATTGGAGATTTCTTGATGTTTCAAAATTTAGCAGCAAGACATTCCGGTTTATTGGAGATTTCTTGTATCTATTCGGGTTAAGCACTGGTCTTGGAGTTCTAGTGAGTTTCATTAATGAAAAGTTGGATCCAAATTTTGCCTGATAATTCTCTTCATGGGTGATCAGATGACTTTATGAATTTCTTCCTAGTTTCTTTAGTTAGTTGCTTGTGTTTCTTTCTCATGCATCTTATGTTACCTACACAATTGCATGAAAGAGCATTCATGAGTGAAGTA
Source organism: Vigna unguiculata (assembly GCF_037176805.1). Taxonomy (NCBI): domain Eukaryota; kingdom Viridiplantae; phylum Streptophyta; class Magnoliopsida; order Fabales; family Fabaceae; genus Vigna; species Vigna unguiculata. Next base: position 24,465,111 of record NC_140801.1, read on the forward strand.
TACAAAGCTTTTGTCTAGCTTATCTTTCAGTTTGTCTCAGCGAATTAACAATTGAGTCAAAACGTTGTTTTCATTCTTAACTTAGACTTTTATGGAAGAAATTTGCAAATTGTTTCCATGCTTGACTTGCACATAACATAACACGCTTGTAAATGTATTGTGTTTGTTAACACAATTCATGACTTTATAAAGATCATTGGGATTGTAAAATTTGGTTGTCAGCATGAAATTGGGAAGGAAGGGAATATGTATAAAACTGAAAAGTGCTTTTCAATGTCTGTGTTGTCCTATCATGATTAGTTGAAAGGTATGATGATCAAGTAAGAGCCAAATTGCATGTTTATTTTGAACAAATTTTTAGTCCTTGTAAGTAGTATAAACTACAAAGGAACAGAGGGACCCTCTTTATTTTTCATCTTATGTACTTTCTCTAAATAAATGCATATTTATGCACGCTGGCCTCCTCACATCATATATCTTGAAAGCCTTATGCTTTGGAAGGTATGAATCATTCTCTTAAATTTCTCAAAACATAGGTTTTTTCAAGTGAAATTTTGAGTACGCGTTAATAAGTTTGTTTCTGCATATGCATGCAGACATTCAAGTGTTCGTGAAATTGCATTGATGATATTAATGTCATATGGCAGAGGTATTGGAAGGAAACTCATAGAATTTTTCTGCTTTTTGATTTCTCATTAATGATATTAATGGCATGTAGGTAGTTAAGTTAATGGAGATTTGGGCTTTATAAGGAGCAAATGTAGTGTAAAACTTAGATAAGATAAACTTTAGCCAAAACCTTCAATCTGTGTTTAAAGACAATCTATTAATGTTTACAAGATGAACTAAACCAGAAATATAGAAATAACTTCCTTTTTTGTTTTGGCTATCTATCTTATGGCAAATTCTTGCAGCTATGTGATCTAAGTGGAATCATCACTGTTTTCTTTTATGGAATACTCATGTCACATTATGCATGGTATAATGTGACTGAAACTTCAAGAATCACAACCAGGTAGGGATAAATTAATCCATAAAAAATTTCATTAATTTCCAGATTAAATGGTTTCCTGATTTATTTTCCTTCTTCAGGCATGTGTTTGCAACAATGTCATTTATTGTAGAAACCTTCATATTCCTATATGTGGGCATGGATGCCCTTGACATTGAGAAGTGGAAGATGACTAAATTAAGGTCCTAATCCTTTCTACAACTCTAAACAACTATAGTTATCCAGAGTTTACTACTGACTAATGCAGAATTTATGGTCTAATTCATTTTCTTGTGCTGCATGGTATCACTACCTGCATAGATAAGTCAATGTGACTTCATCCACTGTTTCAACAATGTCCAAGTATTTATCAGTTGATTATGATCAAGAGAACATTATTTTTAACCGTAAAGTATGATCTGCTTCTAATTGTGAAACATTCGGTAATTAATTGGATTTATGAATGAAACCACACATTAGCTACCTTATTTTCTGCTGCTTGAAATCGTTTTCATTATGACACACTAGATCTTAAGCATTTGTTTTGCAACATCTGTGTTTATGGAATTTTCTTAAGAATAATTTGAGACATGTTGCAACATATCACATTAGTATGCTAAACCTTATTTCTCTCTAATAAAGATTCTATTGTCCACTAACTCACTGCAATTACGGAAGTTTACTGGGGATATACAGTTCCTTAATCCTATTGATATTGCTTGGGCGTGCTTCTTTTAATTTTGACTTCAAGACCGAGAGAGAAAATAACATCTCAAGCATGTTTGGAACTGATAACGCTGTCGTTGACGCAATCAAATTAATACTACTAAACTATAGCAACTTCAGTATTGCTAAGATAGTAGTCAAGAAAATAGAAAGGGTAAAGTAACCCTAAGTCGTCTCCCAACGAACACGGAATTGATTTTTAACAAATTAGTTCTTATAAAATTGTACAAATGAGTTAGTCAAATAAAATAAAAAAAATATAGGGGATTAAGATAAACAAAGATAAAAATAAAATTTAAAAGATAAAAAGAAATAAAAACAATAGTAAAGAAAATAGATTGATTCCATTGCTTTTTCAAAATAGATTCATCATCGGTTATCTAAAGATTATTGCTCAATTAATTATTATTATAGTTTTACAAATTAATCAATGTAAAGTCTCAATTAATTTGTTGGAGTTCTCACTTTTAACCAAAATATAATCTCAATTAAAAGTGAAAACTTTTAGATTATCCACAGTAAATTCAACCAAAGTACAGTCTCAATCAAATTTACTATGCCTAATCATGTCTATTCTTTTATCTCCTCACCAAATAAAAAGCTTAATAAATCAAAGTAAAGTCTCAATTAATTTTCGTTAGAGTAAATACCTTTAACCAAAGTAAAGTCTCAATTATTAGTAAAAACTTGTTTAATCACATGAAAGTTTCTAAATAAAATCAAAGTAAAGTCTCAATTAAATTTAAAAACCCTTGAACTCATATGATCAACATGCATATAGATTTAAAATCATTACTTTTTACCTGTTTTAGCAACCTTTCTTCTTTTTCTGCAGCCATGTCAACAAAGATAACCACTGAAAACTTATTTGCATCATTCACATCAACAAACTTGATGTGTGGAGTGTGTGGCTTCAACTCAACTTGAGCATCATCAGGTGCATTCAAATGGTTAAGCGGATCATTAGTAATCCCCATAATCTCATCTTCTGAGCAAAAATTTTCACCTGGTGTTGTTGACTCTACTGCGTCATCATTAACTAAGTCAGTTGCAATTGTAGATGCTTCAGCTGCATCTTCAAATACTGTTGGTTTTTCAACTACACTTGGTTCCTTTATTGTATTATCCTCACAACTTTGCTCTTGAAAATGATCATTTGTACTCATATCCTCATCAATGGATACAACTATATATTTACATTGAGCATCACCAACATATACATCAATAGATATGTTTATGTGAGAATCTTTAATTTCTTCATCAGCAACATCTTTAGCAAAATTGATATGTCCATTAGTAGCATCATTACTATGAGCAACATCTTTAGCAAAATTGATTCCGCTATTGGTTTTTCAGACTGACTCTGCAAGCTTTGTGTGGCGCAATTCATCATCTCTTTCTGATCTGTCTGATTCATCTTCATCATTTCAGTCATCATTTTCATCATATCTTCCAAAGTGACCTTTCTCACTGCATCATTCATTAATTGACTCAAATGTTGAGACATTTGTTCAACTCTGATGGCCAACTTCAGAAGCACATCTTTGATTTCATGATGAAGTGCATTAAAATCTGGATTTTCAGGAAATCTCTGATGGGGTTGAGGGGTGGTATTAACAGTTACAAGTAATTCTATGAAGTTGTTCTTACTTGTATCCCTCAACATATCAGACAATATTTGCTTATTTTCGTAACACTCTTGCTCAATATTTCTACATCTTTGATCAACTCGCAACCTTTCATCCACGGACTCTAATTTCTCTATAACTTCACCCATTAATATCATAACTTCCCTTTAGAATGGTCCATTGGTTGCTTCAACTTGCTGTGGTGGTACATATTGTTGCTGAAAACTATTTGGAACATATGGTTGCTGAGGTGGACACTCAGAATATGGTTGTTGCTCATATCCCAAAAAACATGATCTAGGATATAGACCATTAAATTGTCGTAAAGTTAACCCACTTATATCAGGTGCAGAAGTAGGTGTGACAATTTGTTGCTGAAAATCACATGGTTGTTGTGGATAGCAATTGTAATCCATTTGAAAACTACAATGTTGATTATTTTCGTATGAAAAATTATTTTGCATTTTTGAAAGAGGTTTTCTGAAAAGAAATAAGTTGAAAGCTTGTTGAGTAGACTTCCAGGAAAGAGAGGTGCGTCTCAATGGACAACTTAAGTACCTTGTCTTTCCTTAGCCAAAGTGTTTCCCAACTAGTTTCACAAATTTCACAACAAAAATCCTCAAACAAAAATTACGCTTAAAAAAATAAATAAAATAAAGTAACTAAAAAAAATAACTAAAGAAAATAAAATAAATGTTAGAAAAAAAATTGAGATAAAAAAAAATGTTAGTGATAAACAAAAAATAAAATCAAAAGAAAAAAATCAAAATAAAAATAAAAATAAAAAATTAAAATCAAAAGAATAAAAATAAAAATAAGAACTAAAATGATAAAAATTCTAACCGTGTTCATCGGCAACGGCGCCAAATTTGATAACGTTGTCGTTGACGCGATCAAATTAATACTACTAAACTATAGCAACTTCAGTATTGCTAAGATAGTAGTCAAGAAAATAGAAAGGGTAAAGTAACCCTAAGTCGTCTCCCAACGAACACGGAATTGATTTTTAACAAATTAGTTCTTATAAAACTATACAAATGAGTTAGTCAAATAAAATAAAAAAATATAAGGGATTAAGATAAACAAAGATAGAAATAAAAATTAAAAGATAAAAAGAAATAAAAACAATAGTAAAGAAAATAGATTGATTCCATTGCTTTTTCAAAATAGATTCATCATCAGTTATCTAAAGATTATTGCTCAATTAATTATTGTTATAGTTTTACAAATTAATCAATGTAAAGTCTCAATTAATTTGTTGGCGTTCTCACTTTTAACCAAAGTACAGTCTCAATTAAAAGTGAGAACTTTTAGATTATCCACAGTAAATTCAACCAAAGTACAGTCTCAATCAAATTTACTATGCCTAATCATGTCTATTCTTTTATCTCCTCACCAAATGAAAAGCTTAATTAATCAAAGTAAAGTCTCAATTAGTTTTCGTTAGAGTAAATACCCTTAACCAAGGTAAAGTCTCAATTATTGGTAAAAACTCGTTTAATCACATGAAAGTTTCTAAATAAAATCAAAGTAAAGTCTCAATTAGATTTAAAAACCTTTGAACTCATATGATCAACATGCATATAGATTTAAAATCATTACTTTTTATATGATTCAAAGATAAAAGAAGTCGATAAAAAAACCTCAACAATAATAAAAAGAACAAAGAAATTATTTCATTCTAACCTCAGAATCCATAATGAAATTACAATGGAATCAACCTAAGAAATTTAGCAATTCATGGAATACAGAATAAAGATGGAAGAATGGAGAGTGATGAGTTCTAATTTTTGCCCTCATTTAATATTTAAATTTGGGGATTTAATTGAATTTTTTGTGCTTAAAGATTGATTTAATTAGGATTTGTGATTATTGGATTTATTGAATAAGTTTGGTAAAAATGGCGTAAAAATTGATTTTAGTTGCATAAAATATTATTGGATATTCTAACGTTTGTTAATGCAGCTAGAATTTATTTTTGGTCATTAATAGTGTGGATTTGAAATATTCAAAGTTACAAAATAAGTTCAAAATCAAGAAATTCTTGAAAAGAATAAATCAGGAGCTAAATGCACCCCCAGATTTTATTTTCACACTCCTTCTAAAGTGGAACACAAAAACCTGTTCTACACCCCTAGTTTTCACTAAGTTGCATCCCTTCTACCACTTAAAATCCACTCAACCAGATCATGCCATGTGGCAATCCCCACCCTTTCAAATTAGCCAGCCAAAACAAGCCACGTGTCATAATCCTCCACTCACCAAATTGACCAGTCAGATCTTGCCACGTCATCATCTCCTCCATCGCACACATGAAACCCTAACCCTAATTTTTATCCTCTTCCACTATCACCAGCTGCGGCAGCTGCAGCTGCACCATGCACGGACCTCGCGCTACGGTGAGCAACCATCTCCGTCTGCAACTGCAGCAGCGCGCTTCCACACACCTTGCAGCCACGACCACCGCGAGTTCTTCTTCCTGCGAGTTCCGCGCCATCACAGCAGCACCTGCAAAGGTAACACCATTGCCGCAGCAACCTTCTTTGTAGCTGCAGAACAGATCTCAACCATCTTCATTCAGGAACTGCAGTAGCGAGAACGAACCAGAAAAGATGCAGCACCACCAGATCTGCGTCAGCCAGCATCCCCTACACCTGTTCGCAACACCATCTTCTCTCCACGCTCCAGCGCAGCATCCAATATCACGAGCAACCACCACACATCTACATTGTGAGAACCAGAACCGCGCCATTGTTCCCTAACTGCACGAAATAGCAGGTTCACGCACCACCATCGCGGAAGAAGAATAGTGCGCCACCATCGTCAATCACCGGCCACTACAACACCACTGCACCACCACGCCGGAGCAGTCACCGCGTCGGAGCAGCTGCGCGCCGTCACGCACAGCCAAGGGAGGGAGAAGAGTGTGAGAGTGAAACCCTAATTTTGGAGAGAGACTCTGTGCGCCAGGTGTCATGCTGCTATTGGACAGTCAAACTGGTCAACATTGGTCAACTGGTCAACTGGTCAAAGTCAGCAGTCAACTCTGGTCAGAACTGCAAAACTGGTTTAGTAAGAGGGGCAGAATTGGAAATTGGACAGGAATTAAATTGCTAATTAATTAAATAAAAATAAAATATTTTAGCAACTAACACATAAAGACCAAAGTCCAGTTGAAGCCTATATAAAGAGACTTAAGGGAGCAGAGACGACGGACAACTTACACAACTTAGAACTCTCTGGTTTTGGCAAACACCATCATCCATCACATCTCTCATTCTCTCTTTTCTTTTATTTTCTTTCCTTCATCATATATTATCATGTATTCCATCAAAGCCATGGAGGGCTAAGCTTTAAGGATTGATTCCACTATAATTTCTTAACTGGATTCTGAGGTTAGATGAATTTATGTGTTTGTTATTTTGATTATTGTTGTGGTTTTTGTTTATCTATGTCCTTTGCTACTTAATCGAATAGAAAATAATGATTTTAAATCTACATGCATACTAATCATATGAGTTAAAAGGTTTTTAAATTAAATTGAGACTTTACTTTGATTTTATTTAGAAACTTTCATTTGATTAAATAAGTTTTCGCCAATAATTGAGACTTTACTTTGATTAGAGGTAATTACTTTAACTAAAATTAGTCAAGACTTTACTTTGATTAATTAAGTTTTCTATTTGGTGAAGAAACAAAGGAATAGACATTATTAGGCATAGTAAAATTTAATTGAGACTATACTTTGATTGAATTTACTATGGATAATCTAAAAGTTCTCACTTTTAATTGAGACTGTACTTTGATTAAAAGTGAGAATGCCAATAAATGAATTGAGTCTTTACATTGATTGATTTGTAAATCAACAACAATAATTAATTTAACAATAATCTCTAGATAACCAATGAAGAATCTTATTTAGAAAAAGCAGTGGAATTGACCTATTTATTATTACTGTAAGGTTATCTTAACCCTAACTATTTTGTTCACTACTAATTTTGCAATACTGAAGTTGCTAAAGTTAAGTAGTGGTAATTTGATCGCCTAACGACAGCGATATCAAAGATAAAAGACATAGATAAAAAAACCTCAACAATAATAAAAAGAACAAATAAATTATTTCATTCTAACCTCAGAATCCATAATGAAATTACAATGGAATCAACCCAAGAAATTTAGCAATTCATGGAATACAGAATAAAAATAGAAGAATGGAGAGAGAGAAAGGAAACGAAATTAGGCCCCCCTAAGGGTTCCAAAACTCTGAAGTCCTGAGCTTGTTCTTTCTGCTTCTCCCTGGGTCTCTTTATATAGGAATTGAACTAGGCTTTTCTGTTGCTAAAATCTCTCAAATATCTTTTAAAATAAAGATAAAGATAAATATTTAAAAATATTTGGAGAGATATAGATTATTTGACAAATATAATTGGTTGATGATATCAATATCTAATATAATTAAATTAATTAATTAATTATAGATATATGATAAATTATCGCCAATTAGTATTTGTATTAATTTTCCAAATCAACCCTTTGCAATCTCCTTAAATTATCTTCTAAATAATCCAATATCTTCAAGATATATTTGTTTGTTGTGGAACTAAAAAGATTCAAGAAGATCTTGTCATATTTAAAAAGATTTGGTAGTTATTATCTTTTAATATTTTATGATATAATTAAATAAGATAATTATTTAAAAATATCAAATAAAATATCTAAAGATATATTTTTTCCAAATTATCTTCTATCATAAAGATAAAGAAAACCGCAAGGTCCATTTTTTTTTGTTCCTCTCTTCTTGGTTTAGCCAAACTTCTTCACATTTTCAAGCTTTTCTTGTCGTCTTCATGCAATGCTCGGCTTGGATTTTTGTGCTTTTGATAATTTCTTATTCTTGGATTTATCTTTAAGGTGTCATGAAGCTTTAATCAATTTATTTCCACACCTCCATGAGCTCAACTTAGCTGCAGCTGCACTAACACACCTCAAAATATCCAAAGAACATTTATGCAACTAAAAAGCTATTTTTAACATGTTTTTGTATCTCATGCTCAATAAACCCAATTATAGGAAATCCCAATTAAATCAATCTTTAAGCACACAAATTCAATTAAATACCCATAATTAAACATTGAATGAGGGCAAAAATACGCACTCATCAGGAACCAAAATCTTTTTTCCATTCTTTGACTATTTATAGATTAATATCATGTTATATTTAAGCATCACTGGTCATTGCTATTAATATTGGGACTCATGTTACTACTAAACATAAGCTTAGTGGTTTTGGTTTGCAAATGCATTTTTAGAGGTATGGTGTTATCGCTATGTTGTTGTTCTTGTTTGAATCTATGCACAACATGGATCAAAAGCTTAGAGGTATGATTTTTTATTCTTTTTCCCCGATCTTTCATTTTTAATTGTTGGTACCTAATGGTGTTTTGTGTTGCGTGATCGAGTTCATGGAGCTATAAACATCTGACATTTATAAATCTAACCAATGATGTGTCTTAAACTTGTTTGTATAGTTCTTCACTGTTGCTTGATCCATTTATTTGCAGGGAACATATATGTAGCTAAATGGCACAAAGGTTGCATTGAAGATACTTGACAAGGACAATTATACGGATCTTGTCTGACTACGTTCATTTATTGTAATATTTCACTAGTTTGAACGTTTAAACTTTATTATTTACTTTGAATTTATAGACTACGTTCCTTTTTTTATGAATGTTATATCTAGTTATAAACAAATATCTAAATGTTAGAATTTTTTCTTATCATATGTTTTATGAATTATATGCATTCAAAAAGTATAATAAAAAAATTAAGGAAATTTGAAAAGTAAAAACATCAATAAATAATGAAGTGCATTGCAGGAGTAAAAGTGGACTTTCAATATTATTATACGGTATAAAGAATTTAAAACTCCATACAAGGAATAGGTACGACGATTACAAAATCGTCAGGGGTTTTAAAATTACCGGTAGTTAACCAGGGGTTTTAAACCGCCGATAATTACCAGGGGTTTTAAAACCACCGGTAATTACCAGGGGTTTTAAAACCGCCAGTAATTACCAGGGGTTTGAAACCGCCGGTAAATACTAGGAGTTTCAAAACCGCCGGTAAATACCAGGGGTTTCAAAATCGCCGGTAAGTGTTGTTTTGCAAACCTAGAAAACCACCAGGCACACACATAAAGCTTGAGAAAGATCAAACCTCAGTGGTAGCACAACCCAGCCTACCACAAACCACTTTCTCCAAGCTTCAAACCAAGCCAAAAGCTCCAAGAATTGATCTAAGATCAATATTCCACTGCTGCAAACTACATGATCACGAAGGAGAGAGTTTCCACAACTTTCCAGAATAAATTCGCGCTTTAAAATGATCAACAGACCTCTCTTTCAAAAAATACAGCTTATATAGTCAAACTGTTACGAAATTCAACAGTTTGATTTTCAAATCAATCAGTTGATTTCACTTGACTTAAGTGAAATCAGTCGATTAAAAACTAAATCAACTGATTGAATCTGTTACAGTTTAAGACTATTGTAGCCAATCTTTTAACTTGTTGAAAAACCATTCAACAGACTAAAAGAGACATTTTAACCTGTTGAGAAACCATTCAATGGATTAAAAGACACACCTAAGACCAAAAACATCTAATTAATGCTATAAGGTTTACAACATGAATTACAAACTTAAAATACACTTTCTTAATTATATAACTACATGGAGAGCACATGTTCTAGCCTTGATCAACATGGTTAACATCAAATCTCCTTTCTATCATTAATGTAGGCTTCATTCCAATGGTAATGGCTTCAAGATAGTTCAAAAAGCTTCATTAAGTCTTCATCAAATCTTCAAGAAGCAAAGCACCTTGGCTTCACATGTCAACACTAGTATTGACCAACTTGTTTCTTGTGAAACGTTTTGCAAATTTTATATATAAAATATCAATTATTTAAGTTGTAAATAGTAAAATTTCATAAAAGAATAAAAAAGTGTAACAAAAGGAAGAAATTTTTCAAATTTCATAACACCAATAATCCCCTTTGAGTATTGGCCAATGGGTTTCATGTGAAATTTTGAGCAATTACTATGTAGAAAATATGAATTATTTAAATTGTAAATAGTAAAAAGTAGGAAAAAAATTAAAAAATTGTTAGCTACAGATGAAATTTTTTAAATTTTAGAAAGTAATCAGTCTGAGTATCCGAAAACCTGTTTGTTCTGAAAGTTTGAGCAATTTTTACACATAAAATATCAATTATTGAAATTGTAAATAATTATAAATAGTAACAAGAATTAATAAAGTGTTACCATTAGATGGAATTTGTTAAATTTAAGAACACAAATCCTATCCTAGTATTGGCAAAGTTGTGAAATTTTTTGCAATTTTTATGTATAAAATACAAATTATTTAAATTGTAAATAGTAAAAATTAGTAAAAAACTTTAAAAAGTGTCACAAAAAGAAGAAAATTTTCAAATTTCATAACACCAATAATCCCTTATGAGTGTTGGCCAACTGGTTTTTGTGAAATTTTGAGCAATTTTTATGTAGAAAATATGAATTATTTAAATTGTAAATAGTAAAAAGTAGGAAAAATAATTTAAAAATTGTTACCTAGTATTGGCCTACTTGTTTCTTTTTAAATTTTTTGCAATTTTTATATATAAAATACAAATTATTTAAATTGTAAATAGTAAAAATTAGTAAAAAAATAAAAAAAGAGTCACAAAAAGAAGCAGTTTATCAACTTTCAAAACAACACTAATCCCTATTGAGTATTGGATATGGAGTTTCTTGTGAAATTTTAAGCAATTTTTGTAGAAAATATGAATTATTTAAATTTTAAGTAAGAAAAAGTAGGAAAAAAATTGAAAAATTTTTACCTAGAGATTGAATTTTTTAAATTTCAGAAACAAATCCCATCTGAGTAACTGACAACCTGTTTGTTATGAATTTTTTAGCAATTTTTATAGATAAATAATCAATTATTTAAATTGTAAATAGTTAAAAATAGTAAAAAGAATTGAAAAAGTTCTCCCATGAGATGGAATTTGTCAAATTTGATAACATAAATCCTATCATAGTATTGGCCTAATTGTTTCTTTTTAAATTTTTTGCAACTTTTATATATAAAATACCAATTATTTAAATTGTAGATAGTAAAAATTAGTAAAAAAATTAAAACAGAGTCACAAAAAGAGGCAATTTATCAAATTTCAAAACACCACTAATCCCCATTAAGTATTGACCATGGAGTTTCTTGTGAAATTTTCAGCAACTTTTGGAGAAAATATGAATTATTTAAATTTTAAGTAAGAAAAAGTAGGAAAAAAAATTGAAAAATTATTACCTAGAGATTGAATTTTTTAAATTTCAGAAACTAATCCCATTTGTGTAACTGCGAACCTGTTTCTTATGAAATTTTGAACAATTTTTATATATAAAATATCAATTATTTAAATTGTAAATAGATAAAAATAGTAAAAAGAATTGAAAAAGTGTTACCATGAGATTGAATTTGTAAAATTTGAGAAAACAAATCCTATCATAGTATTTGCCTACTTGTTTCTTTTTAAATTTTTTGAAATTTTTATATATAAAATACCAATTAATTTAATTGTTAATAGTAAAATTTAGTAAAAAAATTAAAACAGAGTCACAAAAAGAAGCAATTTATCAAATTTCAAAACACCACTAATCCCCATTGAGTATTGGCAATGGAGTTTCTTGTGAAATTTGTAGCAATTTTTGTATAAAATATGAATTATTTAAATTGTAAAAAGTAAAAAGTAGGAAAAAAATTAAAAAATTGTTAGCTACAGCTGGAATTTCTTAAATTTTAGAAAGTAATCACATCCGAGTATCTGAAAACCTGTTTGTTCTGAAAGTTTGAGCAATTTTTACACATAAAGTATCCATTATTTGAATTGTAAATAGCTACAAATAGTAACAAGAATTGATAATGTTTTACCATTAGATGAAATTTGACAAATTTAAGAACACAAATCCTATCCTAATATTGGCCAACTTGTTCGTTGTGAAATTTTTTGCAATTTTTATATATAAAATACAGATTATTTAAATTGTAAATAGTAAAAATTAGTAAAAAAATTAAAAAAGTGTCACAAAAAGAAGAAATTTTTCAAATTTCAAAACACCGCTAGTGCCCATTGAGTATTGGCCAAGGTGTTTCTTATGAAGTTTTCAGCAATTTTTATGTAGAAAATATGAATTATTTAGATTTTAAGTAAGAAAAGTAGGAAAAAAAATTGAAAAATTGTTACCTAGAGATTGAATTTTTTAAATTTCAGAAACTAATCCTATCTGAGTAACTGCGAACCTGTTTGTTATGAAATTTTGAGCAATTTTTATATATAAAATATCAAAATATCAATTATTTAAATTGTAAATAGTTAAAAATAGTAAAAAGAATTAAAAAAGTGTTACCAGGAACTAAAATTTGTCAAATTTAAGTGTTCCTGCAGAGAACAAACAAGATAAGTTAGGCATAAGCGTCACCTTACCCATGTAGTCCGCTATCTCCTCAGTTGGCCTCTTCCCGGTTGGTATATGTCGGCTTGGACCCAGGAGGGGTTACCTGCAGAAGGGACTCCGAAGCTCAAGTAAGTCAAAGCTCTCAAAAGGTCAAATCAGTGATTAATGGAGTAATGAATGCGTACCTTTAATTACTGGGGTCCACGCGTATTTATAGAGCATTAATTATGTCTGATTATCCCATGGGCCAGGCCTTGGCTTGGGCTTTAGCTTGAGTTGTAAGTGGGCTTGGGCCCTAACCCAAGCCCTCAAGACCTATTGAACGCGGGGACTTCCATTTTATTAAGTATATTGAAGTTATCGGCCTCAACCGATAACTTCCCTTGACGATTTGTATTGCTCGTGTGCCGTCCTAGGCAGGTAGTCCCTCTAGACGTCTAGGTTACCGGTCTTGGCCGGCTACTCGACTGCCTTGGTATATGGTGATCATTTTATCATTATTTTGTTAAGTTAGCTTGGTGTGGTACACCAGTCCCCCAGCCTTGGCCGACATAGGTGTCGATTAAGGGTGATATGTGTTGATATGCTAGCGGAACCGCCTAGGTGTGATACACCTGTCCCCCAACCTTTAAGTGTGATGAATAGTGTTAAGGCTAAAAAGTGATAACCGTTTGAAGGTAGGTGAAGGGGTGTCAGGGGTCAAATTAGGAAGTTCTGGCGCCGTTATTTTTAAGAGTCATATATTTTGTAATGATGGTGTCGATTGGTATAAGTTGTTGTTTTACCGGGAAGGGGTTTTCGTCGAGAAGATCCACCTAAAGAGTTGGCCGTAAGCGATTGGCCGGCCAAAGGCGGTTACGGGTGGGGGGCTACCGATGTCCGTAATCAATCATCTTTGTTTCGATGGTCTCGTTTATTGAACTTCTGGCTGAACTGTACGCCTGTCATCTCGAAGGGGGTAAACAGTGATATCGTTTCCTTGGAGAGGGTTAGCGCTGTTGACCGTGTGTGTCACGGGCAGGAAGGGGCCGCGGAGAAGTTCTTTTATATGTACATGTGTCACTTCTCGCAGCTACATGTACGGCTACCGTTTGATGATTTTACTATGGGCGTGTTGCGCGCATTGAACGTGGCACCCACACAGCTGCACCCGAATAGTTGGGCTTAGTTGCAAGCCTTTCGCATCTTATGCCAATCTCTGTATTTGGAGCCTTCTCCTTACGCCTTCCTATACTTTTATGAAACCAGACCTCGGCAGCCGACTACTTGGTTGTCTCTGATCAGTCGTCCTAGTATCAACAAATTGGACGCATTTTCCCAGTCTTTCAAGCACTTTAAGGACGGGTACTTCAAAGTGATGGTGAAGGGAGAGGGCAAGCCTTATTTCCTGAATGCGAATGGGAGTACAAAATTCCCATTTAGCTGGACGGGTACCCATTCTCGGTATAAGGATATGGGGATGGATGAGTTATCGGCAGGGATAAGGAGGTGGTGGAGATCCTAATGAAGTTTGTTGATAAGTTGCCCACTAAGGGCTTAGTTAGAGTTTATAATTCGGTGCATCTGATTATAGATATTGAAGGTATTTGTTTGTTACTTAAATTGTGTTAATGATTCTAAGTTGTTTTAATCTGGGTTTTAATATATTATTGTAGGGCACATGGCGCAGTTTAGGAAGAAGAACTTGGCGCTTTTCCAGTCGCTGAGGAAGGAGATGGCCGCTAAGGCTAAGGCAGCGGGAAAAGTTGACGTTCCCAATCTGTAAGAGTCTGTGGTGGAAGTGCACATTCATGGTGGGACGAAAAGGAAAGCTGAGTTGCCGCCTCGTCATGGCAAGGGGAAGGACGTGAAGAAGGTGAGGGCGGTCTTGCTTGGGGCGGGGTCGGCCAGTGGGGCGGGGTCGGCTAGTGGGGAGAAAGGGCCGGAGTCTGGTTTGATCGAGTTGCCAAAAGTATCGGTGAGGAAGGATATAACGATCAACCTCCCAGATACCATTGTAAATTCTATTGATAGTATAGAGGCTGATCATATTGTGAGGACGATGGCGGAGTTTGGAAGTAAAGCCTTGATTCTAAGCCGACGTGTGAGGTCTTTGTATCGAAGGGAGCTGAAGGAGGGAGGTCAGGAAAAGGTTGAGGAGTTGCAGGGAAAGGTCGACAAGTTTAAGGAGGAGAAGGAGGCGTGGAAGAAGGAAAGGGAGGGTTGGGAAGAAGAGAGAAAAAGGTTGGCAACTTGGAGGGTTCGCTGTTTGGATTCGGAGGGAAAATTGAAGAAGAAAATAGAAGAGTTGGAGGAAGATTATGACGAGTTAAAAGACAAGTATGAAGTTACTACGGGTGAGCTTGATGACTTGAAGAACTGCATTATACAAGAGCACATCAATGGGTTTGAGAAGGGATTACGACAAGCGGCTTTTTTCTATCCGGATGTGAACATGACGGACTCAAGGTTCGATATAAATAAGGATGTTATTGACGAAAAGCTTGTCAAGGAGGACGAAAGCAGTACTGATGGGGAGGTAGAGGAGAAGGCGGTGGAAGAGGAGAAAGGAGTGGGCGAAGCCGAAGAGGTGGCCCTTGATGCAACAGCTTAGGATATCGATTTTCATTGATTTAAGAATATTATTTGAGCCTATGTCTATAATATTTGGTACATTTCGTTACATTGGTATATTCTTGTACTGTTGTTAAATGCGATTATGGTTCTGTATGTGATTGTGTATGATAGATTTTGATGATTTGTGATGTATGTTTGGCGTGTTTGATTGTATGTTAGGGGTCTTCGACCCAGACCGCCTACTTGTTGTAAGGGTGGGAAACTTAAACGAATTAAGCTCGAGTTAAGGGTGTTCGACCTAGGCCGCTTACTTATGCTAAGGGTGGGGAACTTAAACGAATTAAGTACAAGTTAAGGGTGTTCGACCCAGGCCGATAACTTGTGGTAAGGCTGGGGAACTTAAACGAGTTAAGCACAAGTTAAGGGTGTTCGACCTAGGGCGCTTACTTGTGGTAAGGGTGGGGAACTTAAACGAGTTAAGCACGAGTTAAGGGTGTTCGACCCAGGCCGCTTACTTGTGGTAAGGGTGGGGAACTTAAACGAATTAAGCACAAGTTAAGGGTGTTCGACCCAGGTCGCTTACTTGTGGTAAGGGTGGGGAACTTAAACGAATTAAGCACAAGTTAAGGGCGTTCGAACTAGGCCGCTTACTTGTGGTAAGGGTGGGGAACTTAAACGAGTTAAGCACAAGTTAAGGGTGTTCGACCCAGGCTGCTTACTTGTGGTAAGGATGGGGAACTTAAACGAATTAAGCACAAGTTAAGGGTGTTCGACCCAGGCCGCTTACTTGTGGTAAGGGTGGGGAACTTAAACGAGTTAAGCACGAGTTAAGGGTGTTCGACCCAGTCCGCTTACTTGTGGTAAGGGTGGGGAACTTAAACGAGTGAAGCACAAGTTAAGGGTGTTCGACCCAGGCCGCTTACTTGTGGTAAGGGTGGGGAACTTAAACGAATTAAGCACAAGTTAAGGGTGTTCGACCCAGGTCGCTTACTTGTGGTAAGGGTGGGGAACTTAAACAAATTAAGCACAAGTTAAGGGTCTTCGACCCAGGCCGCTTACTTGTGGTAAGGGTGGGGAACTTAAACGAGTTAAGCACAAGTTAAGGGTGTTCGACCTAGGCTGCTTACTTGTGGTAAGGGTGGGGAACTTAAACGAATTAAGCACAAGTTAAGGGTGTTCGACCCAGGCCGCTTACTTGTGGTAAGGGTGGGGAACTTAAACGAGTTAAGCACGAGTTAAGGTTGTTCGACCCATGCCGCTTACTTGTGGTAAGGGTGGGGAACTTAAACGAGTGAAACACAAGTTAAGGGTGTTCGACCCAGGCCGCTTACTTGTGGTAAGGGTGGGGAACTTAAACGAATTAAGCACGAGTTAAGGGTATTCGACCCAAGACGCTTACTTGTGGTAAGGGTGGGGAACTTAAACGAATTAAGCACAAGTTAAGGGTGTTCGACCCAGGCCGCTTACTTGTGGTAAGGGTGGGGAATTTAAACGAATATGAAAGTAAAAACGTAGGAAAGTTGTATAGTTGAGAACCCTTCGTTTTATTTATTGAATATGGGGTGCCTCGTTAAAACCTACTGGCCAAAACCCTCCTTAGGGAAAAAAGACCAGGTGAGGAAAAAGAGTACACCCAGGGTTACAAGTATTCGGTTAAGTGCAGTATACATTTAACTGAAATAGAATTTGAGGTGGGACACACTCCAGGTGTTGGGTATTTCGTCCCCAAATAAGTGTTCAAGGCGATAAGCTCGTCCTCCCGCGTCTTCACGTATGCGGTATGGGCCGTCCCAGTTGGCAGAGAATTTGCCATCTTTCTTTCTTGCACTGCTGGCCATTCTCCATACTAAGTCCCCGATTGCGAATGATCGTGGACATAGGTTTGCGTTATACTTTCTGGCAGCTCTTCGTTTGGCAGCTAAATTGTGTATTTGGGCTTTTTCTCTGAGTTCGGGTAAGAGGTCGAGATGAGTGGCCATGTTTTTATGGTTGTGGGTTGGGTCGTATAGTTCTCGACGCAGGGTGGATTCGCCAATTTCAGCCAATATCATGGCGTCTGCACCGTAAACTAGGCTGAATGGGGATTCGTTTATTGATGATTGAGGGGTGCACCTGTAAGCCCATAACACTTCTACTAACTCTTCGGGCCATCGGCCTTTGGCGCTATCTAATCTCTTGTGCAGTTCCACTAGGATAACCTTGTTGGCTGCCTCTACTTGTCCATTAGTTTGTGGGTGTTCTACAGAACTTGTGATATGTTTGATGCCCAGGCCAGTGTAGAATTTGGCTAGTTCTTTATCTATAAATTGTCGACCGTTGTCTGTGATGATGGTATGTGGAACACCATATCTGCATATAATATCTTTCCAAACAAACTACTGAACTTGTTGGGTCGTGATGGTGGTTAGGGGCTTGGCTTCTATCCATTTGGTGAAGTAGTCGACGACTACAATTAGGAACTTCACTTGCCCTTTGTCGGGTGAGAAGGGGCCAAGGATGTCCATTCCCCATTTAGCAAAAGGCCATGGGGATAGTATATGATGGAGTTGTTCTTGCTTCTGGTGGATGAGGTTGCCATGTTTTTGGCATGGTTTGCACATTCTGACATAGTCCTGGCAGTCTGCTTCTATAGTCGGCCAGAAGTACCCGGCTCTAAGGACTCTGGTGGCCATGGTACATCCGCCGGAATGGTAGCCACAAATGCCTTCGTGTAGCTCTTTAATAACATATTGTGCTTGCTCTGTCGTGATACATTTGAGGAGAGCTTGGCCGTATCTGCGTTTATAAAGGTCATCGCCTATCATTGTATATCTGGCGGCCTTAGCTAGCCAAGTTTTGTCAGCATCTTGTGGGGGGTTACCGGTTTTTAGGTATTGGATATAGGGGGTGGTCCAATTATGGTTTTGGGGAGGGGCGGTGCTGTCCGTTGGGACGTGGGTTAGGTTTTGACAAGTATGTGTTATGGAGGGCGTAGATAGTGTTTTCTGCAACATGGATCGGTGGCAGCCTTTTAATTTGGTGCTGGCTAATTTAGAGAGGATGTCGGCTCTGATGTTGTCGGTTCTTGGGATGTGTTCGATGCGGACTCGCTCAAAAGCAGATTGAATGACTGTTCGGACCAGATGGTAATATTGTAGGAGGATGGGGTCTTTAATCTGGAATTCGTCATTCAGGTGTCCTACAGTGAGTTTGGAGTCGGTTTTGCATGTTAGCGTCTTGACACCTACTTCGCAGGCAAGGGAAAGGCCGGCGAGGATAGCTTCGTATTCAACTTGATTGTTTGATGTTTTGAAGGCAAAGTGAAGGGATTTTTTGATGAGGATGTCATTGGGTCTTTCTAATACAATGCCAGCATCGACACCTTTTGGGTTTGAGGAACCATCTACATGAAATGTCCACTGGTCTTCTGTGGGGGTGTGCTGGAGGTCGTTGATTAAATCTAAAAGACATTGAGCTTTGATGGGGCCATGGGGCTCGCAGCGAATATAGAATTCTAATAACTCGACGGCCCAGGATGATATCCGTCCGGCTATATCTGGTTTTTGCAAAATTTTTTGGATTGGGTAGTCGGTTTTGACGGTGATGTTATGGTTTTGGAAGTATGGCGTAAGCGACGAGCTGCGTGAACTAAAGATAAAGCCAATTTCTCTACCATTTGATATCTGGTTTCAGAATCCTGCAGTGTCCTGCTAATGAAGTAGACAGGATGCTGCTTGCCTCCTATCTCTTGGACGAGCGCGACACTGACGGTGTAGTCGGTGGCTGTGATGTATACGAGTAGGGGTTGGTGGGTGTCCGGCTTGTGGAGGATAGGTGGTGAGGTGAGAGTGGTTTTCAGTTTTTGAAACATTTGTTCACAATCATCAGTCCACGTGAACCTGGTGGATTTCTTTAAGAGTTGGACTATGGGTTGGGTTTGTTCGGCCAGTTTGGGTAGGAAACGGGAAATGGCTGTGAGGCGGCCTATGAGCCGTTGGACCTCCTTGATGGTAGCGGGGCTGCGCATCTCGATGATGGCCTTGCATTTTTCGGTATTGGCTTCTATGTCGCGCTGGGTTAGCATAAAACCAAGGAATTTACCCCGGTAGACGTCGAATACACACTTGTCTGGGTTGAGGCGAAGGTTGTATTGGCGTAGCGCAGAGAAGACTACTGATAGGTCCTCAGCGTGTTGGTGGTGGCTTGGAGACTTGACAACCTTGTCGTCAACATATACTTTGACACATTGTCCCATCAGGTGACTGAAAACCTTGTCCATCAGTCGTTGGTAGGTTGCTCCAGCGTTTTTGAGGCCAAAAGGCATTACCCTATAGAAGTAGTTGGCGTCGTCCGTGATGAAGGCGGTTTTGTGCATGTCAAATACGACCATGGAGATTTGGTTGTATCCAGAATATGCATATAAAAAGCTAAGCACTTTATTTCCTACCGCACCGTCAACGAGTCGATCAATGTTGGGTAAGGGGTAGGAATCGCTAGGGCAAGCCTTGTTTAGATCCGTGTAGTCAACACACATTCGCCATTTGCCATTGGCTTTCTTCACCAAGACCATGTTAGAAAGCCAAGTGGTGTACTGAGCTTCTTCTATGAATCCTGTGTTCAGTAATTTGTCAGCTTCAACCTTAGCTGCTAGCCAGCGTTCTTCGCCAAGTTTGCGCTTTTTCTGGGATACGTAGCGGGCTTCTTTATAGATGGATAGTTTGTGGGATGCCACTAGGGGATCCACTCCAGGGAGATCGGCGGCTGACCAAGCGAAAAGGTTTGTTTGTTGGTGAGGATGGGTGTGATGATGGCACGCTCGTCAGAGTTCAAACCGGTGCCTAGGTTGATAGAATGACCGTTGGGAAGCTCTAGAGGAGAGGTCTCCTCAACTGGTTCAAGACGAACATCCCGGCCTACTCTAGGGTCTAGATCCTTGCCTGACAAGGCGATGCTAGAGCCAGGAGGTCGCTCAATGTGGTTGGTTTGCTGAATTGGGAGTTGTGGTCGTAGGCTGGCCATGTAGCATTCGCGTGCTAAGCATTGGTCGCAGTGGATGGTGATGATGTCACCGGAAGGGGAAGGGAACTTCATGGCTAAGTGGGGGGTGGAAACGACGGCACCAAGGGTGTTCAGGGAAGGGCGGCCTAGGAGGATGTTGTAGGATGTTGAGGCGTCGACAATAAGGAAGTGGATTGGGATTGTTTTGGTTTGGGTCCCTTCACGAAAGACGGTGTGGAGTTTGATGTATCCACGGGTGGATACTTGTTCGCCAGAGAAGCCATATATCGGCTCATCATACGGGACCATGGCGGCGTCCGGAAGTTGAAGTTTTTGGTAGGTGGCCCAATACAGGATGTCAACGGAGCTGCCCTGATCAACAAGGACTTTCTTAACGGCGTAGTTTTCGACTTCCACAGTGATGACCATGGGGTCATCTTGTTGATGGTCTAGGCCATGAAAGTCGTCATCTGTGAAGACGATACAAGGCATGCGGCATCTGTGGTGGGAATGGGTGATATGGTTGATGGATTGGATATGGCGGAGGTGTCTTTTTCTGACAGAAGAGGTGGATCCTCAACTAGCGAAGCCACCAGAGATGGTGTTGATGGTGCCACGTAGGGGAGGGTCGGCAGGGGTGATGTCGGTGCGGGCCAGTTCGGGTTCTTGGTTGGTGGGTTGGGCGGGGCGTTTGTCGCGACGGGAATCATGTGGAGGGCGTCTGTGGTCAGATCGAGGGGGGTGGCGGGATCGAGAGGAAGAAGAATGGTCATCTCTACGGATGAAACGACGAAAGTGGCCAGCACGGACCAGTTCTTCTATTTTATCGTAGAGTGCTTTGCATTCTTCTGTAGTGTGGCCATGGTTGTGGTGGTAGCGACAATATATAGTCATGTCCACGTTAGGAGGGGTGGTTGTCTTGCGTGGTGGAGGGATTAAGTCAGCTTGTAGGGCCTCGTCGAGGATGCAGGAGCGAGCTACGGTAAGGTGGGCATATCTGATGAAGCGAGGTTGGCGGGGCTCGTGTGGGCGGGCATCAGGGCGGGGAGGTTGTGGGGTTGGGTTGGCGATGGTGGCTGCATAGTCATTACAGAATTTGTTGTGGAGGGTTTGCATTTCCTCCATGTGGACGTAGTCGGCTGCACGCTATGAGTGGACGGCTGCCAACGAAATGGATGGAGAACATGTGGGAAAGAACGTTGAAACTGTCGATGGAGTAGGGCGGAAGGGTTGTGAACCATTTTAGGGCAGGACCCTTGAGGGTGGTGGGGAAGGCTTTGCAGAAGACTGCGTCTTGGGACGTGTACAGGGCGACATGGGTGATGTAGACTTTGAGGTTTTCGTCAAGGTCAGTTTCGCCAGTATAGCGATCCAGGGTGAAAGGTTCCCATTGGGCAGGAAGAGGGGTGTTGGCGATAAAGTCGGTGAAGGGGTGACGGCGTCTGGGCTAGTGGGGAGGGAGTAGGTGGGGTGGGATGGGTTGAGGGATCATAGCGGGGAAGATGGAGGTAAGGTTGTAAGGGGGGATGTGGCTTGTTGGGAGGTATTGCGGGTTGTACGGTGGAACCTATGTGGTGTGTAGGGTGGTGGGTATGTTGTAGGGAATCTGGGTGGTAGGGAGGGTAGCGGCAGGGGTTGGGGATGTGGTATGCCCTGGTTGATTGGATGGGAGGTGAGTGGGGTGGGTAGAAGGGATGGGTGTTTGTTGGGTGGTGATGAAGGTGTGAGGGGTGGGGTTGTATTGGCTTTCCTCCTCTGTGGGCTGGAAGGCCGGGGACCTTGCGGCTTCAGAGGCTTCTTTGGCCTTTCACTTCAGGGTGGGATCAGCCTCGTTCTTCTGCCTAAGGCGAGAGTTCTCTTGTCACAGCGCCTCCATCTCATCCACGCTGCGTTTCTTCAGATCTACCAACTCTTGTTGCATCTTCGCTTGGACGTCCAGGATGGCGGCGAGGTAAGGGGTGATGCCAGTAGGTCCAGAGGGACCAGCATCCCACTCCAGTTTTGCTACGGGTGGAAACCATCTTTGGAGAAAAACGTGTACTAAAGGTGTTCGTCTCGTACGGTGGGTACTAAAGCGTCACCTTACCCATGTAGTCCGCTATCTCCTCAGTTGGCCTGTTCTCGGTTGGTATATGTCGGCTTGGACCCAGGAGGGGTTACCTGCAGAAGGGACTCCGAAGCTCAAGTAAGTCAAAGCTCTTAGAAGGTCAAATCAGTGATTAATGAAGTAATGAATGCGTACCTTTAATTACTGGGGTCCACGCGTATTTATAGAGCATTATTTATGTCTGATTATCCCATGGGCCGGGCGTTGGCTTGGGCTCTAGCTTTGGCTGTAAGTGGGCCTGGGCCCTAACCCAGGCCCGGGCCCTAACCCAGGCCCACAAGACCAATTGAACGCGGGGACTTCCATTTTATTGAGTATATTGAAGTTATCGGCCTCAACCGACTACTTCCCTTGACGATTTGTATTGCTCGTGTGCCGTCCTAGGCAAGTAGTCCCTCTAGACGTCTAGGTTACAGGTCTTGGCTAGCTACTCGACTGCCTTGGTATATGGTGATCGTTTTATCATTATTTTGTTAAGTTAGCTTGGTGGGGTACATTAAGAATACAAATCCTATCCTAGTATTGCCCAATTTGTTTCTTGTGAAATTTTTTGCAATTTTTATATATAAAATAACAATTATTTAAATTGTAAATAGTAAAAGTTAGTAAGAAATTAAAAAAGTGTAACAAAAAAGAAGAAAATTTTCAAATTTCATAACACCAATAATCCCCTTGGAGTAATAGCCAATGGGTTTCTTGTGAAATTTTGAGCAATTACTATGTAGAAAATATGAATTATTTAAATTGTAAATAGTAAAAAGTAGGAAAAAATTAAAAAATTGTTAGCTATTGATGGAATTTTTTAAATTTTAGAAAGTAATCACATGTCAGTATCTGAAAACCTTCTGAAAGTTTGAACAATTTTTACACATAAAATATCAATTATTTAAATTGTAAATAGTTACAAATAATAACAAGAATTAATAATGTGTTACCATTAGATGAAATTCGACAAATTTAAGAACATAAATTCTATCATAATATTGGCCAACTTGTTCGTTGTGAATTTTTTCGCAATTTTTAAATATGAAATACAAATTATTTAAATTGTAAATAGTAAAAATTTGTAAAAAAATTAAAAAAATGTCACAAAAAGAAAAAAAAAATCAAATTTCATAACACCAATAATCCCCTATGAGTATTGGCCAAATGGTTTTTCTGAAATTTTGAGCAATTTTTATGTAGAAAATATGAATTATTTAAATTGTAAATAGTAAAAAGTAGGAAAAATAATTTAAAAAATGTTACCTAGAGATTGAATTTTTAAAAATTCAAAAAAAAATCTCATCTGTGTATCCGCCAACCTGTTTGTTGTGAAATTTTGAGTAATTTTTATACATAAAATATAAATTATTTAAATTATAAAAAGTTAAAAATAGTAAAAAGAATTAAAAAAGTGTTACCATGAGATGGAATTTGTCAAATTTCAGAACACAAATTCTATCGTAGTATTGGCATACTTGTTTATTGTGATTTTCTTTGCAATCTCTCTCTCTCTCTCTCTCTCTCTCTATATATATATATATATATATATATATATATATATATATATATATATATAACATCAATGATTTAAATTGTATATAGTAAAAATTAATAAAAAAATTAAAAAAGTGTCACAAAAAGAAGAAATTTATCAAATTTCAAAACACCAATAATCCTATTTGAGTATTGACCAAGGAGCTTGTTGTAAAAGTTTGAGCAATTTTTATGTTGAAAATATGAATTATTTAAATTAATTGTTCAACTTTTCAAAAGAAACACGTTGGGACATACTCAGAGAGGATTAATGCTTTTAAATTTTAAAAATTTCATCTTTTGGTAACGTTTTTTTCATTTTATAACCGTTTTCAAGGTTTACAATTTAAATAATTCATATTTTATATATAAAAATTGTTCACCAATTCAAATAAAACATTTTAGCCAACACTCAAAGGGAATTGGTGTATTATAGTTTGAAAATTTTCATCGTTTGGTAATACTTTTTTAAGTTTTTTTTTTACCTTTTTCACCGTTTACAATTTAAATGACTCATATGTTATATATAAAAATTGTTCAACATTTCAAAAGAAACACATTAGGCAATACTGAAAGGGGATTGTTGTTTTTAAATTTGAAAATTTTCTTCTCTTTTTACCATTTTCACCGTTTACAATTTAAATAGTTCATATTTTATATATTAAAATTTTACAAAATTTCTAATTTGCACTCATGAAAAATTGTTGAATGGTATTATTTCATGTACACAAGGTCTGCTTCTCTACTGAAACGGTCCTTGTATTACTTGATGTGACTCGAGATGAAAGGATAAAAAAAATTGAAAAAGTGTTACTAAAAGATGAAAGTTTTCAAATTTAAAAACACCAATTCCCTTTGAGTAACAACCTAAGTGTTTCTGTTGAAATTTTGAACAAATTTCATATATAAAATATGAATTATTTAAATTATAAACGGTGAAAAGCATAAAAAAATGAAAAAAATAACGTTACCAAAAGATGAAATTATTCCAATTTGAAAACACCAATCACCTTTGAGTATTGTCCAACATGTTTCTTTTCAAATATTGTACAATTTTTACATATAAAATATGAATTATTTAAATTGTAAACGGTGAAAACGGTAAAAAAAGAAAAAAGTGTTACCAAAAGATGAATTTTTAAACTTTAAAAAAACCAATCCCCTCTAAGTATTGCCCAACGTGTTTCTTTTGAAATGTTCAACAATTTTTATATTTAACATGAGTCATTTAAATTATAAACGGTGAAAAGGATAAAAACAATTTAAAAAGTGTTACCAAAAGAAGAAAATTTCCAAATTTAAAAAGACCAATTTCCTTTGAGTAACAACCTAAGTGTTTTTGTTGAAATTTTGAACAAATTTCATATATAAAATATGAATTATTTAAATTATAAACGGTGAAAAGCGTAAAAAATGAAAAAGTGGTACCAAAAGATGAAAATTTTCCAATTTGAAAACACCAATCCCCTTTGAGTATTGCCCAACGTGTTTCTTTTGAAATGTTGAACAATTTGTACATATAAAATATGAATTATTTAAATTGTAAATGATGAAAACGGTAAAACAAAATGAAAAAAGCGTTACCAAAAGATGAAAATTTTCAACTTTAAAAACACCAATCCCCTCTGAGTGTTGCCCAACGTGTTTCTTTTGAAATGTTGAACAATTTTTATGTATAACATATGAGTCATTTAAATTGTAGACTGTGAAAAAGGTAAAAAAAATGAAAAAAGTGTTAGCAAAAGATGAAAATTTTCAAATTGTACTACATCAATTCCATTTGTGTAATTGCCAAAATGTTTTATTTGAAAGGTTGAAAAATTTTTATATATATAATATGAATTATTTAATTTATAAACGTTGAAAACGCTAAAAAAATAAAATAAAAAACATCTTTACCAAAAGATGAAAATTTTCATATTTAAAAACATCAATCGCATCTTAGTATTGCCCAATGTGTTTCTTTTGAAATGTTGAACAATTTTTATATATAATATATGAGTCATTTAAATTATAAATAGTGAAAAGGGTAAAAAAAATTTAAAAAGTTTTACCAAAAGATGAAAATTTTCAAATTTAAAGACACCAATTCCCTTTGAGTAACAACCAAAGTGGTTATGTTGAAATTTTGAACAAATTTCTTATATAAAATGTGAATTATTTAAATTGTAAACGGTGAAAAGGGTAAAAAAAATGAAAAAAATGTTAGCAAAAGATGAAAATTTTCCAATTTGAAAACACCAATCCCTATGGATTATTGTTGAAAACGCTGTTGTGAAGCGATCAAATTAGCACTACTTATCTATAGAAACTTTAGTATTGCTAAGTTAGTAGTGAACAAACTAGATAGGGTCAAGATAACCATGAGTCGTCTCTCAATGAATATGGAATTGATTTAAAATATTTGATTCTTATAAAAATGCAACTAAAACTAGTAACTATAAAAATATGAGGTTTTGATATGCAAAGAATGAATGTCATACAAATAAAAGATTGTAAACACAATAATAGTAAATAGGTCAATTCCACTGCTTTTTCAAAATAGGATTCTTCATCGGTTATCTAGAGATTATTGTTAAATTAATTATTGTTGTTGATTTCAAATTAATTAAAGTAAATTCTTAATTAATTTGTTAGCGTTCTTACTATTAAACAAAGTAAATTCTCAATTAAAAGTAACAACTTTGTAGATTAGTCATAGTAGATTCAATCAAAGTACATTCTCAATTAAATACTACTATGCCTAATCATGTTTCTTCTTTTATCTCTAGAATCAAGCAAAAAGCTAATTAATAAAAGTAAATTCTTGGTTAATTCTAATTAAAGTTTTGTACCTCTAATCAATGTTCATTCTCAATTATTAGCAAAAACCATTTAATTACATGAGAGTTTCTAAATTTTATCAAAGTAAATTCTCAATTAAAGTTAAAAACCCTTAACTCATGTGATTAACATGCATGTAGATTAAAACATATAACTATTTAGCTATGATGTAAACCATTACCTTTCACGTGATTCAAAGATAAAAGATATAGATGAAATATAAATCTTAACAAAAATCAAAAGAACAAATACATTAATTCATCTAACCTCAGAATCTAGTTAAGAAATTACAACGAAATCAACCCTAAAAGCTTAGCCCTCGTTGGATGAAATACATGATAATATGTTGAAGGAAAGAAAATGAAAGAAAACGAAGAAAGAGACATATGGTGGATGACGGTATCTGCCAAAACCAGAGAGTTGCTAAGTGTCTTCTTTTGCTCCCTTAGGTCTCTTTATATAGACTTTGATTGGACTTGAACTTTATATGTTCAGTTGCTAAACTCTTTTATCTTTATTTAATTAATTAGTAACTTAATTTCTGTCCAAATTCCAATTCTACCCCTCTTATTTAACCATTTTTACAATATTGACCAGAATTTGACCAGAGTTGACTGCTGCTTTCACCAGTTGACCTGCGTTGACCAGCTTTGACCCGTTGACTACCCTATTAGAGTCTAACACGTGGCAATGCACTTTCTCTCTCCAGAATTAGGGTTTCTGTAGGTGTTGTGGTTGAAGCTCGTTCACGAAACTGCATCCATGGTGGCTGCTTGCCTTCGCGTTTTCTTATGACGCTGCTTCAATAGAGGTGTTGCTCGTAGTTGCAGATCTGTGGTGTTGCTCGCAAGGGACAGTTGCAGGTGTTGGTGTTGCTCTGTGAGAAGATGGAGGGGCATGGTGGTGACTGCGTCGTGATGGCTCGCGGTTATTACTACTGTTCTGGTGCAGGGAAGGATGGTGGAGCGCAACTCACGATGTTGCTGCAATGGCTGATGCTTGCGTGCACTGCGTGAATATAGTGGAGAATGATGGTGTTGCAGATATAGTGGTGGCTGCCAGTGGTGGTTCGTTGCAGAGAAGATGGAGCAAATATGTGGCGGCTGTAGTGGTGTTTTCGTGATAGTTGCTGCATTCTCTGATGGTGCAGGTCAGATCTGGTGCGAGGTTCACATATTGTTGTTGTTCGAAAGTGGTGTGCCATGCTTGCTGGTGACGCGAACTAGTGCAGGTTCATGGATGAAGGTGCACGAACAGTGGCTGTTGTGGAGGCTCTGGTGCAGATTTGCGCGGTGGTGGTTCTTGCTCGTGTTTCTGGCATGTTTCAAGCATGGTGGCTGCGCGAATCTGTGGTGGCCAGAGAGTTTGGTCCGTGTGCAGGTTGCTTCGTGATGGTGGCGGCTCGCTCGAGCATGGTGTTGCTGTTGCCATGGTTGGTGCGCGAGGAAGCAAATGTTGTTCGAACAGCTACGGGAAGAGAAAGAGGAAGTTGCGGTGCTGTAATGGCTGCTCCGACGTGGTGAGTGGTTTCCATGGTTATTCAGGCGAGTTGACAGTGCAAGGATAATGACACATATCAGCATATGGTTGGCCTGACTTGAAAGGTGGGGATTGCCACATCGCATAATCTGGTTGAGATGGGTTTAAGTGGTAGGAGGGGTGTAACTTAGCAGAAACTAGGGGTGCAAAATAGGTTTTTAGGTTGTCCACTTGCAGGAGGAGTGTGTAAAGTAAAAATTGGGGGTGCATTTAGATCCTAAATTATTCTTTTCAAGAATTTTCTGATTTTGGACTTATTTTGTAACTGAATATTTCAAATCCACACTTTTAATGACTCAAATTAAACTTCAGTTGCATCAACAAACGTTAGAATATCCAACAATATTTTATGCCACTAAAATAAATTTTTACGCCATTTTTACTAGAGTTATCAAAATGGGTAACCCGGCCCGACCTGGCTCGACCCACCACGGGTTGATGATTTAGTGACCCAACCCAACCCGGCTCACCTTTTAGCGAGTCAAAAAAATTCAAACCCGGCCCAGCCCACCACAGGTTGGCGGGTTAAACGGGTTGACTTATGGGTTCACTTAATTAAAAGAATATATTATTTTTCAGTCAAAACTAAATTGTAATTTTAATTAAAATCTTAATAAACTTTAATATAATCCAAATACAAACCAAAATAAAAAAATACAAATTATTTATTTGTTTTATAAAAAAACAACCTAACATGACCGAAATGTAAAGCCCAACTTAATAAAATAAAATAAAACACTTGTTTGACCCTTTTATCTGTGGGTTGGTGAGCCAACCCGACTCACCACGGGTTCAAACCAGATGAGCCGGGTTTTAAATGAGCCGGATAAAAAATCAACCCATATTGAAATTTATAAAAAAATTCCAACCCAACCCGAT
Source organism: Vigna unguiculata (assembly GCF_037176805.1). Lineage (NCBI taxonomy): Eukaryota > Viridiplantae > Streptophyta > Magnoliopsida > Fabales > Fabaceae > Vigna > Vigna unguiculata. The sequence goes on from NC_140801.1 coordinate 24,494,368, forward strand.
CCGAACCCGTGGTGAGTTGGGTTGGCTCGTGGGTTCCAACCCATTTTGACAACTCTAATTTTTACCTCACAAACTCAATAAATCCAATAATCACAATTCCTAATTAAATCAATCATTAAGCACAAACACTTTATTAAATCCCCAAATTTAAATATTAAATGAGGGCAAAATTTGTACTCATCAATTGCCTAACATGTTTCTTTTGAAATATTGAACAATTTTTACATATAAAATATGAATTATTTAAATTATAAACGGTGAAAACGGTAAAAAAAAAAATGAAAAATTGTTACCAAAAGATGAAAATTTTCAACTTTAAAAAAACCAATCCCCTTTGAGTATTGCCCAACGTGTTTTTTTTTCAAAATGTTGAACAATTTTTATATATAACATGAGTCATTTAAATTATAAAAGGTGAAAAGGGTAAAAAAAATTTTAAAAAGTGTTACCAAAAGATGAAAATTTTCAACTTTAAAAACACCAATTACCTTTGAGTATTGCCCAACGTGTTTCTTTTGAAATGTTGAACAATTTTTATATATAACATGAGTCATTTAAATTGTAAACGGTGAAAAGGGTAAAAAAATTAAAAATTTATTACCAGAAGATGAAATTTTACAAATTTGCAAACAACGATTCCCTTTGAGTAACAGCCTTAGTGGTTATGTTGACATTTTGAACAAATTTCATATGTAAAATATGAATTATTTTAATTGTAAACAGTGAAAAGCATAAAAAAAATGAAATAAACATAGCCAAAATATAAAGTTATTCCAATTTGAAAACACCAATCCCCTCTAGTATTGCCCAACGTGTGTCTTTTGAAATGTTGAACAATTTTTACATATAAAATATGAACTATTTAAATTTTAAATGGTGAAAATGATAAAAAAAATGAAAAAAGCATTTACCAAAAGATGAAAATTTTCAACTTTAAAAAAACCAATCCCCTCTTAGTGTTGCCCAACGTGTTTCTTTTGAAATGTTGAACAATTTTTATGTATAACATATGAGTCCTTTAAATTGTAGACTATGAAAAGGGTAAAAAAAATAAAAAAAGTGTTAGCAAAAGATGAAAATTTTCAAATTGTACTAAACCAATTCCCTTTGTGTAATTTGCAAAATGTTTTATTTGAAACGTTGAGAAAAATTTATATATATAATATAAATTTTTTAAATTGTAAACGTTGAAAACGGTAAAAAAAATGTAAAAAGCGTTACCAAAAGATAAAAATTTTCAAATTTAAAAACATCAATCGCATCTTAGTATTGCCCAATGTGTTTCTTTTGAAATGTTGAACAATTTTTATATATAACATGGGTCATTTAAATTGTAAAAGGTGAAAAAGGTAAAACAAATTTAAAAAAGTGTTACCAAAAGATGAAATTTGTCAAATTTAAAAATACCAATTACCTTTGAGTAACAAGCAAAGTGGTTTTGTTGAAGTTTTGAACAATTTTCTTATAAAAAATATGAATTATATAGATTGTAAATGATGCAAACGGTGAGAAAAAATGAAAAAAACGTTACCACAAGATTAAATTTTTCATATTTAAAAGGCTTAAATAGTCATTTGGTCCTAGTTTTGGTTAACTTTTTTCAGTTTGGTCCTACTATTGAACACGTGATAATATGAGCGGGGAGGTTCATATTATGAAGCTCTCATGCGAGGATGCAAGCGGGGAGGTTCGTATGTTCTGTGCTCACAATTGAGGGCTGCTGCCAGCGGGGAGGTTCGTAGTTGTTGGATCACGTGTGTTGGACTACGGGCGGGGAGGTCCATAGAGTTGGACTACAAGCGGGGAGGTTCGTAGAGGTAGGACCACGAGCGGGCAGGTTCGTGGAAGCATATATATCCTGGTTCCATGGTCATTAAATTGTGGGTTGGAAACCTTAGGGCAATAAGGTTTCTTAGTTAAGCATTGGCTGAAATAAAGTAATTTAGGGTGAACTTCTATGTATTAAATTATACATTTATATTGTTACATAAGCTCACCCTTTTTGTGTGTTTGGCGATGATCGTGTAATTCCTTACACAAGAACAAACGTTGTTTCAGGTGGAGCTGGTGATGATTAGAGCCAGAGAGGGGTTAGCTTGGGAAGTTTTTTAGACTATATTTGACTATTTTGTAAACATTTAGTTGATAATTTTTGAACTATGTAAACATGGAATTTAGTTTATGGTTTTGAATTTTGAGACATTTTAGTAAGGTTTAAATTTTCCCGCGTTTTGGGAAAGAATTTTGAATAATAATGACATAGTTAATATTATTTTACTTTATTTTATTTAAATTAATAATATCTGGCTGGGATGTTACATTGGGCAATACTTATAGGGGATTGGTGTTTTCAAATTTGAAAATTTTTATCTTTTGGTAACGCTTTTTTCATTTTTTTGCCCTTTCAACCGTTTACAATTTAAATAATTCATATTTTATATATGAAACTTGTTCAAAACTTCAATAGAACCACTTTGGCCGTTACTGAAATGGAATTGGTGTTTTTACATTTGAAAGTTTTCATCTTTTGGAAACACTTTTTTAATTTTTTTTACCCTTTTCACCGTCTACAATTTAAATGACTCATATGTTATATATAAAAATTGTTCAACATTTCAAAAGAAACACGTTGGTCAATACAGAAAGGGGATTCGTGTTTTTAAATTTGAAAATTTTCATATTTTGGAAATGCTTTTTTAATTTTTTTTACCCTCTTCACTGTTTAGAATTTAAATGACTCATGTTATATATACAATTGTTCAACATTTCAAAAGAAACACGTTGGGCAATAATCAGAGGTGATTGATGTTTTCAAATTTGAAAATTTTCATCTTTTGGTAAAGCTTTTTTCATTTTTTTACCCTTTTCACCGTTTACAATTTAAATAATTCATATTTTTTATATGAAATTTGTTTAAAATTTCAACAAAACCACTATGGTCGTTACTCAAAGGGAATTGGTTTTTCTAAATTTTAAAATATTCATCATTTGGTAACACATTTTTAATTTTTTTTACCCTTTCACCCATTTACAAGTTAAATGACTCATATGTTATTTAAAAAAATTGTTTAACATTTCAAAAAAACATGTTGGGCAATACTCAAAGGGGATTGTTGTTTTTAAATATGAAAATTTTAATCTTATGGTAACGTTTCTTTAATTTTTTTTCACCATTTAAAATCTATATATTTCATATTTTATATATGAAAATTGTTCAAAATTTGAAAAGAAACACTTGGGCCAGTACATAAAGGGAATTGGTGCATTAAAATTCTAAAATTTTCATCTTTTGTTAACACTTTTTTATTTTTTTTATCCTTTTCACCATTTACAATTTAAATGACTCATATGTTATATATAAAAATTGTCCAACATTTCATAAGAAATACATTGGGCAATACTCAGAGGGGATTGGTTTTTTTTTTTTTAATTTAAAAATTTCATCTTTTGGTAACTCTTTTTTCTTTTTTTGTTACCATTTTAATTGTTTCAATTTAAATAATTTATATTTTTTATAAGAAAATTGTTCAAATTTTCAGAAAAAGACATTGGGCAATACTTAGAGGAAATTGGTGTATTAGAATTTGAAAATTTTCATCTTTTGGTAACACTATTCTGATTTTAGGTTACCATTTTCACTGTTTACAATTTAAATACTCCATATTATATATATATATATATATATATATATATATATATGTATATATATATATGTATGTATATATATATATAAATTGTTCAAATTTCAAAAGAAACACGTTGGGGAATACTCAGAGGGGATTGGTGCATTAAAATTCTAAAATCTTCATCTTTTGGTACCACTTTTTTATTTTTTTTATCCTTTTCACCATTTAACATTTATATAACTCATGTTATATATAAAAATTGTTCAACATTTCATAAGAAACACATTGGGCAATACTTAGAGGAGATTCGCGTTTTTAAATTTCAAAAATTTTATATTTTGGTAACGATTTTTTTATTTTTTTACCGTTTTAATCATTTACAATTTAAATAATTCATATTTTATATATGAACTTTGTTTAAATTTTCAACAGAACAACTTTGGCAGTTACTCAAAGGGAATTGGTGTTTTTAAAATTAAAAAAATTCATCTTTTGGTAAGACTTTTTTTATTTTTTTTTTACCCTTTTCATTGTTTACAAGTTAAATGATTCATATTTTACATATAAAAATGGTTAAACATTTCAAAAGAAACATGGTGGGTATTACTTAGAGGGAATTGGTGTTTTTAAATTTGAAAATTTCACCTTTTGGTAATACTTTTTTAATTTTTTTACCCTTTTGACCGTTTGCAACTTAAATGATTCATATTTTAAATTGTTCAGTTATTTCAAATAAAACACGTTGGCCAACACTTAAAGGCGATTGGTTTTTTTAAATTTAAAAATTTCATCTTTTGGTAACACTTTTTTAAGTATTTTTACCCTTTTCATTGTTTACAAGTTAAACGATTCATATTTTACATATAAAAATGGTTCAACATTTCAAAAGAAACATGTTGGGTATGACTTAGAGGAAATTGGTGTTTTTAAATTTGAAAATTTTCACCTTTTGGTAACACTCTTTGAATTTTTTTTACCCTTTTGACCGTTTACAAATTACGTGATTCATATTTTATATGTAAAAATTGTTCAATATTTCAAAAAAAAAAAACATGTTGGCTAACACTCAAAGGCAATTGGTTTTTTAAATTTCAAAAATTTCATCTTTTAGTAAAACTTTTTTCTATATCTTTTACCATTTTCACCGTTTACAATTTAAATAATTGATATTTTTTAAGAAAATTGTTCAAAATTAGAAAAAAAAAGAAGACATTCTCCAATACTCAAAGGAAAATGGTTTATTACCATTTAAAAATTTTCATCTTTTAGTAACACTTTTTTAATTTTTTATGTACCCTTTTCACCATTTACAATTTAAATGACTCGTATGTTATATATAAAAATTATTCAACTTTTCAAATGAAACATGTTAGGCAATACTCAGAGGGGATTGTTGTTTTTAAATTTGAAAATTTTCATCTTTTGGTAAAGCTTTTTTCATTTTTTTACCCTTTTCACCGTTTACAATTTAAATAATTCATAACTTATATATGAAAATTGTTCAAAATTTAAAATGAAACACTTTGGTCAGTACTCAAAGAGAATTGGTGCATTAAAATTCTAAGCTTTTCATCCTTTGGTAACACTTTTAAAATTGTTTTTACCCTTTTCACCATTTACAATTTAAATGACTCATATGTTATATATAAAAGTTGTTCAACATTTCATAAGAAACATGTTGGGCAATACTCAGAGCAGATTGATATTTTTAAATTTGAAAAATTTCATCTTTTGTTAACGCTTTTTTTCTTTTTCTTTTACCCTTTTAACCTTTTAAAATTTAAATAATTCATATTTTATATATGAATTTTGTTCAAAATTTCAACAAAACAACTTTGGCAGTTACTCAAAGGGAATGTGTATTTTTAAATTTGAAAATTTTCATCTTTTGGTAACATTTTTTAATTTTTTTTACCTTTTTGTGTTTACAATTTAAATGATTCATATTTTATGTATAACAATGGTTCAACATTTCAAAAGAAACGAGTGGGGTATTACTTAGAGGGCATTAGTGATTTTAAATTTGAAAATTGTCACGTTTTGGTATCACATTTATAATTTTTTACTGTTTTTAGCATTTACAATTTAAATGATTCATATTTTATATATAAAAATTGTTCAAAATTTCAAATAAAACACGTTGGCCAATACTCATAGGTGATTGTTGTTTTTAAAATTTAAAAATGTCATCTTTTGGTAACGCTTCTTTTTTTTTACCGTTTTCACCGTTTAAAATTTAAGTTATTCATATTTTTATAAGAAAATTGTTCAAAATTTCAAAAAAAGATGTTGGCCAATATTCAAAGGCAACTGGGGTATTATAATTTCAAAATTTTCATCTTTTGGTAAGACTTTTTAAATTTTTTTACCCTTTTCACCATTTAAAATTTAAATGACTCATATGTTATATATAAAAATTGTTCAACATTTTAAAAGAAACACGTTGGGCAACACTCAAAGAGGATTGCAATTTTTAAATTTGAAAATTTTCATCTTTTGGTATCGCTTTTTTCATTTTATTAACTGTTTTCACTGTTTAAAATTTAAAGAATTCATATTTTATATATAAAAATCGTTCAAAGTTTAAAAAGAAACATTTTGGCCAATACTCAAAGGGAATTGGTGCATTAAAATTCTAAAATTTTCAACTTTTGGTAACACTTTTTTAATTTTTTTTATCCTTTTAACCGTTTAAAAATTAAATGACTCATATGTTATATATAAAAATTGTTCAACATTTCATAAGAAACACAATGGGCAATACTCAGAAGAGATTTGTGTTTTTAAATTTCAAAAAGTTTATCTTTTGGTAACGCTTTTTTTGTTCTTTTTACCGCTTTTACTGTTTACAATTTATATAATTCATATTTTATATATCAAAATGGTTGACCATTTCAAAAGAAACACAATGCGCAATACTCAGAGGAGATTAGTGTTTTTAATTTTGAAAATTTTCATCTTTTGGTAACACTTTTTTAATTTTTTTTACCCTATTCACCATTTGCAATTTAAATGACTTATGTTATATATAAAATTTTTTCAACATTTCTGATAACGTTGTCATCAAGCGATCAAATTAATACTACTTATCTATAACAACTTCAGTATTGTTAAGAAAGTAGCCAAAAAATTAGTATATGTTAAGTTAACCCTAAGTCATCTCCCAACGAACACGAAATTGATTTTTAACAAGTTAGTTCTTATAAATTCTATACAAAAGAGTTAGTCAAACAAATTAATAAAAATATGAGAGATAAAGATAAAAAGATAAAATAAGATAGAAACAATAGTAAAGAAAAATAGGTTGATTCCACTACTTTTTCAAAATAGGATTCATCATAGGTTTCCTAAGTATTATTGTTATTGATTTCTTGTTTAAGACTTCAAATTAATCAATGTAACTTCTCAATTAATTTGTTGGCGTCCTTACTTTTAACCAAAGTAACTTCTCAATTAAATATTACTAATCGTAATCATGTCCATTCTTTTACCTCTTATATCTAGTAAAAAGCTAATTAACCAAAGTAACTTCTTGATTAATTCTAATCTAAGTTTTCACCTTTAATCAAAGTAACTTCTCAATTATTAGCAAAAACTCATTCAATCATATGAAAGTTTCTAAAATTAATCAAAGTAACTTCTCAATTAAAATTTAAAAACCCTTGGACTCATACGATTGTTATGTTATGTAGATTTAACACCATGCTAACTTGCTACAATAAAAAAATCATTACTTTTACTAAATTAAGAACCAAAAGACATAGATTAAAATAAATCACAACAAGAATCAAAAGAATAAACAAATTAATTGATCTAACCTCAGAATCCAATTAAGAAATTACAATGGAATCAACCCAAGAAGTTTAGAACTCCATGAATGCAAAATAAAATAAAAATAGAAAGAAGAATAGAGAGATAGAGACTTGAGCTGATATTTTCGGTTGCTAAAATCTCTCAAATATCTTTTAAAATAAAGATAAATATCATTTATCATTATAGTGATTTTAAAAATATTTGGAGAGATAGTTAGTTTTAAAAATATTTACAAATATAGTTGGTTAATAATTTATGATATAATTAAATAAATAAATTATTTAAAGATATTTGATAAATTATAACCAAATAATATTTGCATTAATTTTCCCAATTAGCCATTTTTAATCCTGTAGTCCAAATTTGCAGAGACATCCAAAAATATTAATATTTGCAGTTAAACCCTTCTTTTTTGACCAGTCTTTGACCAGATTTGAATATTTGACCAGATTTGACAACTTTGACCGGCTTTGACCATTTTAGTGTCTATTGAGAGACTACCACGTGGTAGATCTTCTGTCTCAAGAATTAGGGGTTTCACTCTCACACTCTTCTCAAACGAAGCTGTTGCTCTTTCTACTGCTGTCGATTTGGTTGCTTCCATGGAGGCTTGCATTTTCCAGGTGCTGTTGCAAGCGTTGATGAACTCGCAGGTGCAGATCTGTGGACTTCTTTCGCACGATGATGGAGTTCGAAGGTTCGAACTGCTGCTCCAGGCGCGGTGGTGATGATGTTGCAGGTGCATGGAGAGAAGCTTCAATGGTTTGTGGGCGCTGCTGTTCAGGTTTTGTTGCAATGGTGATGACACTCTGTTTTCGCATTTTTTGCAGGTGAGAGAATGGTGCTGCTAGGGCTGCTGGCGGTGGCACGATTTCGCTGGCGGCTTGCTCATGGTTGTTGGCGACGCAAATTTTCTGCAGGAATGGCCTAGACCACGGTGGCTTCGCTCCAGTGACGTTTATGGTGGCCAACGGTGTGCGCGAATCTAGTTCTACAATGATTGCTCGAGTCTGGTGAAGATGCAGAAATAGTGTTGTGCGTTTTCTGTTGTTCCGTTGTTCCGATGGTGCTGTTGCGAACATGGTTGCAGGTTTCAGATTTTCTCTTCTCCAGCGTGGTATGCAATGGCGGAACTGTGGTGTTGCTCACTCGACGTTAACGGCGCAGTGCGAGGCTGACGGCGGCTCAGGTGCGTGATGATGGAAGGATGGTGGTGCGGTAATGATGGTTTCCATGGCTGCTTAGGGTTTTTGATGGGAGAGACGAAGATGATGACGTGGCAACATGCTATTGGCTCAAATTCTTTAGTGGAGATTAACCCCATGTAGCTTGTGCTGGTTGGCCAATTTTAAAAGTTGAGGATTGCCACATGGCAACATCTGAGTGCATCTATTTTATGAGTGGAAAAAGGGGTACAAATAGACAAAGACATGAGTGTAGAAGTAGGTTTTGTGAGACCCATTTTAAAAGAGAGAGGTGTATAAGTAATGTATGGGGTACAAAAGTAAGTTTTCTAGAACTTGTTGATTTTAGCCTTTGTTAAAGGTGTTTTGTAATTTCAATCCATTTATTTTCCCACCTTTAAATAAGCTTAATCTTAACTTCAGGTGCACCAACAAAGGTTAAAATATCAAAAAATAATTTATGCAACTAAAAATCACTTTTAAGACATATTTATCATACAAGTTCAAATAGCCTAATTATCAGAATTGTTAATTAAATCATTCTTTAAGCACACAAATTCAATTAAATACCCAAAATTAAACATTGAATGGGGGCAAAAATACGCACTCATCAATTTCAAAAGAAACACATTTTACCGGTTTCACCGTTTAAAATTTAAATAATTCATATTTTATATATGAAAATTGTTCAAAATTTAAAAAGAAACATTTTGACCAGTACTCAAAGGGTAATGGTGCATTAAAATTCTAAATTTTTCATTTTTTGGTAACATTTTTCTAGTTTATTTACCCTTTTCACCGTTTACAATTTAAATGACTCATATGTTATATATAAAAATTGTTCAACATTTCATAAGAAACATGTTGGGCAATACTCCGAGGAGATTGGTGTTTTTAAATTTCAAAAATTTCATCTTTTGGTAACGCTTTTTTCGTTCTTTTTACCGCTTTTACCATTTACAATTTATATAATTCATATTGTATATATAAAAATGGTTGACCATTTCAAAAGAAACAGAATGGGCAATACTCATAGGAGATTAGTGTTTTTAAATTTGAAAAATTTCATCTTTTGGTAACGGTTTTTTTCAAAAATTTTTTACTATTTTCACCGTTTTCAATGTAAATAATTCATATTTTATATATGAACTTTGTTAAAAATTTGAAAAGAGACACTTTGGCTAATACTCAAGGGCATTGGTGAATTACAATTCCAAAATTTTCATCTTTTGGTAATAGTTTTTTAAATTTTTTTACCTTTTTCAATGTTTACAATTTAATTGACTCATATCTTATATATATAAATTGTTCAACATTTCAAAAGAAACACATTGGGCAATAATCGGAGGGAATTGGAGTTTTTAAATATGAAAAATTTCATCTTTTGGTAATACTTTTTTCATTTTGTATTATCGTTTTCATCGTTTAAAATTAAAATAATTCATATTCTATAGATGAAAATTGTTCAAAATTTAAAAAGAAACACTTTGGCCAATACTCAAAAGGAATTGGTGAATTAAAATTCTAAAATTTTCATATTTTAGTAACACTTTTTTAATTTTTTTTACCCTTTTTACCGTTTACAATTTAAATGATTCATGTTAAGTATAAAAATTGTTCAACATTTCATAAGAAACAAGTTGGGCAATACTCAAAGGAGATTGGTGTTTTTAAATTTTAGAAATTTTATCTTTTGGTAACGCTTTTTTCATTCGTTTTACCGCTTTCACTGTTTACTATTTACATAATTTATATATTTTATATATAAAAATGGTTGACCTTTGCAAAAGAAACACGTTGGGCAATACCTAGAGGGAATTTTTGTAAGATGCAAGAAAAATAAGTTTAATTATTAAAAAAAATAAAAATAAAGGAATGATGTGGTATATTTTGATTTATTACATTATTATTAAGTTAAGAAGTTAAGGTAATCTGGGTTGTCTAGAGCTTGTTGGGAATGAAAGTCATGAGTTCAACTTCATCAGGTACATTTATTAGAATTAATTTGAATAAATACGGAATAAGGTCAAGGTGTAGAATTATATCTATGTTATTAAGTTATATTTATAACCAATTGATTTTGTACCTCAGTTGGTTAGAGTTACACCCATTTGACACCTAAAATATTTTTACACCCATTTCATAGCTAAATTATTTTTAAACTCATTTGAAACCTAAAGTTTTTTTTTTCATCCATTTGACACCTAAATATTTTTTACTCCCACTTGACACCTAAATTTTTTACACCCATTTGACACATAAAATATTTGTACACCCATTTGAAACCTAATTTTCTTTTACTTCTATTTTAAACCTAAAGTACTTTTACACCTATTTGATACCTAATTCTTTTTAAACCTAATTGAGACATAAAATATTTGTACGCTAATTTCACACCTAAAATATTTTTACCCATTTGACACCTACACCCATTTGAGACGTAAAATATTTTTCACACCCATTTGACACAAATTATTTTTTTACTCCCGTTTGAAACTAAAAATATTTTTACAATCTTTTGACACCTAAAATATTTTTACACCCATTTGAAACCTATAATTTTTTTACTCCCATGTGACGCCAAAATTTGTTTTTCAACAATTTGACACCGAAAATATTTTACAACCATTTGACATCTAAAATATTTTTACACCCATATGACACAAGCTTTTTCTACACCCATTTGACACCTAAAATATTTTTACAACCATTGGACACCTGAAATATTTTTACACCTATTTGATACCCAAATTTTTTTTACACCTAATTGAGACGTAAAATATTTGTACCCTAATTTAACACCTAAAAATATTTTTACACTCGTTTGACACCTAAAATATTTTTACACCCATTTGACACCAAAAAGTTTTTTACACCCATGTGACTCCAAAAATATTTTTACCCATTTGACACCTAAAATTTGTTTACACCCATTTGAGACGTCAACTATTTTTTACACCCATTTGACACCAATTATTATTTTACTCCCATTTGAAACTAAAAATATTTTTACACTCTTTGACACCTAAAATATTTTGACACCCATTTGACACCTATAATTTTTTACTCCCATTTGACATTTAAAATAGTATTACACTCATTTGACACATAAAATATTTTTACCCCCATTTGACACCTAAAAGTTTTTTACACCCATGTGATGCCAAAATTTTTTTTTTCAACAATTTGATACCTAATTATTTTCCTCCCATTTGAAACCTAAAATATTTTTACACCCATTTGACACCTAAAATATTTGTACACCTAATTGACACATAAGTGTTTTTTACACCCATTTGACACCTAAAATATTATTACACCAATTTGACACGTAAAATATTTTTACACCCATTTCACATCTAAATTCTTTTTAAACTCATTTGAAACCTAAATTATTTTTTTTCATCCATTTGACACCTAAATATTTTTTACTCCCATTTGACAACTAAAATATTTTTACACCCATTTGACACCTAAAATATTTTTACACCCATTTGACACCTAATTTTCTTTTACTTCTATTTTACACCTATTTGATACCTAAATTTTTTTTACACCTAATTAAGACATAAAATATTTGTACGCTAATTTCACACCTAAAATATTTTTACACCCAACTGACATGAAAAATATTTTTACCCATTTGACACCTACACCCATTTGAGACGTAAACTATTTTTTACACCCGTTTGACACCAATTATTTTTTTACTCTCATTTGAAACTAAAAATATTTTTACACTCTTTTGCCACCTAAATATTTTTACACCCATTTGAAGCCAATAATTCTTTTACTCCCATGGGACGACAACATATTTTTTTCAACAATTTGAAACCTAAATTATTTTCTTCCCATTTGACACCTAAAATATTTTAAAACCATTTGACACCTAAAATATTTTTACACCCATATGACACATAAGCTTTTCATACACCCATTTGACGCCTAAAATATTTTTACAACCATTGGACACCTAAAATATTTTTACACCTATTTGATACCTAATTTTTTTTACACCTAATTGAGACATAAAATAATTATACACTAATTTAACACCTAAAAATACTTTTACACTCTTTTGTCACCTAAAATATTTTTACACCCATTTGACACCTATAATTGTTTTACTCCCACTTGACACTTAAAATATTATTACACGTGTTTGACATATAAAATATTTTTACACCCATTTTTTTTCAACTATTTGACAACTAAATTATTTCCCTCCCATTTGACACCTAAAATATTCTTACATCCGTTTGTCACCTATTTTACACCTATTTGACACCTAAAATTTTTTTACACCTAATTGAGATGTATAATTTTTGTACACTAATCTAACATCTAAAATATTTTTACTCCCATTTGACACCTAAAATATTTTTACACCTATTCCACATCAAAAATATTTTTACAACCATTTGAGACCTAAAATTTTTTTTCACCCATTTGAGACATAAAATATTTTTACACCTATTTTACAGTCATTTGACACCTAAAATATTTTTACACCTATTTGACGCCTAAAATATTTTTACACCCATCTGACACCTAAAATATTTTTACACCAATTTGACACCAAAAATATTTTTACTCGTATTTGAAAAAAAAAAATTTACACTCATTTGACACCTAAATTATTTTTATGCCCATTGGACACCTAAAATATTTTTACACCCATTTGACACCTAATATTTTTTTACTCCCATTTGACGCCTCAAATATTTTTACACCCTTTCGACTCCTAAATATTTTTACACCCGTTTGACACCTAAAATATTTTTACACCTATTTGACACCTAAAATTTTTTTACACCTAATTGAGACGTAAAATATTTTTACACCCATTTGACTCCGAATGGAAACCTGAAATTTTTTTACACCGATTTGATATGTAAAATACTTTTACACCCATTTTACTCCTAAAATATTTTTACAGCCATTTGACACCTAAAATATTTTTACACCATTTGACACCTAAAATATTTTTACACCCATTTGACACCTAAAATATTTTTATTCCCATTTGACACCTGAAATATATTTACACCCATTTGACAACCTCAAATAGTTTTACACCCATTTGACACCTATAATTCTTTTACACCCATTTGACAGCGAAAATATTTTTACACCCATTAGACACCTAAAATACTTTTACTCCCATTTGAAACCTAAAATTTTTTTCACCCATTTGAAACCTAAATAATTTTTACACCCATTGGAAACCTAAAATATTTTTACACCAGTTTGACACCGAAAATTTTTTTACATCCATTTGAAGCTTAAATTTTTTTGGAGCAATTTTACACCTAAATTTGTTTCCTCCCATTTGAAACCTAAAATATTTTTACACCCCATTTAAACCTAAAATTTATTTACACCCATTTGAGACGTAAAATATTTTTACACCCAAAATATTTTTACAACCATTTTACATCTAATTTTCTTTTACTATTATTTTACATATAAAATATTTTTACACCTATTTGAAACCTAATATTTCCTTACACCTAATTGCAACATAAATTATTTGTACGCTAACTTCACACCTAAAATATTTTTACACCCATTTGTCACAAAATTTTGTTTTCACTATTTTGACAGCTAAAATATTTCTTACACCCATTTGACACCTATTATTTTTTACTCCTTTTTGAAACTAAAATTATTTTTACACTCGTTTGACACCTAAAATATTTTTACACCCATTTGACACCTAATAATTTTTTGCACCCATGTGACGCCAATTTTTTTTTTCAACAATTTGACACCTAAATTATTTTCCTCCTATTTGACACCTAAAATATTCTTACACCCATTTGACACCTAAAATATTTTTACACCCAATTGACACATAAGATTTTTTTACACCCATTTGACACCTAAAATATTTTTACACCCATTTCACAGCTAAATTCTTTTTGCACTCCTTGAAACCTATTTTTTTTTCATCCATTGGACAACTAAATATTTTTACTCCCATTTGACACCTAAAGATTTTTTACACCAATTTGACACATAAAATATTTTTACACCCATTTGACACATCAGCTTTTTTTACACCCATTTGACACCTAAAATATTTTTAAAATCATTGGGGACCTAAAATATTTTTACACCTATTTCATACCTAAAATTTTTTACACCTAATTGAGACATAAAAGTTTTGTACACTAATTTAACATATAAAATATTTTTACACCCATTTGACACCTAAAATATTTTTAAACCCATTTGACATCTAAAATATTTTTACAACCATTTCAGACCTAAAATTTTTTTGCACCCATTTAAGACATAAAATATTTTTACACCTATTTTACACCTAAAATATTTCTACACCCATTTGACACCTAAAATATTTTTACACCTATTTGACCCCTAAAATATTTTTACACCCATCTAACACCTAAAAGAAATTTAAACCCATTTGGCACCTAAAGTATTTTTACTCCCATTTGAAAAAAAATAATTTACACTCATTTGAGGCCAAAATTATTTTTATACCCATTGGACAACTAAAATATTTTACACCCATTTGATACCTAATATTATTTTATTCCCCTTTGATACCTAAAATAATTTTACACCCTTTCGACTCCTAATTATATTTACACCTATTTCACACCTAAAATATTTTTACACCTATTTGACACCTAGAATTTTTTTACACCTAATTGAGACGTAAATTATTTTTACACCCATTTGACTTCCAATGGAAACCTGAAATTTTTTTACACTGATTTGATACGTAAAATACTTTTACACCCATATGACTCCTAAAATAATTTTACACCCATTTGATACCTAAAATATTTTTACACCCATTTGACAGCGAAAATATTTTTACACACATTAGACACCAAAAATATTTTTACTCCCATTTGACACCTGAAATATATTTACACCTATTTGACACCTAAAATAGTTTTACACCATTCTGACATCTATTATTTTTTTACACCCATTTGACACCTAAAATACTTTTACACCCATTCGACACCTAAAATATTTTTACACCCATTAGAGACCTTAAATATTTTTACTCCCATTTGAAACCTAAAATTTTCGTACTTCCATTGGAGACCTAAATAATTTTTACACTCATTGGAGACCTATAATATTTTTACACCCATTAGACACCTAAAACTTTTTTTACCCCCATTTGATGCTTAAATTTTTTTTTCAGCAATTTTACAACTAAATTTTTTTCTTTCCATTTGACACCTAAAATATTTTTACACCCATTTGATACATAAGAGTTTTTTTACACCCATTTGACACTTAAAATATTTTTACACCCATTTGACACCTAAAATATTTTTACACCCATTTCACACATAAATTCTTTTTACACACATTTGAAACCTAAAATTGTTTTTATCCAATTGACACCTAAACTATTTGTACTCCTATTTCAAACCTAACTTTTTTTAAACCCAATTGACATCTAAAATAATTTTACACCCATTTGACACCTAATTTATTTTTACTCTCATTTCACACCTAAAATATTTTTACGCCTATTTGACACCTAAAATTTTTTTACACCTAACTAAAACGTAAAATATTTGTACTCTAATTTCACGGCTAAAATATTTTTACAGCCACTTGACACCAAACATTTATTTACACCCATTTCAGATGTAAATTATTTTTACACGCATTTGGCACCTAAAATATTTTATTTCCATTGGAAACCTGAATTTTTTTTACGCCCTTGTGAGACGTAAAATACTATTACACCCACTGGACACCTAAAATATTTTACACCCATTTGACACCTAAAATATTTTTACACCCATTTGACACCGAAATGTTTTTTACTCCTATTTGAAAAAAAAATTTACACTCATTTGAGACCTAAAATATTTTTATACCCATTGGACACCTAAAATATTTTTACTCCCATTTGACAGCTAAAATATTTTTACACCCTTTCGACTCTTAAATATTTTTATACCCGTTTGACACCTAAAATATTTTTACACCTATATGACACATAATTTTTTTTTACACCTAATTGAGACGTAAAATATTTTTACACCCATTTGACACCTAAATTTTTTTTACCCTCATTTCATGCTTAAATTTTTTTTGTGCAATTTTACAACTAAATTTTTTTCTTCCCATTTGACACCTAAAATATTTTTACACCCATTTGACACATAAGATTTTTTCACACCCATTTGACACCTAAATTATTTTTACACCCATTTCACACATAAATTCTTTTTACACATTTTTGAAACCTAAAATTGTTTTTATCCAATTGACACCTAAACTATTTTTACTCCTATTTCAAACCTAAAATTTTTTAAACCCAATTGACATCTAAAATAATTTTACACCCATTTGACACCTAATTTCTTTTTACTCTCATTTCACACCTAAAATATTTTTACGCCTATTTGACACCTAAAATTTTTTTACACCTAACTAAAACGTAAAATATTTGTACTCTAATTTCACGGCTAAAATATTTTTACAGTCATTTGACACCAAAAATTTATTTACACCCATTTGAGATGTAAATTTATTTACACCCATTTGAGATTTAAATTATTTTTACACCCATTTGACACCTAAAATATTTTATTTCCATTGGAAACCTGAAATTTTTTTACGCCCATGTGAGACGTAAAATACTATTACACCCACTGGACACCTAGAATATTTTACACCCATTTGACACCTAAAATATTTTTACACCCATTTGACACCGAAAATTTTTTTAGTCCCATTTGAAAAAAAAAATTCTACACTCATTTGAGACCTAATATATTTTTATACCCATTGGACACCTGAAATATTTTTACTCATTTGACAGCTAAAATATTTTTACACCCTTTCGACTCCTAAAGATTTTTACACTTGTTTGACACCTAAAATATTTTTACACCTATTTGACACATAAAATTTTTTTACACCTAATTGAGACGTAAAATATTTTTACACCCCTTTGACACCTAAAATATTTTTACACCCATTCGACACCTGAAATATTTTTACACTCATTAGACACCTAAAATATTTTTACTCCCATTTGAAACCTAAAATTTTCGTACTTCCATTGGAGACCTAAATAATTTTTACACCCATTGGAAACCTATAATATTTTTACACCCATTTGACACCTAAATTTCTTTTACCCCCATCTGATGCTTAAATTTTTTTCTGCAATTTTAGAACTAAATTTTTTTCTTCCCATTTGACACCTAAAATATTTTTACACCCATTTGATACATAAGAGTTTTTTTACACCCATTTGACACTTAAAATATTTTTACACCCATTTGACACCTAAAATATTTTTACACCCATTTCACACATAAATTCTTTTCACACACATTTGAAACCTAAAATTGTTTTTATCCAATGGACACCTAAACTATTTGTACTCCTATTTCAAACCTAAAATTTTTTAAACCCAATTGACATCTAAAATAATTTTACACCCATTTGACACCTAATTTCTTTTTACTCTCATTTCACACCTAAAATATTTTTACGCCTATTTGACACCTAAAATTTTTTTACACCTAACTAAAACGTAAAATATTTGTACTCTAATTTCACGGCTAAAATATTTTTACAGCCACTTGACACCAAAAATTTATTTACACCCATTTCAGATGTAAATTATTTTTACACGCATTTGACACCTAACATATTTTATTTCCATTGGAAACCTGAATTTTTTTACGCCCATGTGAGACGTAAAATACTATTACACCCACTGGACACCTAAAATATTTTACACCCATTTGACACCTAAAATATTTTTACACCCATTTGACACCGAAATTTTTTTTACTCCTATTTGAAAAAAAAAATTTATACTCATTTGAGACCTAAAATATTTTTATACCCATTGGACACCTAAAATATTTTTACTCCCATTTGACAGCTAAAATATTTTTACACCCTTTCGACTCTTAAATATTTTTACACCCGTTTGACACCTAAAATATTTTTACACCTATTTGACACATAAAATTTTTTTACACCTAATTGAGACGTAAAATATTTTTACACCCCTTTGACACCTAAAATATTTTTACACCCATTCGACACTTGAAATATTTTTACACTCATTAGACACCTAAAATATTTTTACTCCCATTTGAAACCTAAAATTTTCGTATTTCTATTGGAGACCTAAATAATTTTTACACCCATTGGAAACCTATAATATTTTTACACCCATTTGACACCTAAATTTTTTTTTCCCCCATTTGATGCTCAAATTTTTTTCTGCAATTTTACAACTAAATTTTTTTCTTCCCATTTGACACCTAAAATATTTTTACACCCATTTGATACATAAGAGTTTTTTTACACCCATTTGACACTTAAAATATTTTTACACCCATTTGACACCTAAAATATTTTTACACCCATTTGACACCTAAACTATTTTTACTCCTATTTCAAACCTAAAATTTTTTAAACCCAATAGACATCTAAAATAATTTTACACCCATTTGACACCTAATTTCTTTTTACTCTCATTTCACACCTAAAATATTTTTACGCCTATTTGACACCTAAAATTTTTTTACACCTAACTAAAACGTAAAATATTTGTACTCTAATTTCACGGCTAAAATATTTTTACAGCCATTTGACACCAAAAAATTTATTTACACGCTTTTGAGATGTAAATTTATTTACACCCATTTGAGATATAAATTATTTTTACACCCATTTGACACCTAAAATATTTTATTTCCATTGGAAACCTGAAATTTTTTTACGCCCATGTGAGACGCAAAATACTATTACACCCACTGGACACCTAGAATATTTTACACCCATTTGACACCTAAAATATTTTTACACCCATTTGACACCGAAAATTTTTTTACTCCCATTTGAAAAAAAAATCTACACTAATTTGAGACCTAAAATATTTTTATACCCATTGGACACCTAAAATATTTTTACTTCATTTGACAGCTAAAATATTTTTACACCCTTTCGACTCCTAAAGATCTTTACACCCGTTTGATACCTAAAATAGTTTTACACCTATTTGACACATGAAATTTTTTTTACACCTAATTGAGACGTAAAATATTTTTACACCCCTTTGACACCTAAAATATTTTTACACCCATTCGACACCAGAAATATTTTTACACTCATTAGACACCTAAAATATTTTTACTCCCATTTGAAACCTAAAATTGTTTTACACCCATTTGAAACCTAAGTAATTTTTACACCTATTGGACACCTAAAATATTTTTACACCAGTTTGACACCGAATATTTTTTTACACCCATTTGATGCTTAAATTGTTTTTTAGCAATTTGACACCTAAATTTGTTTCCTCCCATTTGACACCTAAAATATTTTTACACCCCTTTTACACCTAAAATTTATTTACACCCATTTGAGACGTAAAATATTTTTACATCCATTTGACACCTAAAACATTTTTACTCCCATTGGAAAGCTAAAATTTTTTTAGACCCATTTGAAACGTAAAATACTCTTACACGCATTTGACACCTAATATATTTTTACAAGCATTTGACACCTAAAATAGTTTTACTCCCATTTGAAAAATAAAATTTTTTGAGACTCATTTGAGACGTAAAATATTTTTACACCCATTGGACACCTAAAATATTTTTACACCCATTTGACACCTAATATTTTTTTACTCTCATTTGACACCTAAAATATTTTTACGTACATTTGACACCTCAAATTTTTTACACTCATTTTAGACCTAAAATATTTTACGTCCTAAAATATTTTTACACCCATTGGACACGTAAAATATTTTTACAGCCATTTGAAATCATTTATTTTTTACTCCCATTTGACACCTGAAATGTTTTTACACCCATTTCACACCTAAGTTCTTTTTACACCCATTTGAAACCTAAAATATTTTTACACCCATTTGACACCTAAGTTCTTTTGCTCTCATTTTACACCTATTTGATACCTAAAATATGTTTACACCTTATTGAGACGTAAAATATTTGTATGCTAATTTCATACCTAAAATAGTTTTAAACCAAATTTCAGAACAACAATCCTCCCAAAGTATTAGACAACAAGTTTCTTGTAAAATTTAGAGCAATATTTATATATGAAATATGAGTTATTTAAATTGTAAACAGTAAAAAGTAGTAAAAAAATTAAAACAGTGTTACCAAAATATGAAAATTTTCAAATTTCAGACCACCAATCCCCTATGAGTATTTGCTAACGTGTTTCTTTTAAATTTTTCAAACATTTTTTATACATAAAATAAGAATTTTTTAAACTAGAAATAGTAAATGAAATTAAAAAATTGTTACAAAAAGATGATTTTTTTCAAATTTCAGAACAAGAATCCCCCCGGAATATGGACAAACAAGTTTCTTGTTAAATTTGAAGAAGTTTTATATAAAATATGAATTATTTAAACAGTAAATAACAGAAAAGAGTAAAAATTAAAAGGTGTTACCAAAATATGAAAATTTTCAAATTTCATAACAATAATCGCCTCGGATTATGGGCCAACAAGTTTCTTGTGAAATTTAGAGCAATTTTTATATATAAAATATGAATTATTTAAATTATAAATAGTAAAAAGTAGTAAAAAATTAAAAAAGTGGTACCAAAAGATGAAAATTTTCAAATTTCAGACCACCAATCCCCAATGAGTATTTGCTAACGTGTTTTTTTTTCAATTTTCCAAACATTTTTTTACATAAAATAAGAATTGTTCAAACTATAAATAGTGAGAAATAGTAAATGAAATTTAAAAAGTGTTATAAAAAGATGAATTTTTTAAAATTTCAGAACAACAATCCCCCAAGAATATTGGCCGACAAGTTTCTAGTGAAATTTGAACAATTTTTATAAATAAAATATGAATTTTTTAAACAGTAAATATTAGTAAAGAGTAAAAAAAAAACTAAAGTGTTACCAAAAAATGAAATATTTCAAATTTCAGAACAATAATCGCCCTGGAGTATTGACCAAACAATTTCTTGTGAAATTTGGAGCAATTTTTATAAATAAAATATGAAATATTTAAATTGTGATGAGTGCGTATTTTTTCCCTCATTTAATGTTTAATTCTGGGTATTTAATTAAATTTGTGTGTTTAAAGAGTGATTTAATTAATAGTTCTAATAATTAGGCTATTTGAGCTTATGTGATAAAAATATCTTAAAAAAGTGATTTTTAGCTGCATAAATTATTTTTGGATATTTTAACGTTTGTTGATGCAGCTGAAGTTAAGATTAAGCTCATTCAAGGTGGGAAAATAAATTGATTGAAGTTACAAACCACTTTTAAATAAGGGTGAAATTAGCAAGTTCTGGAAAAATCGCTTTTGCACCCCATACATTACTTATACACTTACCTCTTTTCAAATGGGCTACAGAAAACCTAGTTCTACACACCTAACTTTGTCTATTTTCACCCCTCTTTTCTCTCACAAACCAGATGCACTCAGATCATGCCATGTGGTAATCCCCACTTTTAAAATTTGTCCAATTAAAACATCTCAGGTGGCAACAATCCTTGCACTAACAAGCTGTCCAATGGAAGGCTGCCACATCATCGTCTTCAACCGTATCCTCTTTTCCCAAAGAGAAACCCATAAGTTACCCACCATCCTTGACGGAGACGCACCAATCACGGTAGCAAACCTCCGTCACACCATCCTTCACATTGCCAGCCACCATGGAATCACCATGCTCGTCGGGAAGGAGATGAACAGCCACTACAAGAGTTGGAAAGAAATCGCGAAACCTGATGAAGGCGTGACCACCTCCTTAGAAGCTCCTTCAAGAAGGATCACTAGAAGCATGTCTATAGGGGAGTCTTCTATTCCATCACCTTTATCTTTATTTTGCATTACTTTAGTTTGAATTCCCTAAGTTGGTTTCTAGTTGACTTATTTTGGTTGACTTGTTGACTTTGATCCAAAGTTGACCTTTGACCAAGATTAGATTAACTTAAACCAACATGCTAATCCTTGTTTGTCTTGTTTGTAGGTAATTAAGAGAAAGTAGAGCATGGCTAGGTGGCACTTGGTGATTGGAGCACTTGGATGAAGTGGAAGAGAGAGGAAAGCAAAAAGCATAAAACAAAAGCCAAAGTAGACATGTACCTTGTCTCCTTTTGCCTTTGTGGTTTATGCCTTAAAAGGTCACTTGGTCTCCTTCCTCTTTTGGCCTAGAATCCTCATGGGAATGCCTCCACCAATCATCTCCTTTCATTTGGCCAAGACTCACTCTCACATTAGGTTTAGGGTTTGCTAGTTAATCCTTTTTCATGTTTTTGTATTTCCTAAAGGACCCCTATGAACTCCTATTTAAAGGGTGCTCCTTGTCTTGTAAAACGGTTGATCATTTTGTTATAAACTTTGTGCATTCAACCACCAATTTTCGTGAGCTCTCCTTCCTAGAAGTGAACTCACCTTTGCCTTATCTTGCTTGCAAGTGGTGGCACCATCACTCATCTCTAGGGCTTGGTTGGCTTAGATCCCCCCTATGAGTGGCGTGCTTCTTCCATTCTTCATCTTCTATGCTTTCCATTTTTATTATTTCTTCTTTCATTTTGCTCTTTAAGTGTTGTTATTGTCGTGCGTGTTTAAGCTTGAATCCAACTCTCTTCTTCCTTTCATGAGCTTGAGAAATGAACCTTCACATTTAGATAGCATGCTATCTTAATGTCCAGTGGGAATTTTCAAAAAGCTTTCTTAAACAACTTCACCATATTCATAACTCTAAAAGGAAACAAGATAGCACCGGAGAACGCAGTAGACGTCAATGCAACAACTTCATCTTCAGTGCAGAAAAGTCTCCACCGGAGAACGCAATAGACGTCAATGCAGCAGCCACCATTGTTGAACGCGTATCATCACACAGCTGCAGCCTTGCCGGAAAACACGAAGCAGCAGCGGAAGTGCCTCCACACCTTGATAGCAACCCGCGAGCCAGTGCATCGCGCACGAGATCGGACCTACAGCAACGCATCCATCGCAACACCATTCACATTCCACCATTCACACAGATCTGCACTAGCGTTGCAACCAGTCACGACTATCGCCAACAAACCTGCAACAGCAGCGAAAACACAATCCAGGCACCACCATCTTTCCATGGTAACAGCGAGGAGAATCCTTAGGGGGGCCTAATTTCGTTTCCTTTCTCTCTATTCTTCTTTTTATTTTTATTTTAATTTTGCATTTTAGGGATTGCTAAACTTCTTGGGTTGATTCCATTGTAATTTCATTATGGATTCTGGGGTTAGAATGAAATAATTTTTTTGTTCTTTTTATTATTGTTGAGGTTTTAATTCATCTATGTCTTTTATCTTTGAATCACATAAAAAGTAATGATTTTAAATCTATATGCATGTTGATCATATGAGTTCAAGGGTTTTTAAATTTAATTGAGACTTTACTTTGATTTTATTTAGAAACTTTCATGTGATTAAATGAGTTTTTACCAATAATTAATTGAGACTTTACTTTGATTAAAGGTATTTACTCTAACGAAAATTAATTGAGACTTTACTTTGATTAATAAAGCTTTTTATTTGGTAAGGATATAAAAGAATAGACATGATTATGCATAGTAAAATTTGATTGAGACTATACTTTGGTTGAATTTACTGTGGATAATCTAAAAGTTCTCACTGATTGAGACTATACTTTGGTTGAATTCACTTTTAATTGAGACTGTATTTTGGTTAAAAGTGAGAATGCCAACAAATTAATTGAGACTTTACATTGATTAATTTGTAAATCTACAACAATAATAAATTGAGCAATAATCTTTAGATAACCGATGATGAATCTATTTTGAAAAAGCAATGGAATCAATCTATTTTCTTTACTATTGTTTTTATATCTTTTTATCTTTTCTATTTCTTTCTTGTTTATCTTAATCCTCTTATATTTTTATTATTTTATTTGACTAACTCTTTTGTATATATTTTATAAGAACTAATTTGTTAAAAATCAATTCTGTGTTCCTTGGGAGACGACTTTGGGTTACTTTACCCTTTCTATTTTTTTGACTACTTTCTTAACAATACTGAAGTTGTTGTAGCTTAATAGTATTAATTTGATCGCGTCAACAACAACGTTATCAAAGTGTAAATTAGGGATCGCAATTAGGGCCTGGCCCGCGGGCCCGCAGAAAAAACGCGGGGCGGGCTAGGAAAGTGAGCCCGCAGGCCTACGTGGGCTCGGCCTGCATAGGCTCGCGGCCCGCGCGGGCCGACCCGCAAGCCCGCATAAAATTAAAAAAAAAAAAACTTGCATTTGTGTATATTAATTACTTCTTTTATGGACTCTTGCATTAACATTTCAAATTCTTGTATAAGTGGAAAAGACAAGTATTATGTAATTTTTAATGTGCTAAAATGTAAAGAATACATTGTGTATGTCATAGTATGAATATGATGAAAATGTTGAATTATCAATTTATCATCTAATTCCCCAAAGTCTTTACTTAATTTTGTGAACTTCTTAAAGTTTCCCAATTTTTAAACATTGAAAGTTTTATCATAAAAAAAAATTAAAAAAAATTAAAAAAAAAAAAAAGCGGGCCGACCCGCAGGCCCGCGGGCCAACGTATATGCGGGGCGGGCCAGAGTATGCGACCCGCATAAAATGTGCGGGGCGGGGCGGGCCGGCCCGCGGTGTGCGGGCCTTATGCGGGGCCGGCCTAAACAGGGCGGGCCGGCCTGCATTGCCACCCCTAGTGTAAATAGTAAAAAGTAGTAAAAAAGTTAAAAAAGTGTTACCAAAAGATGAAATTTTTTCAAATTTCAGACCACCAATCCCCTATAAGTATTTGCTAACGTGTTTCTTATCAATTGTGCAAACATTTTTTATACATAAAAAAAGAATTGTTTAAACTATAAATAGTAAGAAATAGTAAATGAAATTAAAAACGTGTTACAACAAGATTTGGATTTTTAAAATTTTAGAACAACAATCCCCTCAGAATATTGGTCAATAAGTTTCTAGTGAAATTTGAACAATTTTTATATATAAAATATGAATTATTTAAATAGTAAATAGTAGTAAAGAGTAAAAAAATTTAAAAGTGTTACCAAAAGATGAAATTTTTCAAATTTTAGAACAATAATCGCCGCAGAGTATTGGCCAATAAGTTTCTTGTGAAATTTTGAGCAATTTTTATATTAAAAATATCAATTATTTAAAGTGTAAATAGTAAAAAATAGTAAAAAAATAAAAAAAAAATGTTACCAAAAGTTAAAACTTTTCAAATTTCAAAATACCGATCCCCTCTTAGTATTGGTCAAAGTGTTCCTTGAGAAATTTTTACATATAAAATATGAATTATTTAAATCGCAAATAGTACAAAATAATAAAAAATAAAATAAAAATGTATTGTCCAAAGATGAAAATTTTCAAATTTCAAAACAACAATCGCCTCTAAGTATTTGCTAACGTTTTTTATTTCAATTTTTGAACACTTTTTATATATACAATAAGAATTGTTTAAACTGTAATAGTAAGAAACAGTAAATGAAATTAAAAAAGTGTTAAGAAAAGATGGATTTTTTTCAAAATAAGAATTGTTTAAACTGTAAATAGTAAGAAATAGTAAATCAAATTAAAAAAGTGTTACCAAAAGATGAAAGTTTTCAAATTCCAGAACAACAATTCCCCAGAGTATTGGACAACAAGTTTCTTGTGAAATTTGGAGCAATTCTTATATATAAAACATGAATTATTTAATTTATAAATTGTAAAAAGTAGTAAAAAAAAATAAGAAAGTGTTACCAAAAGATGAAAATTTTCAAATTTTAGACCACCAATCCCCTATGAGTATTTGCTAACGTGTTTCCTTTAATTTTTTCAAACATTTTTATACATAAAATAAGAATTGTTTAAACTAGAAATAGTAGGAAATAGTAAATGAAAATAAAAAATTGTTACAAAAAGATGGATTTTTTTCAAATTTTAGAACAAGAATCCCCCCGAAATATTGGCCAACAAGTTTCTTGTGAAATTTGAACAATTTTTATATATAAAATATGAATTATTTAAATAGTAAATAGCATAAAAGAGTAAAAAAATATTTAAAAAGTGTTACGAAAAGATGATATTTTTCAAATTTCATACCAACAATTTAGCAAAGTATTGGCCAACAAGTTTCTTGTGAAATTTAGAACAATTTTTATATATGAAATATAAATTATTTAAATTGCAAATAGTAAAAAGTAGTAAAAATATTAAAAAAAGTGTTACCAAAAGATGAGATTTTTCAAATTTCAAACCACCAATCCTCTATGAGTATTTGCTAACATATTTCTTATCAAATTTTCAAACATTTTTGTACATAAAATAAGAATTGTTTAAACTATAAATAGTAAGAAATAGTAAATGAAATTAAAAAAGTGTTACAAAAAGTAGGATTTTTTAAAATTTCAAAATAACAATCCCCCAGAATATTGGTCAACAAGTTTGTAGTGAAATTTGAACAATTTTTATATATGAAATATGAATTATTTAAACTGTAAATAGTAGTAAAGAGTAAAAAAAAATTAAAAAGTGTTACCAAAAGATAAAAATTTTCAAATTTCCAAACAACACTCATCGCAAATTATTGGGCAACAAGTTTCTTTTGAAATTTTGAACAATTTTTATATAAAAAATATCAATTATTAAAAGTGTAAATAGTAAAAAATAGTAAATGCTTACATTTAAGAATGTAAAGGGGGAGAGGCATGATGTAATAACATAAGCCCTAACTCAACAATGTGTTTATGCTTACATTAAAGAATTCCATTTTGATGGTGAGTGTGAGGACAAATGAGTCTATGAACAATACCATGCTCAACTAGAAAGAAAGGAAAAGAGCGGTATTTGCCACCCTAATCAAACTGCATGCTTTTAATTTGGGCATTTAACTGCAGCTCAACCATTTATTTTTAAGTTTGAAAAAAAATACAAAGTCTCATACTTACTTTTAAGTGGAAATATCCAAGTGTATCTTGAAAACGCATCAACAAAAGAAACATACTATTTATAACATGTCCAGGTCCCCACAAATCTGTGAGGATAAGTTCTAATTAGAGTACACAAAATTAGAATCATAAGAAGTCAGTCTATAAGACTTTCCAGCACAACAGAATGTACACAGACCAGATTTATTTGAATTAGATGAGGACTGGGATGTCCTAATTTGTTATGCCACAACTAGGCATTATTATTTACAAGGCTAGACTTATTGATGTTGCTAGACATATTATGAAGTTCAAAGGAAAGAGAAGTAGAAATGTCAGGAGGAAACAACAGCTGAACATGGTGAAAATAATACAAGCCATCAGCACCAACCACATTGTGAAAGAGAACTTTATTCGTCTCCTGAGCTTTGACAAAACATTTGTCAGAATGAAACTCGAAAAACTCATAATTGTCCTTTGCGAAAACTGACTGACACTCAACAGATTTTTTGTAATAGATTGAACATACAATAGACGATTTAACTGGAATAAGACTCGAGAGTTATAAGGAGAAACAAGTCCTAGATCTATGGAGGAGAGAAGAGAGAGAATAAACTGAACAAATTGAACTGATTTTATTAACGTGTGAACATCAGAAGTATGTGATACAAGTACAACATTATATTTATAGAGAATTACACACACTGACAGTTGTATACAGAAACTGACAGCTATACACTATCATACACTAACAGTTGAAAAGGCTTGATTAACGAGCTTCTTCTCGGGAGGGATTCACATGTTAGGGAAAACATCCTAGATTGAGAAGGCTTAATGAGTTTCTTCCTGGGGGTGATTCACGTGTTAATGAAAACATCCTAGGCCAAGAAGCTTTATTAACGAGTTTCTTCCTGAGAGTGATTGACATGCTAATAGAAACATCCTAGGTCGAGAAGGCTTGATTAACGAGTTACTTCTTGGTTGGGATTCACATGTTATGTGGTCATGGGTTTGAATCACACTAGGCCCCAAAATGTTCTTACAAGGTTGAGATGACCTCTGTAAGACCACAATGTCTTTTGATTAGTCTTGAGATGCCTAAAGGTCTTCAGTTCACTCTGATAGGTCTCGGTCTAGGAGGGTGATGTGCTTGCAAAGTCACTTTGACCGCAAGTTAGTGTTTAGGGGTTATAGTTAATGCGGCAATGAATACGTCATAATGTCAGTAGTAAATAATACCTTAGGCTAGTTGTCTATTTATACGATTCTTAATGAGATTTTATCTGCATGGGACATTGAGATGACCAATATTAGCGTAAATCCTGGTTTAGTTGTTCATTAGACACTGGGACTAGTTGTTTTTTAGATGCTCATTATTGATTTATTAGTTGCTTAATCGTTGTATGTGATTATGTCCAGACAATCTCCACCTTTCTTAATACTTCTCAATTTTACCTAGTACTTCTTGATTTGAGTTAATATGATGCATTGGCCTAAGGTCGTTTAGTACATTGCACAGAGGCAAATAATAAACCAAAATATTGAGTTAATTTTCTATTTTCAATTTCAAAACCACTAAATAATATATTGACACTTAATTAGATACCTTTTTGGACTACATTGAAAGTTTTGTATCTTCTTCCTATCTTCCCATTGTTTCTTTAAAGTGTAATGCAAATTCTAGAAGAATCTAGAAAATCCTAAGATAAAAGTATTGAAATGTAATGAAAGTTCTAGAACAAAGTAGAAAAGTCTAAAATAGGAATAAAATATCAAGAACATTCTACATAGGAAAAAATCTAGAACATTACACACAAGTTGTGGCTAGCACTTTCTAGAATAGTCATAGGTTTATAAATACCTTTGTACTCAATCATTTGATGTATGACAAGAACTAAGACCACATCTAACACACCACTCACTACTACAACTACATACTGATGAAGGATTATGTTGTTTTCTTTTTAGATTATTGAATATGGTGTAAAATCCCCATTGGACATTAAGATAGCAAGCTATCTAGATGTGAAGGTTCCTTTCACAAAGCTCAAGAGAAGAAGATGATGGATTGATTCAAAACAAAAAGGAAATGGAAAGCACATAAACCATAGAAAACCAAGAACAATTAAAGGAAGGAAAAACATAAAATGGAAAGGAAAGAAATGGTCAAAATGTGAGAAGCACGCCACTACAAGGCTAGGCTAGAAGCCATGGCAACCTTGAAGATGAGTGGATGTGTGCCGCCAGTTGCTATGCAAGATAAGGCTTAAAAGTATTCACTCCCTAGGGAGAAAACTCTCACAAATGGTTGAGACACAAGAATGTTTTTACTTCAAAATCTTCAACCCTTTTACATGTCTAGGAGCACCCCTTATATAGAAGAGTTTAGGGGCCTCTAAGCAAATAAAAGATAACTAAGGATGTCTCTACAAAAACCTAACCCTAGCTTCTAGAAACTAGGTCAAACCTACAAAAGAGCTAACTATGGTGTGTGCAAGGCTAATTTCGTTCTAGCACAAAAGGAGACAAAGAATGTCTCTCATATGTCTCCAAAAAGTGGCCAAAGTGTGCAAAATACAAAGGAGACCAAAGGTACATAGGTACACTTGTTTTATGCCTTTTACTTTATGCTTTATGCCTTTGCTTTACTCTCTCCTCCACATCATTTATGTTCCCCAATCACCATGCGCCACCTAGCATTGCTTTATTACTCCTAATTAACCTACAAAGCAAATAAACATAGATTAGCATGTTGGCTTAAGTAAACTCAACTATAGTCAACAAGTCAAACCTAGTCAAAGGTCAACAAGTCAACTAAAGTTGATTCACCTAAGTCAACTTAGGGAATAAAAAATAACAAACACAAATGAAAGGGGTGAAGGATTAGTGAACTTCCTTTCTAAACATGCTTGGTCTTCTTAAGCATGTGCCTCCATCCTTGGTTGGGGTCAATCCTTCATCATCCTCCCCTCCTTGGAGAGAATTTGACCACAAATTCTTTAAGCCTTTGTAGATGGAGCTTGACTTGATTTAGGGGAGGATTTGCGCCTCCCATTTATGAGCTCTTGTTCCATCCTTTCTAAGGATATTACCCCTAGCTTTGGTTAGGTCATCTTTGTTTTCTAGAGTATTGTTCCTCTCTTGCTTGTGCTTTGGGCCTTCCTTTTTGGCTTGGGAAGAGAAGGAAAGGTGATGCACAATTTGCTTTGGAAGAATTTTTTTTGTAGGCAAGTAACACTTTTGTGAAAGCTTGCCCCTCTTCTTTTTCTTCTTTATCTTTTCTTATTATATTTTTATCCTTATTAACTTCTTGAGGTGATAGAGGTTGTAAAGTGGTCTTTTTCCCATTTATAAAGAAAATGTATTGGTTGGTATGACCATCATGTAAAGTTTGTTTATTAAATTGCAATGGCCTACCTAGTAAGATATGTGTGACTTCCATGGGAACAACATCACATAACACCTCATCTTTGTAGCTTCCTATAGAGAAGTTAATTAGGACTTGTTTATTGACATCTATTTCTCCCTCTTTACTTATCCAAGCAAGCTTGTAGGGCTTAACATGAGGAATGGTCTCTAAGCTAAGCTTTTCCACCAACCTTGTGCTAGCTATATTTGTACTACTTCCTCCATCAATAATTAGAGAGCAAACCCATTTGTTAATTTTGCATCTAGATTGAAAAATGTTTTCTCTTTGAGTTGGCTCAAGCTCACTTTGATCTTGACATATCATGCGCCTTAATAACATAGGGTCTTTGTCAAAAATTTTAGTTTTACAAGAGGAAGAAGATTCTTTTGAAAGAGAGAGGGGAGATGAGTGTTCACTTTCAACATCATTACTCTTCTTTAAAATCATGGTCCTCTTGGTTGGGCAATTTAAAACAATGTGATTATAACCCAAACATTTAAAACATTTAATTGAACTTGATCTTGAAGAAGTGGAATGGTGAATGTGATCACTTGGTGACTTACTTTTACTTGGTGGTTCTTGATGAGAGTGAGAAGGGAACTTATCATGTTTCTTTTTATCCTTTCCCTTCCATGAGTGACTAAAGTAGTGGTTGGGTGAGTAACTCTTCCTTGCCCTTCTTTTTCTTTTCAATTGAATTTCAATCCCAAGGGTAAGTGTGAAAACATTTTCAAGAGTGGAGTACTCATACAACTCTACTTGGTCTTGTATGTCTCTCCTAAGACCACTAATAAATCTTTTTATTTTCTCTTTGTTAGTTTCTTTTATTTCAACCCTATGCATTTAAGACTCTAATTCTTTAAAGTACTCACTCACACTCATAGAACCTTGGTAAAGCCTTTGGAGCTTCAAAAAGAAGTTCCTTCCTATAGGAGGGAAGAACAAATCTAGTGCGCAT